>NC_136520.1:49474470-49509470 GCF_053919585.1 Euprymna scolopes
TATATATATATATATATATATATATATATATATATAAATGCTGTGCTTTTAAATTTAATATACGTGTGTGTGTATTTTTTATCTCACAATATGTTGGGTTATTAGTATGTAAATTTTCAGCTGCTTATGGAAGAGTAACGGCAGAGTTTATATATTGCTACATTAATCTGATTTGTATATATAAAAAAGGGCTTTTTATCGTCGTTTAGGGCTTGAAGTACCTCAAGAATATAGATTGTGTGAGTTGAATATTGATTAGGGAAAGTCTTGCATGATTGACTATGAATGCGTGTAGAATAACGCATCGGCAAATAATTATTGTGAAACGGTAAATAGAAGTAAGAGAATGGGTCGGGAAATAAGAAAACATATACTGATGTAGTATAGCGAGTGTATGAAACTTTATATTACTGTTCGTCTTTCTAAACACATAAACAGAGCTCATTGTATAAGTACTGAGGCGATTATCAATATTTATAAGATTCGGATACCTGCAAAGAAATCTGATACTGCACGTGAAGGACATACATACAGAGCGGCAGGTTCTTTTCTTATAATTGCAAAATATATATCTGCTAGTATGTAATGTTATCTGTTCCCTACCACGTCTTATTCATATAAGAGCCGTTGGATATATCTGCCTTTCTCTCTGTGAGTGTTTTAGGTCTCTGTCTCTTTTTTATTTGTCCCTGTCTGTCTGTCTGTCTGTCTGTCTGTTTCTCTCTATCTCTTTCTCTCTCTCTCTCTTTCTCTCTCTCGGTGTCTTATGGGTGGATGACGTGCACTTGGGTTCATAATGTGGGTCTCATCATAAATGCATTCATAGGACGAACTATGATATAACATTTTTTTTTTAAAATACAACTTTGCTTTCACCTTGCTATAGAATAGCTTAAAGCGGACTGTTTATATATATATATATAAAGTGCGTTACATATTTACCGTTACAACTTTCTATTATTATTAATGTTCATGAAATTTTCATGATTTTTTTCAAAAATATGTTTAGTTTTATATAGATAAAGTTTAAGTTCCAGAACACTTGTCATATTATGTGCATCGTTTAGCGAGACAAATTGCAATTGCAGAGCTATTCAATATGGCCATTTTGCGGGAGATATCGCGAAGACCTTTAATGTGAACGGGATGTTGGTGTCGACAGCATTAAAACGTTTCACATCAATTGGTAGTATATATATATATATATATATATATATATATATATATATATATATATATATATATATATATATATATATATATTAAGTCTATCTTGGAGAGTAAAGTCTCATCTTCCCACCATACTAATTTGGAGACTCTGAAGAAGGAACTATAGTAAGGAATGTGCCAAAATCTCAGAAAACAGAATTCGTGACTGCTGCAGAGCATTACCTAAATGTCTGCAGCAAGTTATTGATGCACAGAGCTAATTACATTAAATACAGTTCGGATAATTAGATGAAGTAATGTCATTGCATATGTTTTGCGTTTAGATAATGTTTTTAATTTATTTAATAAATATTTGCAATCAACTTTATAAAGTTGATTTTTTTAAAACATTTTGTAGTTTACCGGACAAAAATTATTAAAGTTTTAATGCATGCATTTAGATAATGGATAATTTTTTTGTTAAATCAACGTATTTATAATTTGTGTAAACAGCTGCATCTCAAAATAGGCAAATAAAAAACAAGTAAATACTATTTATACACTTCAGTGCTCCAATAATTTTCTTTATCATATAGCGTATAATTATATTCATCGATTTATCTTTTACTTTTGGAACCCGCTAAAAATTTCGTACGGGACTCTTTCATATGTAATATATTTATGTTGGTATTCTGTAGATATTGAGTGTAAATTGATGTTGATATTTTAATTCTTGTAGATTTCATATATATTATTATAGAGCTGATGCCCTATCGATTTTTTTTATATTATAAAGTTAGGATTTAAAAATAATAAAGATATATCCATATGACTTGGGTGCATTAGCTTGCATCGAAACCAAAGTAAAAAAGTATAAAAATTATTGTATATATATATATACATATATATACATATATATATATATATATATATATATATATATATATATATATATATATATATACTCGTGAGCAAAAAAGAGTCAAACAAACTTTATTCATTGTATTGCACTGAAAGCTATATAGAACAATGATCAATTGAACAAGGAAACTTAAACAAGACTAATAGCACAGAACAATACAGTTACTTTCATAAATCCTTTGTGTGGAACAGCATTCCCTTCTGATTTATTTAAAATATCAATCCTTTTAGATATGTTCTCAACCAAATTGGAAAACTGCAGAGAGAATATGCTATCCATTCGGTTTGCACAGCTTCCTACAGTTTTTCATTATTCAAAAGATTTCTTCCAGCCAATGCACGAGATATTATGAACCAAATATTCTCGACTGGGTTTAAATAGGGCCTCTGACCTGGCCAAAATATCACATTAATTGAATTATCAGAAAACCCTTTTGTTGTAAATTTAGCAGTGTGTGCCGGGGCATTATTATGTTAAAAAATAATGTTCTGGGATTGCTCAGCTTCTGGATATTGGTAACAGTCCTGTTTCTAATATTCGAAAGTGCTCTTTTGTATTCATTGACTTCAAAATGTTCCACAACACCTGCTGTAGTAAAAGCCCCCCATACAATTATCCCTCTATTCCCGTATTTAACTGCCATATTTATGCAACTTGATGACATTTTTTCTCCAGTCCTTCGATTACACAATTCGGGAGCATCGGGAGCATCACTAACAAGAAAAAAAAACCTTGATTCATCTGACGAGAAAACATTCCTGAACCAGTTTGAATCTTTCTTGCGATAACCCGAGAAAAATCTATTTCTATCATTGATGTTCTTCTCAGATAAAAATGTCTTCTTTGCACACCTTGTAGAATAAAATCGCATTTCTTTCATTCGTCTAGATATTGTACATCTAGAAAGAGAATTTCCAGCTCCTGTTTTGAATTCTTTGCTTTGGTCAACATAGGTTTTCTTTCAATCCTTCAAAACAGTTAATTTAAGCCTGTGGTCGTCCTTTAACGTGAATGCTCTAGGACGACCAGATTCTGATTTCCTTTTGACGAAGCGTTCAACTTCGAACCTTCAGCCAAATCGCTTCACTACAGTAAGAGATGTGTTCACATTTTCTTTTACTAAATATAAAAAAATCTGATTGTAAATCAATTTCGACTTGCTTACCCCTGCAATTCGTTTTTTTATGTCCTCGCCAAGATGTGATCTTACCATTTTTAGAATTAATTTTTCCATTTATTATTATTATCTGCAAAATAGAAGTTGTTACTTAACATTACCAAAAAATCATAGAAAAATATTGAAAAATCCATTTCTTCTTTTTTTCACTCTTGGACCATTTTTTCCTCATGAATGTATATATATATATATATATATATATATATATATATATATATATATATATATATATATATATATATATATACATATATATATATAACTTAATTCTTTCACACATAATCGAAACTTAGACCAAAATATATGGAGAATTCTTTAAAAAATATTCATATAAAACAAAAGTTTATTGGAGTGCGATCAGCTATGATAGAGACCTAAACCAAAACTTATGAAGAATCATTGTTAAATTATTTATGGCAAGAAATGGAAGTACATAGCACTTAAACTACCCGAATATAAGCCTTACACAGAAAATAATATACACGCTATCGTATTAATATATAGATGCTTAAATCATTATTGACATTAAAGCGCGTTGACTTGTAGAAATGAACTGCAATGTTGTATATTAAGTTAGTATATTTTGTTGTCTATCATGCAAGGAAGGTTCAATTTAATTCAAAGAATATAGAATAATTTTACCTGTATGTGCTAAGTTTTGGATCGGATTTCTATAGATGTAGCAGATTTGCAAAACATTTCAACTCATGAAATAAAAAAGAACGGCTTTTCGACGAGTTTTCTTTTCTGCTATTTACAATATGTCTTTTTTCAAACAAGACCTAGAAAAGTGTAAAAATTAAATGTGCGTAATCAACCGCATTTCATTACATCCATGAATATTTTATGGAAGACATTAAATTATAGCACTGTATGGAAGAGCAATATGTACCTGTGGGAGAGAGATGAGGTATATATATATATATATATATATATATATATATATATATATATTTATATATATATATATAAATATATATATATATATATATATATATATATATATATATATATATATATATATATACTAGGAAAAGTACCCGTCGTTCAAAAACAGCCTACAGAAAATGGACTCTGATTTATGAAAGTATGATAGGTTATGAAAAGGAAGTGTTGTAAATTTGGGTTGAATTTGGGGTATCAAAACCAAAGCAAAATATGATGAAATAAAAATAAAATAGATAAACCCCAGAATTTATTATACAATACCTGTTCACACTGAAACACTTATCACATAATTATGTGGATCTTTATTAAAAATCTTGCTAAACTTTGTGATATATGTCCATTCTATGGAGGTCAGATGCGAACGAACACTCCATAATTGTATTATACCATATTTCTTCAAACGGAAACATAATTATCAAAGTTGCTTTGTAATAATATTTTCTATTTTGTAGTCAAATCATTTTGCATATATTTAACTGAATTTATTCATATAAAATGATATTTTTCATAAAAAATCAGTATGGATATAAAAGAAAGATCAAGAAGATACTTAGTTGTTTATTGTTTTTTTTAATGAAAAAACTCATTTCAGTTTTATTATATATACATTGCAGAAATGAGTGGGTATATTGTGCTTAACTACATATATATTTGTCGATATTCATTCATTATAATTGATTACATTATATTTTTATTTTGGAATATGAAATTGTATGACATTGCTTTGTAACTCCAAAATGGACATTACTCTCTCCAAAACAACTCCAAAAGAGAACTCAAGTCCTTGTGTAAAATTAACACAAGCATGCTTCTTTCTACCCCTCCCCCACACTACAACCATGACATCGTTCTCGGATGATAACATTAAAAATTAAAAAAGTATGGATCACCCCTACAGAAACTGGCCTAGTAAACGTTCCTTAAAAAAACAATATATATGGAATTAATCTAATTTTGAGGTCGTAAACTGTTTCAGCCATATCCAGAGTCGAGTTCTCAAATAAAGTAATTTTGAGATTGAAAATTGTTTAAACCATTTCCAGGATAAACTTTATACTCTACCATCCTCATTTAATCCAAGCGACGCAGCGTATTCTTCTAGTATATATATATATATATATATATATATATATATATATATATATATATATATATATATATATATATGATCAAGACAATGTTGCTAAACTTTAGTGATCTCCATAAAGTATTTGATATTCCCAAGTAGTCACCCATCTGATAATGACCAGGCTACATATTGCTTAACTTTACTTATCGATATAAATAATTAATAATTTAGTTTATGTTATGTAAGAAACATTTTTATTCAGTCGTTTTTTTTTTTTCAATTATCTTCCAATTTTATCACCATTTCACTCTTTCATTCCTTCTTTTGGACTTACTAACTCTCTATATCCCCCTCTTTTAAATTTCTTCTTCTACCTCTCTTGATTTCCTCATCCATGGTTCTTTTTACTTCATCTTTCTGAAATTTGATATTTTTTCCCAAAAGTTGGCATTATACTATCAAATCCTATTGTAACGAAACAGTAAATAAAATTATGTGATTAAATAAATAAACGAAGAATGGGAGAGAGAAAAAAAAGAGAGAGACAGAATTAATGGGCGACCTCGTAAGCGGAAAATGGTATGCGCGCTACATCCCCGGTATGCTTTATGAAAGTGTCGATTACATGGTGAAACTTTAATAAAATATACCATTTCCTTTTCTCTTACTAGGTAGATACACCAAGATTGAGGACACTCAAAATCACTATCTGTAATTAGCATAGGAACGAAAATGAAATGAAATAGTGTTGGTAAATAACACTTCGAAAATACTAAAGTATTGGCTTTTCTGTGTACTTATTTATACATTATTTCTGCATACAAAAGTATTATCTATTACAATAAAATAAATAACGTAACGCATATATTATAGAAATTCAAACTAATTTATATTGATATATTAGAATACCGTGTTTTACAAAAAAAGCATGGAAAACTGGAGATAAAACGTCAATGAGGAACACTTCCTATTATAACCAACAGACAATCAGAATAAATCGTCTTTATAAAATATTAATGTTGGAAAAGTTGCTTACTTTCCTTACATATTCTTAGAACATTTAAACGCTAGTTATTTCATAACTTCTGTTGTTTTGAAATTTAGTCATGTAGCGGTTAAGCTTTAAATCGGTGCTAAATGAGTGAATCTAAAACTTAAACATATATACAGAGACTTCATATATATACATATATACATACATTTGTATATAAATAGACCACATAAGCCAAAAGCGATCTTATAGTACGATGTAATTTTAAAACACGACATTATCATTCGACGTAATTTTAAAACGACTTTTTATATAACCAGCCTGAAGATGGCGGAAACGCCGGAAACGCTTGCAGACTACGGAACACTTTTACACCATTTTACATATAACACAAGAAGGATTATTCGAAAACTGGAAAAAATAAAACGGAAAATTGTCAAACAAGAAAATGCTGTGCTGTTTACCAATATATGCTTAAAGGAGAATATGCTGCCTAAATATACATTTTACCAAAATGATCCAAGATGGTAAAATTAAAGTAAATTATAAATATAAAAGAATTAATATTTATAAAACCATCTCAGCTATATATATATATATATATATATATATATATATATATATATATATATATATATATATATATATATATATATATATGCGTTCTTGCATGTGTGTGCGTGGAAAGGAATAAAAAGGAAAAACAAACTAAAACACAATGTTCATAAAAATACGTCTTCAATTCAAGACTTCCTCGATGTTTTAACTGAAGAGGTAAAGTACAATAAATATATTTTAAAAATATGCTTGTTGTGTATGTAATGTTTTGTTCTGTTTCCGAAAAAATCATTATTATTGAAAGAGGGTATTATATTAATGTCATGGGTTAATCGAGATGTTGTTTCAGGAAAAAGGGCTGCCCTCTTTCCATGTAAATGAGAAGAACATTGGATAAGTGAAAATGATATGTAGATAAGCTGAGACTCGAACATTGTAAGCAAGCTTAATTATTGGAATGTTAGAAAATAAGGTTATTGATAATTCTAGATATTATGCCAATATAAGTATGATCAATGAAAATAAAAATGTATTGTTAAAAAATAGGGTAGGATAAAAATAGATTAGGAGAGGATTCTTTGTTTGCTGGAGTGTGTTTTGAACAAACATGCACAGCCACGTGAATTAGTCACGTTTGCACACTTATGACGTCATAGACAAAGGACGATTCTATGGGTTTGAATTTCAGAGCTAGTCTGCTAGACAGTAAGACAATTGGGTGTCAGTGGTCAGCTGACACTTCGGAAGCGAAGGGTAGAAAATTAAATCATGTATATATAAGTGAATTCCGGACATCATCAGTAGTCGAGGGTCCAATGAATAAGGTATCATCGTCGTGTTTTTGTAACCGTTGTCATCTGTCATCTTTTAAAACTATAACGGTAATGTCTTGATCATCTTGTTAAGAACTCTTGAGTAAATTCTTCCAGGTTTTATACCCCAATCTTCAGCATCACAAGAAAAGTCTCCCCTTCTTCAAGATGTGTTATAAGAACTGATATATAAATGCCTCGTCCCATCTGTGTTAAGAACTGGTATACATCTCATAACTGTAAATGTATAAATGTTTCCTTTACCTCTCCCCCTCGCCATTGTTATTCATGAACTCGCCTCTCCTTAATATGTACCCCTATGTATAATGTCTCCCTTATGCGATTTTCAAATTCTAAAAGATATGATGCAATATTCTGTTCTATTTTGCACTATATATATATCCGTTAGAATGCATAATGTTTGGCGTGTATATGGAGGGAAATGTGTTGGTTTATAGTTTTAATAATTTATGAACTGATGTTTAGTTTATTATGTGTATAATTATCAGCGATGTATTAATTTTTATGAGATCTAAATTTCAGTTCTGTTCTTTTGAATATATAACTACTGATTAAATAAAATGAATTAATGAAATCCTCACTCTGTTTTATTGTGTTTTCTATGGGCTCTGTTAAACCGATTTACCGTTGAAGCTTACTTTAGATGAATTTTATGAGTTAATGCTGTTCAAAGTTCCAAAGAATGGCCATGAGTCAATGAGTTGCTATATTTATGCATTTTTTTATATTCACTAAGCCTTTTTACTTGTCCTGATGTAAGATTTATTTTTCATTTTCACTCCACACAAGTCACAGTGAAACTTTGATGTAGGGTGCTACTATAAGGTACATGCGTTGAGGAATACTATGATGGAAGTTTAGCAGAAAAAATGTGTGTTTATTTAACCCTTGGGTATCTGCATGTCAATACCGTTGGGGAAGCAGGGTTCTGGAAGGGAGTTCCAAAGTCTAGCAGTTCTGGGGAAGTAACTATTAGAATAGAAGGTTTTGCAACTATAAATCACTACTGTGTAGGGATGGGTCGTTGCTATTTGCCGGGTTTGACGGGGTATTTACGTCGATGGCGCACAAGGGATTTTAGTTTATCGGAGCATTCTCCATTAAACTATTGTAAAACAGGCAGAGGGATGCAACATTTTGTCGATGGGACAGAGGTTGAAACCTAGATATCATAAGGACGTATTAGGTTGACGACTCTCTTTCGAATGCTGTCAAGGTGTGAGAGATTAGTACTAGCTGCAGCAGCCCAAATATGACCACAATACTCCACACACGAGTGAATGGTTTCCTTGTAAAAGTACAGGATTCTTTCAGCAGTAAGTAACTTTCTAGCAGAGTAACTTAAGCCCACCTTCGTAGCAGCCTTCGAAATGTTTTCATTGTATCTGTTCCAACTCATGTTCCTTGTCACGTTAAGCCGAGCAGTTAGAAGTACTTTCAGGTAATGTATCTTTACCCATAACTATTGGTCGTTGAGAAGGTTTCTTGGAATTATTGAAGGAGACAAGTTTAGTCTTAGCAGCATTGAATGTGACCATTCATTGTTATTCCCATTATACTACAGAATGGAGGTATTCGTCTAGTGTTTCTGCCATTGCCTTAGATATGCGTTCATTCGTTGTTACCTGGCCCCTGTTATAGAGAGGTGTGTAATCAGAAAATGTACCCATCTCAGAGACAATTTTTTTAAGGAGGTCATTTATGAATAGTAGCAATAATAAAGATCCAAGGATCGACCCATGAGGTACACCCGCATTTATTCAATATTGCTTAGGTGTACAACCGCCAAATACACCCTGGATGTTTTTTTCTTATTTAAGACTAATTTCATTATATTAAATACTCCTCGTGTGAACCGTATGATCTAATTCTCCTGAAAAGGCCATCGTGGCATACCCCATCAAAGGGCATAGATATATTTAGGACTACTGCATTACCCTCTCCTGACTTGTCCAGATTATTGTATATACGTTCAGAGATTACAGTTAGGATATCTGTTGTATGACGGGTTTTCCTAAATCAATACACTTGGTCAGTCAGGAGTTTAGCAACTTCAAGCTGATCAAGTAACTCTTGATTAATTTTGGACTGAAATATTTTGGCAAAAAGAAAGACGGAAACTATTTAGCCGATGACGTAATGGGTAAGTTCTTTCGCCATATTTTTTGTAAACTGAGAAAACGGAAGCAGTTTTCCGGAAGTCAGGAAAGAAAGATTCGTTATGACATTAGTTGAAAAGTTTATAGAGGATTGGAGCAACCTCAGCGAAGCATTTTTTTAATAGTACAGCCGAGATGAGATCCGGTCTACATGCTTTTAAGTTACTAAGTTTTTTTATGAAATAATGCATAGGACTGTGCAAAGTCAGCAAAAGAAAAATCAGGGAGGAATTGGTTTGCAGCGCTCAATGTAGAGTTTGAGACTAACCGACTAGCAAGCATGTTAGCCATTTCGGCAGACGTACAAACAACCTCATGATGCAAAAACAAATGCTTGATGATAATGATGAGATGGGGCATGTGTGTGTGCGTGTGTGTGTGTGTGTGTGTGTGTGTGTGTGTGTGGCTGCATTAGATATTGCTTTTTTCTTAGAGATGGATTGTATTTAGTGTCTGCTCTCTAATTTTTGCGGCTGTTTGTATTAATTGAAATCCTCAATTTTTCAGAGTGTTGCGACTTATTGTATTATAGGAATAAATGTTAGAAAAGTATGTATTATGTTTGATTATTATTTCTGGGAAATAGTTGTATTTTTTTTTTACTTTGCATTTAATATGAAGCATGTAGAGATTTATAATGTACTTATAGACTTAAAGAGGTATTTAAATTATTTGTTTTGAGTGCAAAAGTTGATTACACGTAGGGAGAAACTTGCTTGTTTTTTATTTTTTTATAATGTGAGTTATGTAATCATTTTGGGTTGTTTTGTAAGGCACGTTGAAAGATAGATCAGGGTTAGATTCTTTTATAATTACTAATTCTTGGCCTTTTGGCAGGGATCAAAGTGTAGGATCTGTTCCGGCAGATACTGCAAGCAAAGACCAGATGTGGGGGCAACCCCACATACCTGACCTTTAACCAGCTCCCATTTCCCACCTCTCGGGAGTTGGTCCCCTTTTTCCCTTCCCCCTCCCTTCACTCCTCACATTAAAAATTGGCCTTGTGCCTAATTTGCTCGGTGGGGGAGCAAATAAATACCATCTGTTCCGGCAGATGCTGCACTTAAGATAATTTGTACCAGTCAATGGAGGGGAAACCCTCTATACTGGGACAATTATTATTTTTGGTAACCAGAGTGACCCCTTTTAGGGGAGCTGGTTTTTACCTCACATTAAAAACGGCCTTGTGCCTAATTTGCTCAGTGCGGGAGCAAATAAATACCATCTGTTCCGGCAGATGCTGCACTTAAGATAATTTGTACCAGTCAATGGAGGGGAAACCCTCTATACTGGGACAATTATTATTTTTGGTAACCAGAGTGCCCCCTTTTTGCCTACTTTTAGGGGAGCTGGTTTTTAACTCACATTAAAAACGGCCTTGTGCCTAATTTGCTCAGTGGGGGAGCAAATAAATACCATCTGTTCCGGCAGATGCTGCACTTAAGATGGTTTGTACCAGTCAATGGAGGGGAAGCCCTCTATACTGGGACAATTATTATTTTTGGTAACCAGAGTGCCCCCTTTTTGCCTACTTTTAGGGGAGCTGGTTTTTACCTCACATTAAAAACGGCCTTGTGCCTAATTTGCTCAGTGGGGGAGCAAATAAACGCCATCTGTTCCGGCAGATACTGCAAGCTATGACTGGCTATGACTAGCTATGACTAGCAAAGACCGGATGTGGGGGCAACCCCACATGCCTGACCTTTAACCAGCTCCCATTTCCCACCTCTCGGGAGCTAGTCCCCTTTTTCCCTTCCCCCTCCCTTCACTCCTCACATTAAAAATCGTCCTTTTGCCTAATTTGCTCGGTGGGGGAGCAAATAAATACCATCTGTTCCGGCAGATACTGCAAGCAAAGACCATATGTGGGGGCGACCCCACATATAAGACCTTGGTCAATGTAGGGGCAACCCTTCATACAAATTGTCACTATCCAGCTCCCCTACTCCCCGGGGAGTTGGTCCCCATTTCCCCATTCACTCCTCACATTAAAAATCGGCCTTGTGCCTAATTTGCTCGGTGGGGGAGCAAATAAATACTATCTGTTCCGGCAGATACTGCAAGCAAAGACCATATGTGGGGGCAACTCCACATATAAGACCTTGGTCAATGTAGGGGCAACCCTTCATACCAATTGTCACTATCCAACTCCCCTACTCCCCGGGGAGTTGGTCCCCATTTCCCCTTCACTCCTCACATTAAACATCGGCCTTGTGCCTAATTTGCTCGGTGGGGGAGCAAATAAATACCATCTGTTCCGGCAGATACTGCAAGCAAAGACCAAATGTGGGGGCAACCCCACATACCTGACCTTTAACCAGCTCCCATTTCCCACCTCTGGGGAGCTGGCCCCCTTTTTCCCTTCTCCTTCCCTTCACTCCTCACATTAAAAATTGGCCTTGTACCTAATTTGCTCGGTGGGGGAGCAAATAAATACCATCTGTTCTTCAGATGCCGCACTTCTATTTCTTGTTCTCTTTCGGTGGAGGAGAAATCCTTCACGACTGAGACAATTTTTTTTTGTACCTTTTCTCCACGTTAAAAAACGACCCTGGTGTCTAACTCTGTCCCGTGGGGAGGCATAATAAATAGGTACTATAATTGATTGATGTTTCTCCGTTGTATTGGTAGACTTATAAAGAGTTTCATCTAGTCTTATTTCTTTATTATCCTTTATGTCTGATTTTACAAAAAAAAAAAAGAAAAAAAGAAGGAAAAATGTTATCAGTATCTCTAATTTATTATGTTTTTAATGTAAAACTTGACGGGCCGGATTAGAAAATTTAAACATTACTCTACTAAGAGGTTTTCTTATAGGGGGCCGAAACGTTAATTGTAGAAATAATTATCGAATTAGAAAATAATTCATCCCACTTACGAGCCATATTATTTTAGTAAAATAATTGATAGAAAACTCTAATTTAATATTGCTTTCTAGGAGATATTGAGTGAATTTACACATTAATTTTAATAAATATATATATTTATAAATAATGGTACATCTTAGCGGCGTATAAATTTGTTTCGTGCATAAAGATTTTTATTTTTTATCTCTGCACCACTAGAACATAAAAATGTATACTCTAACACAGGCTTAGAAACAGTAACATTTTTAGCAATCTTTTAAAAATATTATACAAAAATGATAAAACATGGGCATAATATTTAAATGCCACCCCAACATTCCCAAAAGTATTAGATCTCCCCAGAACGCAAAATTCAGATATTTCTATGCGACTCGTAATACCCGGAATTGCTAGTACCACGTGAAGTATATCACGAGCTATATTCTGTAATCTAATCCAACTAGTGGGGTTTTTAAACACATTCCACATAAAGAATTGGATAATAAGCATCAAATTAAACGAGTTTGTAAACAGCTGTAGGCTATAGTAAAACAGAAGTATAATTTTTTTAGCAGCAACAATTACATCTACTTCGGAATTCTGCTAGCATGCCTGAGTTTTATTTACTAAGTTGAATTTGAATAAGATAGAACATTATTAAAAATAAACGAGGAATATTCATATTATATCAGTCTTAGTACATCTGTCACAAGGTACGTTGTAGTTTGTTCCGGAAGCTACACAGCTGATGCACATTACACTGCCAGCCCCACAAAGTATGTAGATACGTACACTGGATATATGCAAAGACATGCAACTCGACAGGCCGTCAAAAATTTGTGAGCATGAACTACCACCAGTATCATCAAACGGAAAAGTGACAATGTTCTAGGACAAAAACATACATCGGACATATACATAAAAGAGAAGACCACCAAGCCAGATATTGTAATATGGAACAAGACCAACACAACTGCACTCATTTTCGATGTCACAATTACAAATGACTTTGCCCTTATAGAGCTGAACTAGAAAAAGATAACAAAATATCAGGACCTAAAAAGTGATCTAAAAACGACACGGTCCCTGAAAGAAATAAACATTATGCTGCTTGTGACGGGAGCAACTGACCTAAGAAAAATGAAACTTCAGAAATGGTTAGAAGCGATCCCTGGAAGACCAACATCTAAGAAATACAGATAGCAGCCATAAAGGGAAAGCAAAAATTAAAATGTATCAAGTGTTAGCCCCATGAGGGAGCGAACCCCTTGACCTCTTAAACTAACAGATGTAAAATAAATAAAAGAAAAATATCTTACTCTGCATCTTTTGAAGTTTTGTTATGATAGAGTTACACGACCAATTATGGTATGCGTCGAAGGCATAGTTAGGGATTCATAAGGATAACCAATCATAATGCAACTTTAGGAATTTTCTCAGTAACTTGCGGTACGATTTTGATTAATGTTTTTATTAATCTCTGTTAATATTAGGTTCAGCGATCTATTATGATATTTATAATGCATAATTAAGCATTAAGCGGGATTAATATCGATTAGCATCTAAATTAATGCATTTATTATACATATTTGCACGGACTAGTTTATCTGACTGAAACATTGTATTTAACTTTGATACGTTCAGCGAACTAAGTGTTATCGTATCTGTTTCATTAATAATAGGATTAATACGGATTACTATTTAATCTTTCACGGAGCAGAATTTTAACACTATTTACTCGTCAGTTTGACATAAAACACTCATTAAAGTCAACTTTTGTCTTTGTGTTAAAAACAGCCTAATTATGTGAAAACGTACAGCCATGCTCTAAAGATGGTGAATTATTTGGAAATGGCGCCAATGAACTATAAAGAAATGTAAAAGATGAACTTATTTTCTCAAATATCAACGGGGGCATCACAGAAAAATGTAAAAAAAAACACTAGGATAAATTGGAATCAAATAAAACACTGGGATAATACAACACACCGCTAATATTAAAATAATTCTAATCTTAATTAAAATCATCGAATAAATGCACGAAAGAACGTAAATTACTAAGTTAATCAGACAGTGACTATTATTAATACTGCTACTACTACTACTACTACAACTACCACTACTACTACTACTACTAATATTCAGATTGACACTAATAATAGCAATAATAATCAGAAGGAGAGAATGAAGAAGAAAAAGAAACCGTAATAAGAGAAAAAAATAACAATAGTGATTATAAATGGCATTAGTAAGGAGACGAAAAAGAAGAAGAAGAAGAAGAAGAAGAGGAAGAATAAATAAAAGACGCAATGACTATGGTAATATAGACAACTGAAATTGACAACTATAAGTAGTATTAACCAGGAGAAGGAAGAGGCAGAGGAAGAAGAAAAAGAATAAACAGGGGATGGAGAAAAAAAGAAGGTGCAATGAGCATGGTAACACCGACACGTGAAATTTCTTGTAAATATTCAAATTTTAATAATAATAATACACGTTCTTCTAATTCAACAGAATTAGTAAATAAACAAAATGGAACAAAGAGTGTTCAGCCTGTTTCCTCCGAATGTTGAACTCTCGACCATTTAATGGCAACGTTAAAACATCACCTATCTCGGGGTGTCCATGTTTAACGTCGTTTAACTACGGAGATGTAACCATAACGTGTCGTTTGACCTGATTATGTAGTCTGTAGAGAATACAAAGGATCTTTAATAATAATAAGGAAAAGGATCAACTTGAAAAACTCAAAAGCAATGGTGCATTGGAAGACAAAGGAAAAGCGGGAAATTTGAAGGATGGCTTAGATCATAAATAAAATGCGTGATTGCTATTTTTTGATTAGTGACGTGTGAGTGTGTGAGTCAAATAGTTGTTTGACGCTGCATTGAATGGCACGGACGACATTTTGAGTACTTATGAGTATAATATAATATTGGTCATTGAAAAGCTTTGTAAAAATTACTCTTTGTAAAATTAAATCGTGTTTGCCAAATATCCCGCTTTTCTAGTGATCACCCTGTATAAGGAATAGCTCTCGTAATATGTACATTTCCTGACAGGATTAAATTTGGAATACTATCAGAGAATTTATTACAGAGAAAATAAAGAGGATTATTATTTAATGATTATTAAGTTTATAAAATGGCTGTTTTGTTTTCTAATTATTGAAGGAATAACTATATAGACCCAACTATACGAAATACACATATAGTTTAAGCCATAAATGAAACTTTATAAAAACAAGTAAAATACGATGATATGAATTGAAAACAAAAAAGGAAAAAATGAATCGAGGGGGAAATTAAAACAAAATATATATGAATCTGTTAAAAAGTTAAAAACAATATGATTAATACTAATATATACACATATTTAGAGCATGTGAAGATTAAGAGGTAATATAGATAAAAAGAAAAAGAAATAATAGATATAAGGAAGGCAATAACGCATAAAATTAAAAAAAAAACAGAACGCTAACCGTAAGGAAAAGGAATAAAAATGTAACAATAAAAAATGAGACATTCAAATGCAGCAGTGAGGAAAAAAAGCAAAAGAAAAAAAATGGAAAAGATAATAAATACATATAATGAATAAAAATATGGAAGAACCCGCCGAAAGACAAATAGATGTTATGACACAGTAAAACAAATAAAATAACACGACACAGAAAAATAAATACAGAACTACAAAAAAGGACTAAAACACAAACACAATTCCACACACACACACACATAATGAATAAAGAAAGAAAAATTAAAAGCAGATAATTACAGAAAAAAGAGAAGAGAGAAAATGATGGTGACAATAATAATAATAATGATAAGAAGAAGAAGAAGAAGAAGAAGAAGAAGAAGAAGAAGACAATGAATGAGAAAAATGAGGAGAGGGGTAGAAAAAAGAAGAAATACCACTAAAATAATATAAGAGAACTTAACTGTATGTGACAAAGAATTAAAATATCATATTTAAGCAAAGCCAATCCCTCCTCGCTAGTAACAACAACAACAACAACAACAACAACAACAACAACAACAACAACAACAGCAATAATGGCAAGGATAATAATAATACAACAACGAAGAAGTTGATGCAGAAGAAGAAGAAAGTAAAAGCTATAAGAGAGGAAGAGGAGAATAAAAGAAGAAAAACCAGCAAAACAATGATAAAATTAAACTCAACCGCAGAAGACAAATAATAAAGCATTCATTTACTTATAGCCGCTATCAATAATTTCCCGCACTTTATATATCTACCTAAACATAAATGTGGATTCTCTGAACAAAGCTTTTTCATAGAAATATACGCCTGTTGAACTCTGGTATGCTGGCTTGCTTTCCCGCTTACTACAATATCGTTGTCTTCAAATCCAACGTTCTTGTTGAACCGTTTCCTTTGCATAATTCAATTATACCCAATTTCCATTATTCACGATTACTACGCTATTGTCGCAGTAATTACCGTACACTCATTAACCCTTATCTACAAATGGCATCCGAGACTTCATAATTGGCAACTGCTTTGTTTAAAAAAATGCAATAGGGAGAAAAGAAAGAAAGAGATAAATAATAAGAATAAAATTTGCGAAAGATTTAGGCATAGCGCTGACATGAAAAAAACAGTAAAAAGAGAAAAAGAATAATAGAAGAAACAGGAAGGGGACAGAGTAAAAGATGGAAATAAATTAAATAAAATAAAGAAGATGAGGAAACAGGAAAAATAATCTATTTTTTTTTTAAAATAGATAGAAAAGATGGAAAATGTACAAATCAAACAAAGAAAATGTAACCAAATTAATAAAAGACTAAAACTGTCATCCATATTATAAATCTCACCTTTCTCTTTAAATAAATGTATGTATGTATGCATGTATTTTTTCGGGGTCAACGGCCAACTAGCACCGTGTATATTTGTGTGTATGCATGTGTATTTTGGGGTGGAGAGAGCTCCGGTAAGCCGTGCTGACGGCAATCTTTCTAGGAGAAGCAAATCACTGATTTAAAAAAAAAACATAAAGCGGGAGACCAGTACCCGCATTAAGCTGGTCTGCAGTTTAACTTTTTGCTGGCTATCTTGCTCTTGCTTGTTGCTGGATCTCAACATTTTGAACGGAGAGAGAGACTTAGCTGTCGTACAAAGCTAAAATTATGTAACATCATCTGTGTATAGATACTCCCTCAGGCATCTGTCTATAAAAATGGTCCTGTGGCGATGGAAAAGTTGTGACGCGTGGAGGTTTGAAATGCTAGAAGTATGTAATAATTGATCTCAATGACAATATTCAGCATCATGCCTATTTGAGCGTGTGAATTCACCAGTAGGACTTAAAAAAAAGTCATTTTTGGGTTCATAGAGATTAAGTGTCTGAGGGAGTGGCACTCGTCTGACAAGACGTTGCAATCATCATGTATGTTACAGTGGAAATGATGCCCCCTTCTCATGTGAGTAGGAAGACATATTAGATAAGTGAGAATGATACTAGGAAAATGCTAGAATCGAACACTGCAGACTAGTGTTAAAGATAATTGAAATTGGGATCTTAGGATTTCAGCCCATTGCTAATTCCATTAGAATAGCTAATTGTTAATAATGTCAGAAAAAAAGAGTCGATTGTCCAATTTTTTCGAAATCTGGATATTAAATATGTCACTTAAAAGAATGGGCAATGCGAATTAAAATATATTGTTTAAAATTTAGATATGAAACAATTAGAAGTAAGGATTCTTTGTTTGCCAAATGCCGTTGTGTGTACATGTGTGTGTGTCCCACATGTATTTTTAAACATGCCTTCTGTGTCTTGAATGTTGGTCCATCTGGAAACATATCGCTTATCCTGACTTCAGGTCAACGTGTCTACAATATAATTTACACACCACCCCATCTCTCTCTCTCTCTCTCTCTCTTGATCCATTCTCTAACACTAGCGCTGACATAAAAAAAAACTATGGAAATAAAAGACTTAGACGAAATATAAAATAAACAGATAAAAATTAAGAAGTCAGACCTTTTAAATTATGTAAGTAACACGTGGATTATAAATAAGCATAGTGATACGTGAGAGGTTAAAAATAAAAGAAATAAAGAGACAGAAGACGAAAAAAATAATTGAAACTCAATTAAAAGTTATACATTACTTAAATATCGCACCAACATCAGTTTCTATGTATTTATAACAGGATATATTATACAATAGGTTCAATACAGCTATTTTAGAAATCACCTGCATTGCATAGTTGTTGGCTAATATATCATATATTGTTAAAATGTTCTACGAGGACCAACAATCCTCATTGAAGTAATTAATTTCTTCCGTTTCATTCGCCATTTTACACTGTATTACGCATCTGGCTTTGAACATTGTTTGAAGTAGGAGCGAATGATTAGTGCCATGGAAAGTTGTAATAATAGCATCACTAGTTCTATGACAACAGCATATTCTTTTCCTTGTTTTGATTCTCAGGTATCTGTCCATTAGTATCTTATATGTTTTTGTGTAGAGTGATGTGCTTCTCGGTTTATTAATTGGGTCTAACTGTGTCCGATATATACCTGAACATTAAATGACGAAAGGAATTGCATTCTTTGAAACTCTATGCGACAAGTTGTTTTTTTTCCTGTTCCATCTGTACTACTTGTCAAATTATTTATGAATAAATTCCTTACACATTCATAATATTTTAAATTTAAACACATTTTTAATATGAAGATTTTTATTTTCATATTACATATATATATATATATATATATATATATATATATATATATATATATATATGTCTTTTTCTTCCATTAAGATAATCAGACTTACAATACGTTACGATAATAAATACATTGTTTCACTCTAAAATACTTCATCAGGCCCTAGTCTTAATCAAGGACAAAACCTGCCGCACCAGATATAAAGGTTGTTGTCATTTATTTTCCTAAATAGCATAAAAACATTTTGCTCTGTAGCGGTCTTGTCGAGAATAATATTAATGTTTTTCAACTATATTTAATAAAAATAAATTTTTCATTGGCCATTCAATAATGTTTATTTATATATATATTTTACCTTCATACGAATATATATACATATATATATATATATATATATATATATATATATGTATATTTAGACATAAATTAACATAAGAAAAATGAAAAGTTTAAAAATTAAATAAAAAAAATTAAAAAAAAAACATATTTAACAACACCTAGCTTTAAAATAGGTAAACGCACTAGATCTACGCTACCAACTGAAAGAAGTACATACAAAGGAACTGTGCCTTTGTCATGTAAGTATCTGTCTATTCGCTGATTAGGAAGGACTCGGTGGAAACTAAGAATCTTATTGGCTTACAAAAACATCAATAGAATGTGCGTAGATAAAAACGCGAGACTACCACAACAATTCGCATAACCCTAAATAATCCTAGCGTGGATAAAATGCGGACTATTCTATGCAGCTGAATTGCCATATATACTTTAATAACTTACTACCTAGCTATACCTATGTATTGAGCACTGTTTAATAAATACTTAAAATTAACGCATAAAATAATGCTTTCATACATTAATTTATCTGATTAAATGAAGTAGGCATATATATATATATATATATATATATATATATATATATATATATATATATATATATATATATATATATATAACCAGAGACAGTGAAAGAGAAACGGGCAGAGTGTTTCAGGAGCCGATGAACAAAAAACATTTAGATTTTTACGAGAATAATGATTAAATTGTCTATTCATATTTTTGACTTTTTTCTCACAGTTTCAGCTCATGTAAAATTCCACATCCTTCCAATATGTCGAATTCTACAATCTTTTCAAAACTTTCTAATCCAAATTTGATCTATGCTACTCGATTGTTGTCGGTCTATCAGCCAAAGATAATTATAAGTCTTAGCTGATTTCATTATTTTTTTTCTTTTTAATTTATACGGCCTCGTGTTAATATTAATGCGATTAATAATTCATCATGTATAAATTCTGTAGAACAATAAAGTTCGCTAACAAGTACGATAAACTGTGAACTAGGCATTATTAATTGTTCAATGTGAATGATTATATATATATATATATATACATATATATATACATATATATATATATATATATATATATATATATATATATATATATATATATGAGCTTAGTGGCTGCACAATCCCGCGTGCTGTTGAATAATCATATAATCATATTAGATATATTCCGTATATATTTTTACTTTTATCCCCTCAAAGGCTTCCATTTTTTTGACATCTCTTAACGTTGCATTTTACCGATTGTGTTTCTTTTTTGCGCGTCAATCCATTTCAAACTGAATTAATTCATTTAGTCGTCGTCTTTATTGAAATTTGCCCGTTGGTTTTTATAGTTTGTGGCCGCACATATTAAGTTGATGAAAAACACCATATATAAATATGATCATATGTATACCAATATTCATATGTATCAGTCTATCTATCTATCTATGCATCTCCCTATATATATATATATATATATATATATATATATATATATATATATATATATATATATATATATACACTCTCACACACACACACACATATATATATATATATATCATCATACTAATCCAGTCAAACTTGGTGATGACTAGTTAGGGGTTTAGTGCATTATCCGTCTGTGTTAGCGTAGTCTCACTCCATCATCACAGGATTTTCAACCTCGGCTACAAACTTGTTTGCGCAGTTTAGCTGCAGTATCTCTTGCGCATCAGACAGACACCGCTTAACCTTCAATGCTCATGTCCAGTGGAGAAGACCCGCAATAACTGGCAATAGAAGAAGAGGCCGCAGCTTCTGGCCAAAAGTTATCACAGTGAAGTAAACAGTCCCTCTATCGTGGTCGCTATTATGTCTTTTGTTTTTGGATGACGTTCTATAGACTGTTTAAGGAAAAATTCAAGGCAGCAGTAGGATTTGAAGTCAGAGTTTTCATCTATTTGCATTTTGCTGTGATAAGGCCCAAAAGCAGTGGTGTTTAATCATGGAGATGGTTCCTCTAGCCTTCGCATAACCAAGGGCACCCACAAGACAGTAGGGTAGAAGGTAGTTTGCCAGGGCATGTCCACATATCCGTGGGCCATAACGCACTATCTTTGGGTACCCCTACTACTCCGAGATTTCCTACAAGTTTAGCCTGAGACCGGGAAGGGCCCAGTTAGCGTGTGTGGCCAACGTTAAGGAACTGTAGGAGGCTTGATGATGGAGAGGCTATGTTGTGGCAAGGAGGATTTATGTATAGCTGCTCCCTTTTTACCACAAGGTTAGCCAGTGGTGTTAGCTGGAAGCCAAGATGCATGCAAGCATGAACTTAGGAATAACTTATACCTAACACATTAGACGTATCACATGGACCTGCCGGATAAACAGTCCAAACGCTCACTCATATATATAAATATATATATATATATATATATATATATATATATATAATTATATATATATATATATATGTATATATATATATATATATATATATATATATATATATATATATATATCCGAACGTCTGTGTGTTTGTCTAGCCACGAATAGGCTCCTATATGGTTGACTATTATATAAAACTGATCACATATAATGATAAAAGATGTATCGAGACACAGGAATATGTATGTTTGATCTGGCATAATGATTATTCATTAAAATTGTGGGGTCTGCATACACACCTTGTCCACAAAGTATGGAAATAAGAAATTAAAAAATTAAAAAGAAACGTTTACAAGTGTTTCTGATATAGATGTACTATATACTACTTTTATAAGAATGTTTTAACTTAAATAGGGGTGGTATAGTAAAATTGTGGGGTCTGCCTTTGCGCCTGGTCTCCATAAAATAGAAATAGACCCACACCTTAGTAAAGACTTTTCATATCAATCTGCGTAAGTATATTTTGATAAGTAGGTTTCAGTTTCAAGAAATATGGTATAATAAAATGATGGGGTGTTCGTTCGCGCCTGACCTCCATAGAATGAAAATATGTCACAAAGTTTAACAAGTTTTTTTAATATAGATCCACAGAATTTTGCGATAAGTGTTTCAATGCGAACAGGTATGGTATAATAACTCATGGGGTTTATCTATCTCTACTTTCATCATATTTGCTTTGGTGTTGATATGCCCAATTTGAGGCTGTCTCTTTACAACCCTTCGTTGTCATAGCCTATTATACTTTCATAAATCAGTCCATTTTCTGTAGGCTGTTTTTGAACCCAGTCAACGACGGATACTTTTGCTAGTATATATATATATATATATATATATATATATATATATATATATATATATATATTTATATATATATATATATATTTATATATATATATATATATATATATATATATATATATATATATATTAAATGTAAATAATGAACTTGTAAATATGAAACTGGCGGAGATTGAAAACAGCTCAAAACGGCCAATTAATCCCGGACAATAAAATATATTACATATACAAGAATTTATTGATTGAAACAGTTATTTATATCGAGAAAAATCGTATGTATTTCCTTCATACATTTCTCCATATATCTCTTGTTTCAAACAATAAATATTTAACTTAAATATATTTTTATACACTGAATTTAAATTGAAATAGTAAACTCATGCATGGCTCTATTTTAATACGGGGTGACCCCCCCCAAAAAAAAAGGCCATCTAGAACATATACTGTAGATCGGAGAAAAAAAGGTCAAAGGTCCTAGTGGTTTGATGTGATGTTTTGAATATAGTAATGTTATGACGAAAGTTTCATTTTATTCAGACAAAACACTAAGAAATGGGACCTAATTTGTGTTGGGCGCCGGTTTTTTTGGTCATCCTGTATATTGTGATTTACCTTTTTTGCTAAGATCCCACTGAATGTATTACCTCAATGTAATATGTGAGAGGACATTTTAAGTTGATCTCTAACTTGTGACAAGCTTATATATATATATATATATATATATATATATACATATATATATATATATATATATATATATATATATATATACACATAAATGTGTGAGTTATGTGTGTAAAGATGAAAATTAAGAGATAGGCAGATATAAAGCGAAACAGAGTCCAATAAAGAGAGAAAGAGAAAGAGAAAGAGAAAGAGAAAGGCAGGGAAACAAACATTAATTGTAGCAAATAAATTACAGTTCATCTTAAAAAATATAGACCTACAATTAATAGGAGTATCATAGTTTCTAAGACGATTACAATATTTAGTTTCAAAATATTTTTGTAATAGGTTATATATATATATATATATATATATATATATATATATTGCAATTTAAACGTTTATTAAGCCATTAGAGAAAAAATATAAGAAACAGTAGGATTTCCACGATACAAGGTAAATTTCAATGCAATTGTAAGTAATCAATGCTGTGGGGGCCTAACTAGAGCAGCCACTTAATCGATTTCATTAAATAATGTAAAAGTTCACCGGTTTATGACAATAAAATATGTCAGAGTTAAACATTAGTTTATCTTCATTCAATCCTACTAGTAAACTCTCTATATATAGTAAATTGCATTTTAGTTAAGCAAAATGTGTTGTTCTCGTACTTAGCTCTTATATAGATCGAGATTCGCATCAGGAGTGAGATATGTACTGGTGGTAGAAAATATCCCATGATTTTTTCAGCGATCTTGGTAACATATTTGATGTACGTGTTACATCGGTCATTTATTTCCTTTGATGTGTTGCCATAGATGGTAGTGTCGTCAGTATAAATGTCTAGGAACTATCTATGTGTTTTGGGACATCATTGATGTAGTTCATTAAGAGCACTTTTTACAATTTTCTTCAAAACTATTATATTGGATTTAATTTAAAGTTCATTGTAACACAGTACCCTGTTATGGAATTATGCCCAATGTTAAAGAAAAAATAATAACATATTAATTTCTAATTGAGTTTAACAGCTTTAATTTGCAAGTGTCTCACTAAATCTATAATCTTTACATCTGTTTATGTGTACCAATGTTACTTTTATTAAAGTTTAGGTGTTCGTTTTCACTCTGTTTCTTATATTTCATTTTTCGTTTTATGGATCCACTTCCTTGTTTCATCTAAAGTACGAGTTCTGTTAGGCAACCGTTACATTTTTTTTACTAAAATATTAAATATACATTAAAATGCCAGTAATGTAACACCCTCCCTCTTTTTTCTATTACAATATTGAAAATCTATATATCTTAGACACAATTATAGAAACCATTAATTATTACATTGATAAGAGCTTACTTATCATTGTATGTCGAATTCGAGAGTATTAATTTTCAACTCTTCACCAAACCATCTAACGTTGAGCAATGACACGCTTTTACTCCACAACATCCACAACAATACTTCTAATCTATACGTTGAAGGACTTTTCAGCCCAGCGCCAATACGTATCTTCCATGCTAACCACTAAAATATACAAAATAAAAAAGGGTGTAATTGAAAAACAATGATAAATCTTACATATTATCTAATTGGAATTCATTATTGAGATGAGTATTATTTATAAATTTTATTTATAGTGGACTATTATCCTAATATTTTCTTAGTTGTCTCACGATGTTTTGGACAACTATTCCTCTGGCCTTCGTCAGTGGTGACCGCGACAGGATAGGGACTCTGAATCTCCTTACTGCATGCATTACAATAACTGCCTTGCGTAGTTGCTGTCGTCTCGCTACGCTCTTGGCCAAGTAGGTTGGCCAAAACGTCGTGAAGCAACTAAAAAAAGATTAGGATAATAGTCCGCAATAAATAAAATTATTAAAAATTAAGGATAATTATCTTTCGCTTTTTTATGAAATAGATTATAAGATAAAGTACAAGCAATGGCAATGATGTTATCGTTCAAAGATTTATTGAAAATATACGAAGAGAGTATATGAATGTGCAAATAAAATAACTAACTTTTACATTGCTCTTTTTTTCTCAAACAAATTTAATACATTTTAATATGAAATTCATTTGAATAAATTTAGTAAATGACATACAAAAGATTTTAAAAAGGTGTTTACACTGCTGTAATTAAAACATATTTATATAATGTAATCACATTTCTGTGGTATTATATAGTTTTTTGTGATTTTTACCTAGACTAACGTCGGATAGTAAGAAAACACTAGGATTAGATTATGACACTTTCATTACATACTACCATCAACATATTCATTTTATATATTTAACTTCGATAAAAATATGCATATATTATTTCGTTGTGATAAGCTGAGTGAATTCATTGCATGCGTGTCATAGGCAAAAACGCATTAACCTTCTATCCTTGAAATGAAAAACTGGAAGCGAACCAATAAATGTAAATGCCCCTTGAAATATATATATATATATATATATATATATATATATATATATATATATATATATATATATGCATGTGTGTGTCGGTGTATCTGTGCGTGTGTGTCTGTGTGCATTTCTGTCTGTCTGTCTTTGTGTGTGCCTATGTACGGATGTGTATTTGTGTGCGTGTACGTGTGCATGTGTCTTGTGCGGGGGTGTGTGTTAGGTCGAGCAAGATAGAAACAGGTAGTAATAATTGTCTTTGAATTATGGTTCATGTGGCCTCACAATGTCATATCTATATCTACACACACACACACACTAACACCCGCACACAACCCCCCACACACATATATATATATATATATATATATATATATATATATATATATATATATATATATATATATATATATATATATATATATACAAAAATATCGAGGGAGGAGGCGCCTGTATTTGCCCGGTCGAAAAATACTCTTAAATGTGATATTTTCATTTGTGCAGATTTCGTATATAGTATTACAGGGTTGTGATTTAAAAGAAAACAAAAATATTTTCGTGGCAGCAGTTCGTATCAAAACATAAAGAAAACTTGTTACGTTATCACTGGTCATATTAACTGATTAAAAATAAAAATAAAAATTAAACTATAATGAATATGTAGAATGGATGAAGAAACTACTGGAGTAGAAAGCTCTCTTACATCTAAAGATATCTACTGTGAAGGGGTATGATTGAGTTAATTGTCAGGTTTGTCGGGGTATTTACGTTGAGGGGTATAAGTGCTTACAGGTCGTCGAAACATTCGCCGTTAAAGTACTTGTAGAACAGGCAGAGGGGTGCATTTCGTCGATGGGACATAGGCTGAAGCTTAGATGCCAGTTCATGACATATCAGGTCGGCGACTGTCGTTTGGACCTTGTCAAGGAGCGAGAGACTAGTAGCAGATGCACTAGCCCAAATACAGCAATACCTAATACATGGGCGAATGGTGACCTTAAACAGGAACAGGATACTTTTTGGCGTTAGTAGTTACTATCAAGGTAGAGAGAACCTACCTTCTTCGCACCGGTCCTGGCAATTCTCTCAATGTAATTGTTCCAAATAATGTTTCCCGTGAACGTTAGGCCGAGGAGTTTAAAAGATGCACTTTCAGATAAAGAGTATTCAGCCATTGGCATTGGTGGTAGAGAAGGATTCTTGTAATTATTGAAGGAAACAAGTTTAGTCTTGGCAGCATTGAAGGTTACCATCCATTTGTGTCCCCATTCCACTACAGATTGGTGGTATCATCTAGTGTTTCTGCCATTTCTTTAGATATGTGTTCATTTGTTTTCCTGCCGTGTCTGTTATAGAGCGCGGTGTCATCAGCATATATACCCAACTCACAGACAATTTTGTCATGGAGGTTATTTATGAATATTAGGAGTAATAGATGTCCAAGGATAGACCCTTGAGGCACTCCCGCATGTATATCATATTGTTTAGATGTTCAACCGTCGAGGACAACCTTGATTGCCCTCTTATCTAAAAGGATTTAATTATACTAAGTATTCTTCCAGTGATACCGTATAATCGGATTTTCCTAAGAAGACCTTCATGCCATACACTTTCAAAACTCTTAGATATATCTCTCCTGCTTTGTCAAGTAATTGGTATATACGTTCAGAGATTACAGTTAGGATTTCTGCTGTGGAACAGGCTTTCCCAAATCCGTATTATTGTTCGGTCAGAAGTTTAGCATCTGTGACGCGATGGACTAGATCTTGGTCAATTACTGACTCAATTTTTTTGGCGAAAAGTGGGAAGAGGGTAATGGGGCGATAATTTATTGGGTCAGTTATTTCTTATACTTATTTTATCTTCTCCTCTAAAAGTGTGTATATAAACTTGTTCTTATACTTATTTTATCTTCTCCTCTAAAAGTGTGCATATAAACTTGTTCTTGCAACCTATTTGGAAACCTTTTTTTCATTTTTGCTTTTTTAAATAAATATATAGATATATACGAAGCATGCAACGTGCTATTGACGTTGTGTGACGCATACAAACGAACGAAAGAATCGTTGATATTATACATGATCGGTTTCTATATATTTCTATTCTAAAGAACAACGTGTGACCATTTGTGCGTTATATAAATCAGTAATTTATATTGCTTAGAAATCAGGGTATTTATGTTTCGCGAAAAGCACTGCTTTTTCAAAAATATAAAACAACCCCCAAAATATATTATTAAATTAGAATTCATTATTGAGATGAGTATTATTTATTCATTTTTATTCATTGTGGACTATTATCCTCATCTTTTTCTTTGTTATTTCACGTCGTTTTGGCCAACTATTTCTCTGGTCTTCGTCAGGATAGGAAATCCGAATCTCCTGACTGCATCCACTGCAATTACTGTCTTCCGTAGTTGTTTTCGTCTCACCCCGTCTTTTAAAAAAAATAAATCCAATTATGCCATACAAACAAGCAATCCCTGAACATAGAACAGTTTCCGTCTATATTTCTACAATGTAAGTACACATATATATTTGCACAAGCAATGTAGCAAACAAACTTCATTATGTATTTTACATAAGTTTGTTAATATATCAAGGAATACCAAATAATTTGATATACGTAAATCTACAATCGTCGCGGGGATACGAATGGAATAAAATATTCATACTCAAAAACAATGTAGAACTATTCACCAAGAAAAGTTTGAAATTGAATAAATTACGATCACTTGCAGAAAAAAAAAACATATTTTATTTTCTCATTAATAATGGATTTTGGATGTTCATAATATAATTTTAAAAAGTTGTGATTTGAGAAACACCTGTTCTATTTACAATATGTACAGATTATATGGATGGTCATCTAGAATGTCAAAATGATTATTTTTATTTCGATGCTGATTTTCTAATTTGTTAGATCTTTTTTTATTTCTAATATTAAAACCTACTTTTTTATCGTCCATATCCATGTTGCTATATACTAATAAAAAAAACTAATTTAAAATACTTTTATAATAGTAACTATATTTCGCTTTCTTCCGTGCAATTTTTTCACGTCGAATTATCAGTTTCTCCGAGAAAGCGTCTTTGGCATATCGCGACAACTAACGCATACCACCAAAATGTGAACACAACCTACAGCCAACACCTCATCATGCAGCGTAATAAATAATTATGTTTACCAAATTAATGTCTCAATAGGGGATAGTAAATAAATATAAACAAAATGTTATAAATGATAAAATGTTAAAATGATATATTTGCGAAAAAAAAATTAACTCATTAAAACATTTCGTTGACGTCTACGTAATTATAAAGAATTGGGATATTATGTATTTAGTGATAATCCACTATTAAAAAGAAGAAAAACGCATTGTATGAGAGGTTTAACAAAAAATATTCATTCTAGGGGGATAGGACACAATATACAGAAGGATTTCCTAGTACAAGTTCCAAAAGCTAATGTCCAAATTCTTACACTTACAATAATAGAGAAAACATTGTGCCGGTGGCAAAAGGCTTATCAGAATCTTAAAATCAAAACCGCAATATCCGAGGCATAACTGTAACCCACAATCTTAATTTCGTAGGTCATATAACGATTTCTGTGAAAGGAATAATGTGAAAATGAGCTCCAATTTTGCCGTCGACGTTTTAACTTAAGTAAAGTGAATAATGTTGTTTGGAAATGACCTCAACCTTAATCTTAAGAGAAATATTGTAAGCACATAAATAATAATTTTTTATTAAAAAAGATAACACCATATATATATATATATATATATATATATATATCCATATATCTATTGACACGTGTTTCCTCCTTTACGAGTCAGCAGAGTGGCTTAATCTAGATTCAGCCACTCTGATGATTTGTAGACGACGAAGAACGTGTCAATGGTAAATTATATTTTAAAAACGATATTCACGCCAATCCCCATTTAGGGGTACCAAATTTGTAATATGTAAAATTATTCTCAAGTTTGTCAAATTTATTTTATTCATTCTAACGGTATAGCAGAAGCAAACACATAAATACCCCCCCACACACATATACATACATATATATATATATATATATATATATATATATATATATATAGTAAGTTATAACATATATATGGCGATTAAGCTACACTGAATATTCCTGGTTTCATCCACTCTAGGGCTCTTAATGTTTATGCGTGGATTTTGTAGTTGTTAGTCGTTTTTATATACGCACCTTCTATTGAGATTTTAGTTAGCAAACCAGCTTTCTAGTATCCTTGCTATTGGCTAACTAAAATCTCAATAGAAGGTGCGTATATAAAAACGACAGACAACCACAAAATTCGCGCATAAGCCTGAAGAGTCCTAGAGTGGATTAAACACAGAATATTTAGTGTAGCTGAATCGTCCCATATATTTTAAAACTTACTATGTATTGACCACTTTTGAATAAATACTTAAAGTTTACGCATAAATTTGTACTTTCGTATAGTAATTTTATGTAAGTAAATGAAGTAGTTATGTATATATATATATATATATATATATATATATATATATATATATATATATATATATTGTAAATACCTTTTGTTTCAATCAATTCTTCAATTATTTCATCCAAAAAAAATTTTGTTAAGTAAATATTTGTCTATGAAATATAGGTATGCTATATTTTTATGAATGTATTTCCACGTATTAATTAAGATTTCAGTGCGATTATTGATTCTTATAATAAAAGCATTTTTAATTTGCACAGCTCTCGGCATGCCCCGACGGTTTTCCTATGTTGCTCGGGTATGTAGGGGAAGCATTACGTAAATACGAGGGAGTAATTGTAATGTGCTCTGTTTTAAATTATAATGTAGTTGCTTATTTTACTGGTTCACAAACACCAATATGTGTTAACACGATAAAATAATATTCAGAATATAATAAAATATGCGGAGAAAGTCAATCGGAGAACGTATCGCCAATACATTTGCAGCCGCAAGAATCGGTATCTTTCATTCTATTTTTATAGTATGGAAGCCTTCATATCTTGTGCATAAGTGTATTCATATAATGCCCTCCTCTTTATCATTTTTTGCACAGCGGAAATCTTGCTAATTCCTTTCGTTTTTGCTAATTCCTTTCGTTCTCAATCTTTAGTCATCAGCCGTTGAATTTTCTTGTTTTTTTTTGTTGTTTGTTTTTTTTTGCTTTTTTGCTTTTGTTTTGCCTAACTTTGCTGGAACGAGACTGAGGAAATGCCGTCTAACGGTTTTTGCTCTACAAGTAATGTGTCTCTATTGTAATCTAAGTCACGTCTTTTTAATTGATTTTGGTGGCCTTTCTGCGTGTGTCTGATACATTGCATCGCAAACCCTTTACAACTTCATTTAATCTCAGCGTTTCTGTAGTAAGGTAATTTATTAATCTTTCAATGAGAAACGATTATTTTGCGCTAGGTGCATTAATTATGTATTTCCCCGTTTATACAAAGTCACTGACATGTTAGAAATTGGTGTAATCGAGCATTCCTCGTACTCGTTAATCATACTTGCTTCTTGTATAGATATCTCTGTTTGCTCTTCTTACGCTATCATCTTTTTTATCTTTGTGTTTAAGCATAAACTCCATTTTATGTAAATGTTTGTTACATTTATTCTGCCTTTTCTCTAATTTTGGAAGCGTAATTTAATATTATTTTCGAAGTATATAAATTATTCTTTTTAGTCTTCCTTAGTTGGCTCTATGTAAATCATTTTTAAAAAAAGCTATGGTTGTTTTCTCAAAACGGGCCAATTGGGATAAGGTTCCGTATTTTTAATTACGTTTAATTAATATGTTTCTTATTGGCTGATAATTATAATAGTTCAAACTGTCAATTCAATTCAACCAAAAAGAGTAGTTGTGTTTGTAAAATATGCGTCTTCAATTTTCAATAAATATAATCTTATTGTCTGTCACCGTGCACGATTATTAAGTGTTTTGTGCAAAATTGGTCGAGTTTCTTTCAGATATGAAATGCTATCATTAAAATGTATGTCCTATTGTACAACTGTAATTTCATTGATCTATTGAATTCTTGACTATTGTGTATTTGTGTAAATATTCGTATACATTTTGTTTTCTTCACTTTTTTTTGCTTGCGATTTTTTCCACAATGCGGCATTTTATGAGATTTGTTCCAAATGATAAATATCGTAGCACTTTACGACAATATTTCGTACTACTATAGCCACAGACACTATCAGAGTTAGTAACTCTCGCTCTATTTATGCAACTTTGGAAAGTTAGATTTCTTGAAAATGAATAAAATAATTTCAATAATATTACTGTAACCTTGAATCTCTTTAAATGAATTGCCTTTTGTTTTTTTGAATGCGAATTATATGAGCTAGTCCAACATGCATGATATTTTGATTTTATTTCTAAAAGTTTTCATCTATACTATTAATAAAATGCTAATGATTAATCATGTATTTACGTCTCTCTCTCTCTCACTCTCTCTCTCTCTCTATATATATATATATATATATATAGAGAGAGAGAGAGAGCAAAAATTGTAATTATTAATACCTGAAGAGAGTGCTTAATACTATTGCAGAGCCAATATGCGTTTTATTTTTTATGACCGTTTTATCTGTTCGGTTACATATGTTTCGGTTGCCGGACAATATTTATGATCCAGCATCCTCGCCAGACCTTACAAAAAAATGTAAGGTCTGTCGACACTGCTGGATTGTAAATATGGTCCAACAACTAAAACAACTGTTCAAAGGATTCACCGAATTTAAAAAAAAAATATTTTCTTTTTCTGGAAAGTGTAAGTTACTAGATTATCTATATATCCGGTTTGTAACGGACAACGTCAAGCTACACAAAGTCCGAAATATGGGTTTTGAGGCCGTTTTGTGCAATTGTAGAAAAAGTGACATGCCGATGTCAACGGAATTTAGCACTGTCTGTATACAGTCGCGGTAAGATTTTCAGCATACAGACAGAAATTGTGGCGCAATGGTAATGCGTCTGACTACAGATCAGAAGATTACAGGTTCGAACTCTAGCAAGTTCGTAATAATTTCGACCATTATTTTACCTAACGTTTACTCATTATCCTTAGTTATGGTATTTTTCTTTTTTCATTGATTTTGTTTTATGCATATGGGAATGTAAATTACTCCGAGTTCACAGGTTAAACATTGATGGTAAGACGATGTTGAGTGTATTCGTTTTTTTCTGTTTTACTCGGCGTTTTTTTTAATTTAGATCTATAAATTCACTGTATTTAGAATGAATTTTGATAGCATTTGTTTTAAACAAAGTCAAAATCATTTCTAATTCTGTTACATTTTTATATTATTAAGATCATTCTGTATTATTAAGGCAAAACAACTGATTTTTCGTATCTACTACTGATTTTTCCGTATGAAATAACCAAGTGTGTTATTTGTGCATTAATAACAAAGCAAGAAACATGAATTTTGTATGAAATTCAATATTGCTAGTCTCTGTAATAAAATGAATATTACATTGACTCAGAAAAAATAATACCTTGACCGGCTATTTTGCTTTTTCGTTTGAGAAACATACCTTTATTTGAATCTCTAACGCGTTATCCTTGGCTTGTGCAGAAACTCTTCTTTCTATAATATGTTCCTTTGCCGTGACATCATCTCGCACACTGCTCAGTTATTTGCATACATCAGTCATACATGAAGACGCACTTTGCTACATCAAACGACAAAACACGTGTGTAGAAAAAGTCTTGCTATATTTCAAGAGAAGCATTAACTTATAAAATGTCTTTATACAAATTTTAAATTTGTTTTAATGGTCGATAAATTAAAGAAAAAAAGGAATGAAGGAAGCCTGTAACTTAATAAAATCCTATGCAGTTTTCTAATGACATATATATATATATATATATACATGTATATATATATGTATATATATATATTGTGTGTGTCTGTGTGTGCTATTTAAAAACTATTAAAAAACCATATTAGAAAAAGCACAAAAATATAAACCAGAAATGGATAGGAATAGAAGGAGGCGTGGTGACAAAAAGGGTAAAAGTGATAAAAGAAAGGCGTAAGATAGGTAAAACCTTGAAGATCGAAGTAAAGGGAGAAAAAAATAAAAATAACGGAAGGAGAGACAAGCAGATTGTATTGCAGAATATTAATCACACACACAATATATATATATATATATATATATATATATATATATATATATATATATATATATATATGCGTGTGTGTGTCTGCTTGTTTATTTGTGTGTGTGGTTGTATGGGTGTGTGTGCGTGTCTGCTTTCCTGTATCAACGTTATGTATTTACTTTAACGATGCTCCATATAATAATGTGAACTAAGTATACCGTATATATATATATATGTATATATACATATATATATATATATATATATATATATATATATATATATATATATATTGACATTGTACGGCAGGAATATGCCTGGGTAGTACCCCTGTAGGCAAAAACACCCTTAGAATTAACTTCAAGAATAAAACACGCATTTTTAGTAACTTTATTGCTATGCATATATATATTAAAAACTAACTAAACATTAAGATTTAGCTGATAGAGATGTGTACACGCAAACACAATTATATATGCACATCCACACACATACATACATACATACATATATATATATATATATATATATATATATATATATATATATATACTGAGATAAAGAGAAAAAGGCAAGGATATATTTTCCTTAAATTTATAATGCATTGGAAAATCAAGTATTGTTTAAATGTATCACTCATCTCATAACTATTTGCACTCTATTGATTCATTTTTTGTTTGCTGAAACTTGATAAAAAAAAAAAACTTTTAATCGACTTTGGTGTCGGGTTTCGTGTTAGGATGTGTTATTAATTCAAAGGAAATTTCCATGAATATTTTTTCGTGTGAGCCATCTTTTTGAAACTTATCTGAATAAAAGGTTAACAGGAAAGCTGATTGAGGTGGAAATTCATTGATGGAATGCTTGCCC
>NC_136520.1:49511970-49609470 GCF_053919585.1 Euprymna scolopes
GTTTTACGGCATACCAACCTTTTTCTGGTTATTTAATGCCGAATCTAGTTATTTTGATGAACGATTTTTAATGGAGTATATCTATTTTTTTAAAGTCAGATTCTATTTACCCCAGAGTTGGGATCCTAACAGGTACTACCCCTCCAGCTTATGGCTATTAAATGGTGCCTCCCCACTCCCCAAGGTTCACAAGGTGGGGCCTCACCATCTGATATATATATATATATATATATATATATATGTATATATATAAAATGAAAATTACAATTGAATTTACTCAAATGATAAAAGATGGTCAAATTAATGTAAATTATAAATATTAAAGAATTAATATTTATAAAATTATCTCAGCCATACATAAAAGCTCGATAAAACCAAATAGGAAATAGAGCTTATAATATGAGCAAACGGTTAATAAAATATGTTAAAAACACTTTGAAATGAGTTAAAAACATATTTAATCTCAGAAGGAAACACTAGATAAATGGATACACTTTATTTATGAAATTTATCTAGCGTTTCCTTTTCAGATTAAATATGTTTTTAACTCATTTCAAAGTGTTTTTTAACATATTTTATTGCTCATATATATATATATATATATATATGTATAAGAATAAATGAACAATTAGACCAAGAAAATAGTATAGGAGTAAATACAGACTAGTTCATTGATGCACTAACAATATAAATAAATAAAAATAACGTGAATAATTTAAATTACACTCATACATATGTATGTGCGCTTCAAGTGTAAATTTGTTTACAATAACAGCAATCTTTTGCATAATTTTTACTCGTATGTTTTCGATTCCTCTAAAGATTTTTTTCATCAAAATATTTATAACGAATATTTTCGATGCTTCAAAGCTAATTAACTGAAGCAAAAGCAAATAAAATATTTTTAAAAGGTTGCAATAAATTGGCAGCATGAGTACGTTGAACGGGGAAGACATCGGGTTGTCATTGTTCCTGGAAATACGTTTAAAATCAAACTTTCCTGATGCCCGACTTAAGGTTACAAGATAAAATTGTGTTAGGTCAAATGCCGTAAGTGTATTTTCTGAATAACAATTTACCAATCTTATGTTTTTTAATGCATAAAAAATCAACTATTTACTCAGCCATGTTCAATAATAATGTGCAAATACTAAAGAAATACGTTTCAAAATAAAGTGCTCCAACATTCAACAGCCCTCTTCTTTACTAGAGTTATTATAATATTGCTTTTCATTTCGACGAAAACAAAATGTAATAACTGCACTTATTTTGTACTTAATTTGTATGCAATTAAATCCTTCATCATGGAGTCTATATGCATCTTTTATGTTATTTTGAGAATCGCTTTTAAAACAGTTCTGCAAAACAAGTACTGGGAGTGTTAATCTAGTCAGCATTGAAATAAATGTCTTCTGAAGTATTTTTATCCATACATTTGTTTTTTTTTTAATATTCTAGAACGAGTGTATTAACGATAACATTTACATTACTTCGATATATTACAGAGATTAAATTTGTTTATCTTGAACAAATTACAAATTTAATTAAATTAATTTCTTCTGGGATGTGTCAGCTCCTGGGTGTTCTACATTTAATAAGACCTTATGCTTTTTTATTATTATATTCTTAGATGTGTTTATATACATGTTTTCTTGCAGTATTGTGTTGCATTTTAATGAGAAACATCACATTTCAATTAATTGAGTTTGTAAGTTATTTACTTAAACACATTGGGCCATGCATATATTAAGTGCATTTAAAAATCGCTAGCACCTTAATCTACGTAAGAATGCTTATTGAGATTTGATAAGTTCTTAGTGCTACAAACTTTAGTATTGCCCTCTTTTCTCACGTTCCATAGGCAAACATTTATTCCCATATGTTTAAGTTATAAAGTAGTTAAAAAGTATCAATTCTAATCATAAATAATTACAAAATGTTCTGTGATTTCTTGATAAAAGATAAATGAATATTACACATTATCATTAAATAGATTTTGTATGAGAAATATTATCTCATACGTTTCTGATTTTTTAACAGCATTCGTTTTCTAATGTAATATATCTTGTGTTCGTCAATAAATTCTAATCCTTTCCAGATCAACAATTTTTATTTATATAATATTGTGTTTGTCATTTTCTTCAATAAATTCGTACTTCCATCATTGAATAAGGCCAAATTTAATGTCTGAAGGTAAAGCTTCTATAAAAAAGAATACATTCGCAGATTTTCTTTATAAAAAGCTTGATCTCTCAAACCGAGAAAAGGATATACGAGCAACGTTTCCTTTATGACCTTCTTTTAAGATATCATTAAAATAATATTAGACCAAGGTTGTATATAAAATTAGGAATAGACGAGTGAAACAATGCAAAAAATGAATATTGTCTTCTATGATGCACTGAAGTGAAAGGGTACATTGAAGATTGTTGCTTTCAGTGTGATTTTATTTTTCATATGTAACACAATATTTCTTTCTGAATATATATTACTACTTATTGACTTATCTCATCGAGTTCAGTTTTATATTAAAAATACACGAGATACTGTGTGAATAGAAATGTTTAACAAACATGTTTGCTGTGTTTAATTGTATATTATATCCAACATTTTAGTTTTGTGTTATGCGGAATAGTATCGGTAGATCACAGCCTATTTGCCAGTTAAATATATTGTTCATTTCCTGTAATTACCATTGGACGTGCTTGTTTTCAAATATTAAATCGTATAAAACATGTTGTATTATTAATTTTATAATATGTGCGGTATTTTGGCGGTTTCTAAGAACATGAATCAAAATATTTATTATTTTACATATATTCAAGAAGAATTACTCGATATTGATGTGTGTGTGTGTGCGTTTACTATAATAACATGGGATTGACAAATATGCATTGTATAATATCACATATATATATATATGCATATATATATACACACAGTTATATATATATATTTATATATATATATATATATATATATATATATATATATATATATATATATATATATATATATATATATATGATAGAGGTTAGGATATAGCAAAATTCGGGATCGCATATTTTATATACATACATGCATATATATATATATATATATATATATATATATATATATATATATATATATAATATTCGATCCCGAATGTTGCTATATCCTAACCCTTGATCAGAGGAAAGTATTTCTTCGGAACTCCGAGGATTAAGGACTATCCACTTTTTTGTGCTTGTGTTTTTAAAAAATAAATATGTTTTTTAAAACCTTTTTTCAAAGTGGGTTTAACATGTTTTATTAACTAATTTTTCGTGTATATATATATGTATATATGTATATATATATATGTATATATATACATATATATGTATGTGTGTGTGTGTGTGTGTGTGTGTGTGTGTGTACTTCCAGGGATCTATGGTTTTACTAGGGGTAGACTTATGGGCAACGATTTCTCCACACTATAATGTTATTGTCATTTAAATCGGCCTATTTTCCCAATCATCACAATGTATTGCCTATTCTACCAGGTGGACTTGCTGTGGTTCGCCAGGAGAAAACATGACATTACAACTCGTAATACTTTTGCTCACAATACGTGTAGTCTACATTGCACTGTAAAGAACATTCTGTATATTTAAAAACAATATTTTCACATAATAGTTAAAGATAAATGGTAAGATGACAAAATCAAGTATCATGGTTCAAGTGTGCTTTAAATAGAAATACTGATTTCGACTAGTTCATACATTAGTCAAGTAAATGCCTTGGCTTGTAGAACACCCTTCTATAAAATGACTTGAATACATGTTAAAGATGCAAAATTAAAGATACATGATTCAATCAAGTTCTAAAAAGAAACATTCATTTTGAACGTGCACCTGTCGTATGAAAGAATATTATGTGCATTTTATACGTCGGACTCATATATTTGCGCGGTGATAAAACTTCTAAAATACATTTGAGATGTTGGAATTTATAAGTTTTAAACTTTCTTCAAAATGGAAATGTTCCCAATTTTATCGGATTTTCGGATTATCAATTGAGAATTTTCAACGCTTACAAGTGGCATACTGATACAAAACATATATATATATATATATATATATATATATATATATATATATATATATATATATATATATATATATGAGCAAACAGTTAATAAAACATGTTAAAAAAACACTTTGAAATGAGTTAAAAACATATTTAATCTGAAAAGGAAACACTAGATAAATGCACAGTCCTTAATCCGCGGAGTTTCGAAGAAATACGATCCTTCTCATCAGAGGGTAGGAATAAGCAAAACGCAGGATCGGATTTTGCATGCAGAAGTATTTGATGAAACAACAAATAAGTCAAAGATCTTACTTGAAAACAAAATAAGTTAAGCAGAGGGAATATGGTAAAGAAAAAGGTTATTATACATTAATGGATAGTCTGGTGGAAGATAAAAACTCCAGTGACGGTAAAATCCAAATGTAAAACTTCAAGAAAGTTAAAAGAGTTTCCATTTGTACAAGTAAAATCCAAAGAAATCCTGTAATTGGAAGAAGATGGTCCATAATAATCCAAACGCAGCAATCCGTGGAATAATTCACAAAAAAGTGTGTACAAGGAAAAAATAATATTAATAAAAGAAAACATTTAACATTGTTAACATTTCGCAATAACTCTGTCAATGTTTAGTCTACAGACTCTAAATTTGATATAGTGTACGGAGATTGGGGAACATTGATGTGATCGGTTTTGGCGATTAAGGGGTCAAAGTTCAACGATTTAACCTTTGAGAACTCTACCAAACTCCTCCGACAATTTTTAGTCTACACACTCGAAATTGAAGATATAGGTTCGTTGGACATGCGTCTAACATAATAACCGGAGTTGAGCAACAAACTATTAATTTTAAGGGGTCATAATAGGGGTCAAAGTTTAAAAAAAATATCGTTTTTGTTTTGTGCTCAACATACACCACCAAATACCCGGGCAACGCCGGCGCACATGCTGGTATATATATATATATATATATATATATATATATATATATATATATATATATATATATATATATATATATATATAAAGATAGAGAGAGAAAGATAGGGAGAGAAAGAGAGAGAAGGAAATAGATAGATAGACAGATAGGTAGATAGATACAGATAGAGAACATTGCGTTGCGCATTATTGGATAACACCGAACTAAATTCATGACTTTTAATAATTTATTGCTCATTTTTCAATCAAATTGATTGATTGCTTGCTTCCATATCGGGCTTACAAATGTACAACTGGAGAATGCTACCCATAACCCCTTGCTATATTTTATTGCACCATACACTGTAGTTTACATTGCATTGTAGAGAACCTAAGTTTGATTTCATACAATTATTATATATACAGACTTGAATTACAGTTTAAATGCAACGCTAAATATCATGGTTCAATTGTACTCATCATTGTCCTATAAAAGAACGTATTATTGATATTTATTCGGTATTGCTTGGACAGTGTTTATAGTTTTCGAGTGTAATTATTGTGTTTCGTTGTAAAAGAATATAAACAATGAGGACAATCGCAATTGTTGATTACTAGTTTTGTTTATCTATTGATTATCGACGAAATTATCATAGAAGAACTATATTCGACAACACCCAGACACCCAATACTTTTGGGAAAAAGAAACGAACCAGCCGTTTTGGAGTCGAGAGGACACCAACTCTCACAAACCAACTTTCACAAACACAGATTTCGATTTTTTTCCTGATCTCCTTTGTTGTTTTACATCAATATATAAAATAATTTTTATCACACACGTTTCGATTCTTCGTCAACTCATCAAGTGACGTATAAAAAAAAAAACACACATTTGGAGATATAAAGACACTTTTAAATGTTTGCCTCGAAATGGGCGCGTGAAATCCACCCGATGTCGAGAGTGGCTTGTTTGGGAGAAATTGATTTATATGCTAAAATCAACGTCACATGATAAGATTATGTTACCATAATAATTTGGCAATATTTTAATACATTTATAGACAGTATTATATATATATATATATATATATATATATATATATATATATATATATATATATATATATATATATATATATATATAAATCTGTGGTGGGACGATTCCAAAATATTTTCCGATTCCGACCCAATTACCAATTCCGTTCTAAATTTCCGATTCTGATTCGATCGCCGATTCAGATTCAGAGTATTTTAATATTCATACATATTTGATTAAACATTTCTTTTTTTTTTCTTTTGGTTTTTTTTTCGTAAATTCCCAAATGATTACATAAATCCCCGGGTGATTTCTGTGTATATTTTTTCTCAAATGTCTTGTAATGTATTGCAAATTGAATAATAACAAAGGTATATTTTGATATTAAACAAATCCAAATTGTATCATTCTACGATAATATAAAACATGCTACTTGAGATTTTTCAGAACCAGTGGAAACATGTAAACGATTGGTAGGTAAAATGAGTAAAATGATGTAAGAACAAGATATTAACAGCGACCCCCCCCTTTTTTACGAATGCATTTCTAAATAATAACGTTATTATTTAGACACACATTTTTAACATGGGCTTCGTTAACTATTTGGGCATTACTTCTATCAATGTTTAATTTGATTTTAATTATAAAATTTGGTGGGTTATTAAATTGATTTGCTTTGCTGTAGAAAACAAAGCAAAAACAAGATGCAAATAATAACAACTAGTGAGACCTGTTGAAATTCCACAAGCGACTCATTCATATGTAATATATTGAGGTTGATATTCATGGCGTAAATAGAGATTCTCTGCTATTATTGTAAGTCGTGAAAAAACTGCAAAAGTATTATCTAAGAACGCCAGGCATAGCCAACTCGTTAAGTACACTTAAATATGAGATTTTAATTCTTGCAGAGTTTGTATATATTATCATAGAGTCAATGTTCTATTGATTTTCATACATTATAAAGTTGCGATTTAATATATATATATATATATATATATATATATATCACAACTCATCAGTGCCGCTAGACTAGCTTCTCCCCCAACCCAAGGATTGAACCTAGAACCGTCGTGTTGACAGTCGGCAGTTCTCCCACTCGACCATGGAATCGACGCCCGTAAATAACTCGTCGGAATATCTATTTAAATAGATACCCGGCACCACTTTTGTAGTGCTCAAATCGCCTGTTCGTAAACAAACAAAAAACAAGCTTCGCATATATATATATATATATATGTGTGTGTGTGTGTGTGTGTGTGTGTGTGTGTGTGTGTGTGTGTGTGTGTGTATCGTTATAACTTTGGTGCATCAGCTTCCTTCAACTATAATCGCAACCGAAACAAAAATTTATGAAGAAATCTTGATGAAATTATTAAAAAATGGATCAGTAGAGTTCCATTAGCTATAATCGAAATCGAAACCAAAACTTATGAAGAATTTTTGGTAACATTATTTATAAGAAAATTAATGACTTGAGTCCCATCAGCTATACTCGAAAACAAAACTAAAACTTTTAAACATTATTGGTATTTTTTCTTTTATTTATAAGCAATGAGAATCGTAATTAAACACTAGTCACTCGGATGTAAACGCGACACTCAAAACAAATCACACACACGCTAATTATATGGTAGTGTTAAATGCCAGAAAAACCACGTTCCTTTCTACTACTAACTCTTCGTACGGGTGGAAATGTGTTGTTTTTTTTTTGCTGTTTTTTTTTTCTCATCAACCTTAGAATTAGTCGTAAAAATTACTTAACTGCTTGAAAATTATTATGTACCAGCAAAAGATCAATTTACCTTGTATTTATATGCACAACTAAAACCCCATTCCAAATTCTAAATCAACGTTTCAGTGTGCTCACACATAGTTCCTATTTACAATGCCTCCCCACGGGACAGAGCCACCAGAGTCGTTTTTTAACGTGGAGAAAAGGAACAAAAAATAAAAATTTTCTCAGTCGTGAAGGATTTCTCCTCCACTGACAGAGAACAAGAAATTGAAGTGCAGCATCTGAAGAACACATACTACACTTTGATCTTGTGTGTGCTCACACATAGTTGCCTAAAAAAGTAGACTCTCATATGTTTGGGATATTTTAAATGAAATGTTTGTTTTTTTAAGTTTACAAACTACTCTTCCACAGTTTTGATAAACTTGTGAGATTTCCATCTATGTATTCACTTGTGCCAAAACCAAACAAAATATTAGGACACATGGAATATGCCAAAGTATGTGCTGCTACTAATACAAAACCACCAGCAGAAAAAACCAATCCAAGCATGTTAAATTTTTTATATTAATGCCCTAAATCTCTAATAGACGCCATACTGCCATTTATCAAATAGTGGCGAAATCTTTTTTAGAATCTGTGATATTGACTGCAATTGAATTCTAGAATATTTGCTTTGTTCACACTAAAAACTAATAAAACAAATTAAATCAGGTTTGGAGAGTCTGGGGATCTCATTGTGTCCAAAAGATGCCATAAAACTCTAATTATTTCAGAAGAAGCCGATGAAAAACATCCCAATTTACAGCTGGCGCTAACGAAATTTAACACCCCCTTACGGTCTGATCATTTAAAACTTGTAAATAATCACATGAAATCCTTCGGATGAGGGCACATATACATTTTAGCGAATAGATGCGAAACGATTACAAAGACAATATGCGAGTTATTAATGACCAATAAATAAAATAAATTAATCTCTGCTAATCGATGTTAAATTCGTAAAAGAGAGTCATTACACATTTTGTGGCCCTTCGCAGTCTAATGATGAAAAGGAACAACTTCTAATAAAAAAAATAAGCTTGTTTCATTTTGTAATAAAACATTTTAAAGAATCGGTTTGGAATCGGAAATTAGATTATAATTTTTCCGATTCCAATACCAATCCCGATACCGATTCCAGTACCCTAAAAGTTCCGGGTTTTCCGATTCTGATTCCGATTAATCATCCAACACTACTATATATATATATATATATATATATATATATATATATATATATATATATATATATATATATATAGATAGATAGATAGATAGATAGATAGATAATCCCGATTCTCTAAACTTTCCAGAAAAAAACTCTAGCTAAAACTACTATCATTAATTTTCCCGCTCACTATGTGTGCTTTAACCTAAACATATATTCTATGAACAAAGAAGCTGTTTTACTAGGATGCACGCCGGTAGAACCCTTTTTCGTTTACCTACTTTCCAGCTGACTTGAATTTGGTCGTCATGAAGTCCAACGTAAACAAATTCCTGTTGAACCGCCCCCGTAAGTAATCCAATTAACCAAATTTAGACTACTAACGATTACTACGATATTATTACAATGAATACTGTGCACTCGTTAACCATTATCCTCGACTTTCTTCAAGGCCTTGATAAGCGGTTACTAATATGTAAAGAAAAATTTAAAATATAATAATAATAATAATAATAATAATAATAATAATAATAATAATAATAATAATAATAATAATAAAATATTACAAAAGAAAAATGTTAATGAAATATTATAAAAATTGCGTAAGTGTATTAGTTATAAAAATTTAAGATTTCACATTTGGAAAAATGTTTCTATTTCTTTTAGATGTTCTTTACCTTTGTTGATAGATGAAGATAGGAAAAAATAAGTATCATATATTACGTACGCCAACATTTTAGGTTCTTTTCCTTTCTTTAAATTATATAAACGAATGATTATTTCTAAGTGGCATAAAGTAAAATAATAAATCTGTTTTCAAACTTTAAAAGGGTTGCCGTTTTTTTTTGTTTTTTGTTTTTGTTCCCTTTTTAAAACATAAGGACAGATATCGAGTTTATTACTTGCAGTTGGAAACAGGTTCCCATGCGATTTAGATCTAAATTATATTATGAGCTATCAATCCATTGATATTTTTTGCCAAGATATCTCTTAACATCTCTTATACCATAACCCTTAAGCTAATTCTTTATCTGCTATATAAATATAATCCATTTCTATTGCGATCATAAAATAGGGTCTGATATAATTTAATAACTTTAAGATAATATCGTAATATACGCACTGGAATATATAATACTTTATGCTGTATTTTATTGTATTTGTAAAATTACCGTGCTATTACACTTTTTTTTTCTTTTGAATTTATACATTCAAGTTGATATCGATCTTGAAAGACACATCCAAACACGAATGTGAAAATACCTTTAAACTTTTTTGGCTTGTTTTCCGTGCAACATTATTTTAATTTAATATGCTATTTGCAATTCAATTTCTGTTAAAATTGCATGAATCTACTTTAAAATTCAGTACATATCGCATGATACAATATACATGTTATGCATAAAAATCACTTAATTTGTTTCGGGATAACGGTCTCTTACTGGGGCTAGAAATCAAGATTTTTAGATACTTCATTGCTACGTAAATTACTTAACCTTAAACTAACATAAATCCATAACAGTAAAAGTAAAAGTTTACAGCCTGCAATTCTAGTCAAGGAAAGTTGCTACAGATCAAGCCAAGGTTCGCAGGGATGTAGTTCAGTTATTAGCCTTGCAATTAGAACGCAAAAAGAAAATAGTTCATTAATACACGCGCATTGAGTGATTGGAAATTATTTTATTTAAAGGCGAATAATGCACATCAAATCACACGATCAAATGTATTAAAAATATATAAGATTTAGTCTTTGATTGGAAATCATAAACTATTTTTATGCGATATTGCTCAAGTTTAAACTCAATACACATGCATTTTTCAAGGTTACTCTTTCTCTCTCTTTTTCTGTCTGTCTGTCTCTCTCTCTCTCTCTCTATATATATATATATATATATATATAAATATATATATATAAATATATATATACATATAAATATATACATATATAAATATATATATGTATATATATATTTATATATATTTATAGGTATATATTTATATATATATATATATATTTAGAGACAGCAAAAGAGAGAGAAAGAGTAACGTTGAAATAGACATGTGTATTGAGTATATATATACATATATATATATTATATATATATATATATATATACTAGCTAATTATGAAAATATATATGATAAAAAAGCTACATGGAATATTCCGCCTTTCATTCTCGTGAGATTTCGTCAGGCTTAGCTTTATATATATTTATATACATATACATACATATATATGCATACATATATGTACATATACATACAGACAACCCCCTCACACACACATTATATATATATATATATATATATATATATATATATATATATATATATATATATGTATATTTCCCCTACACTAAAAATATATTATGTGCCGATTTATTTGTATTTTTGTGTTTTAAAGAGGACCTAATTACCGGTTGGGAACTATATTACGGTCACTCGATCTTTTGGCATAGAGCAAAGTGTATTACTCGTTCTCATAATCCAAGTTTCCTTATCTTTGGTCTCCCCCCCCCAAAAAAAAAAGAGATTGTCATCTTCCTAGAAATACCAGAACCACTAATAATAATAGAGGTATTACTTTTGGAACGCTTCACATATAGTTGATAACTTGAAATATTTAGGAAGATCCAGAAACAATAAAAAAGTATGAGGCATTACTTTTGACTTATGATTGTGTAGCAAGATATTACTGCTTATGTTTTTATTTACATGGGGGGTCACCGCTGTTCAAGGCCTAGAGGCCACTCGGGGATAAGGGTTAATAGGTATACATTAGTTATTGTGATTTTAGCGTAGTAAATATTAGTGGGAATTTTATAACTTGTATTACTAAGGGGTACGTTTCATTAAGAACTCATGCACGTTGGACTTGAAGACAATCAGATTGTAGTAAGCTGGAAAGCAGGCAAACGGAATATAGTTCCACAGGTGAGCAGTTCTAAGAAAGAAGCCGTGTTCATGGGACCTACGTTTAGGCACGTTTATGTAGGCACGGATAAAGAGTGTGGGTAATTGTTGATAGTGGTTCTGGAAGACGAGTGTTTTTCGTGAAAGTCTGGCGTGGGGGAACCAGACATCGGAGTTCAGATGAGCACCTGCCATGAAAATAACGATGAAGCACAGGCAGACTCACTACGTCTCTATGGGAAATGGGTTGCAGAGAAGAGAAACGAGCATCCCCCACTAAGCTACTAAGTCTATTTTGAACTCTGTCAAGACAGGATAAGCTGCTTCTAGCAGATGTGGCAACAACACTCCATCGTTGGCTGGACCTGGCTTTTATATAGGTAGAGAATTGCATCAGGAGTGAGATATCAACTGGAGCGGTAGAAGGATCCCACCATCTTGCCAGCAACTTAGGCAATTGATTTGATATACGTGTTCCAATTCAGATCGGGATTATTCCATCGATAGAAATATTATTGCTACAAAAATAAACATTAGTTGTTAATATCCTAAGATATCAATAAATATTATATAGTCATCTCATTTTATATTATATATTATATTATCGTATTTAATTTATTTTAATGTAGGAAAAATACATAAATAAACAGCATTGCAGTATTAACTTGTTTAACATTATAATAACCGAGTAATACAAAAAATAAAAACTTTCCATGTGATCGTTCTGAATTTTGAGTAAAGGTTGAATTATAACCAAATTACTTGAAATTCATAAATAAAGGAAACAAGTAATAAACCCTAAATGCAATTCTTGCATAATCCTTCAAGAACAATTCAAATTAATATATTCTCGCCGTATTATAGAGCAAATATTCGAAAATAGGGCCTATATAAGTTTCTCCAACACAGATGGTGGACAGGTAAAGACACGAAAGGGTGGTAATTCACTGCCCGATGAAGTTTTTAATGAAACGGAAAATATGCCAAGACACGTACAAAGTTTTTCTTTTTAATTCTGTATCATATCTGATGAGATGTAAATATGAGAATTTTAAAATGACATAATATTTAAAATTGTTTAATTTACGTCAAAAGAAGTTTAATATCTGAAAATATACAAATATGAAGTTATTCCTTCTTATTTTTTATTTCCAATTATATATATATATATATATATATATATATATATATATATATATATATATATATATATATATATATATATATATATATAATGTTGGGATGATTTATAGTTATCAGGAAATCTGAAATATCTGACAATTGGGGATATCTGAATCGGTGTCGGAATCAGAAAAAAAGTTTTTATTTCATGTCTCGAAAACCGATTTATTTTTATTTTTTTTCTATTTCATTTTGTGTAAAACATAATCTTGTACTACTAGTAGCAATAACAACATTTTAAAAGTTGATTTAAACTTATGCTTACAGTAAAATTAATAGATCACCACCAATAAGCCCGGTTTTACGTTTAAGAAATATATGAACATTGGACATATCTTTTTAGAAGCAAGGCCTGTGCATTGTGCAGGGCAATCCATTTTTTGTGTGTATGTGTGTGTGTGTGTGTGTTTGTGTATGTGCGTGTGTGTGTAAACTAAGGTTAACGAAGGCAATGATTGCCTACAAATTCAACTCGACGTTAAAAGCAATCGTTTATTCTCATGCAATATTCATATTTGTCATTTCTTTGTTTGCTCTCTTCCTTACTGGTTCATCTTTTCCCCACAAACTACACTGATCAATATACATCAAGATCTCTTTATATACGTACGTCTGAAATCAGTTATATGTTCTCCATATTCAATGTTAATAATTCGTCCTATATAAAATATGTAAACATGGTTGAACATGTTTTCATTGAATTTGTACGTACATGTATTGTCCATACATTTTCTGTCACTCTTAACGAATTGTTAGAACATATCTATAATTCTTCTGATACTCGTAATGGAATATTCGAACGTATCTCAAAGGTTTCGCTACTGGTAAAGACCTTTAAAGACGTTTCTTGATATGTTATATCATTTGTGTAGACATATTGCGGCGAAACGCGAATATTTATGTTGCTCATAAACGAATCTTTTAAACGTATCTATAATTGTAATTCACCCGATAGAGTAAATATTTGGACATGTCTGAAATTGACATTTTGCTCCATACGACATGTTAGAACTTAACAAAAATTGTTATGCCAAACATGGTATTCATGGATCGGTAATTGTGTTATTAGAAATTTTAATTGAAATATTAGCATATGGCTACTTCAGTCTTTAACAGACTATGGATACCCACGAGCAGGTGCATGCGCGTGAAATGGTTGTAGGGGGAGGTGCGCAATCTCCAACCACACCTCTCCTGAGTCGACATTGTCAAATACCAGTGGAAAGTAAAATGTCTGTACACAGCGAATGAAAACAAATGCCAAGATAAGCGTAAGCACATACAGCGCCTACAATTCCCAAAAAGTCACCCATCTGGTACTTACTAGGCTCAACGTAGCTTAATGTCAGTGATCTGACGAGAACCGGTATATCAACTCGATTATGTCGTGTATGTGACATATAGGGAACAATGTTATTTAAAGATTGATTTTTACAGATTGATAAATGTATAGAATGTTTAGCAGAGGCAATTAGATCTACATATAAAAAAGATATGCCTGATCTTAATGAATGTCTCCCTATAAAAAATATATATTTAACCGTCAAACTTTTAACAAAAATATATATTTAACTTTTAAAGCAAAGAAATAACGTGGTTTCGTACTAGGTTTTGTCTATTTTTATTCTTACTCTGTATACGATTACCTTTGTCTGAACGGTAACTGACATTTTGAAAACGCGTAAAAAAACTTGTGTATAAACGTTCTGTTATTTTGGTGGAGATGAAATTAAGACCAACAAAGCGCCACAAATATACATCATAAATTGATACTTTAAGTTTCGCTGATATACAGGAGAAAAAATTATGTAACACATAACCATACCTTACACATTTAAATTACTCGTTCGAACAGAAGGACAACGTACCGACAGCCAATTTTTTTTTTTTGTTGTTTTTTTATGAAAGGAAAATTGCGGGTGTAATTGCATCTAGGCGACAGACACATTTTTATGTGATAAGAGATTGCAAATTGCGCCCGTTCCTTCACACTATATTTGAAAACGATTTGCTGGGAAGAAATATTTTCATTCAAATGACTTTCTCTTTTTGCTTATTAGGACACCTTTATTGTTGGAGTAGAAAATACGCTGATTAGGTAGTTTGGCTGAGTATACAACTCGTTCGATTATGTTGCTGTTTTTTTTAATTTTATTTTTACATGAATAGCATTACGTTTTCAAAGCTAACTTAACTAGTATTGAGGGAGGGTGTGTTCCCCCATTTACGGAGAGACAGAATATTCGTCTTCACTTCATGGTGGTCGTGCAGGAAAGAGAGAGAGCTCTAGGAAAGGGAATTATTGGAAGGCATTTCTTTGTATCTCTATGCACATGGCCAAATAACCACCCGGTCATGCTGCGGAGTTAGAAACAGTGGCACAGCGGAGAAACAAAGTACTTGTACATTATTCGTTCTATACGAGAAAACCATGGAAAGTCATACTGCTCGATTATTTGATGGGATATATATAAGATAATCTGATTTTGTTCCTATTGATATTATGCTACACAAGTACGTTATGTCTAGGGTATATTACTGTAACACACGTTACGTATATGAAATATAAAACTACTAGTTTTTTTCCGTAATTTTCGGTTATGTAAACTTTTCCCGTACGTCATGGATAAGAGTCTGTTTGAATCATAATTGCATCATGATATGTGACTTTTAATTTTTAACTAAAATTCAAGCCATTTTAATCCCACAAAAAATAAGCCATGACATATAAAATCGACAGTAATTTATTTAATATGGCACGAAAGGTAAATCTAGGAATGCAACCGGAGTTTTTCCGGAAATCCGTTCTGTTACATTTTACTCGTATCATGTTTACTGTTTGTTCAACATTTCATAAATTACCAAGGCGTAGTTATTGAGAAAAGTACGGACCGACGAACGGACAATGGTTAATTCATATGTCAACGCTCCTTTAGTCAGGGGACCAATCGATCGGTCCTTTCATAAAACATAAAATATTATCGAGCAGATGCAAAAAATTGGCGATTTCATCGATATTAGAGACAAACCCCCTATGAGAGTGTGAAATATTTGTTCTCGTCATTTAACCCCTGGCAATGTTGGGTTTCCCTGCCACTTAAATATTATTTATTTAATCTCTTTATTTACACGTAATCGTATTGATTTTAAATATAATTTTATTTACGATGCGCACAGCATAGCTTTGCGTATAATTTATGCATCATATGTTTATTTTATAGGAAATTCAAATAAAAACACAATCTTTAAGCATCAACCTAAAAACATAAAAAAATATAAAACGCAATTTTCGGTAGACATCTTGGCCATGCAATATTTTATAAATATTTAAATGTTTATGTTTACTTTTAGTGACTTATCGAAAAATTTATCTAGGCGATTTTTTTTTTTGAGTTAGAATGTGAAAAACTTTTCCAAGCAGCTGATATCCGTCGTCATCTTTATACAATATATAAAAATAAGAAGAACCTTAAAAATTCTTTAAATAATACACAAGGTGGAAGTATTTTTCATAATTTCTCTGTCTCTGTCTGTGTCTTTATATTCATCAAACGCTCTTGCACTCACTAACATCTCTCTCTCTCATATATATATATATATATATATATATATATATATATATATATATATATATATATATATATATATATATATATATAAGCAAACGTACCCGTCGTTGACTGGGTTCAAAAACAGCTTACAGAAAATGGACTCTGATTTAAGAAATTATGATAGGTTATAAAAAGAAAGGGTTGCAAATTTGGGTTGAATTTGGGGCTATCAAAACCAAAGCAAAATATGATGAAAGTAAAAAATAAAAGAGATACCCCACATAATTTATTATATCATACCTGTTCACACTGAAACACTTATCTCAATATTCTGTGGATCTATATTAAAAAAACTATATTATTACTATATATGACATATTTCCATTCTATGGAAGTCAGGTGCGAACGAACACCCCATAATTTTATTATACCATATTTCTGTAAACTGAAACATAATTATCAAATTATACTTACACAGATAGATATTTAAAGTATTTATAAAAATGTGTGCCTATTTCAATTGTATGGAGGCCAGGCGAGAACGCAGATGCCACAATTATATTATACTATCCATATTTAAGTAAAAGCATACTTATCGAAATATTCTTATGTACATCTAAATCAAAAATACTAGTTAACGCTTTTTTGTTTTGATTTTTTGATTTTTTTATTTCCATATTTGTGGAGCAGGTGCGAACTCAGACACCACAAGTTTAATGAACCACCATTCTGTCAGATCAAACATACCCATGCCTGTGTCTCGATACCTCTTCTATCATTAAATGTAATCAGTTTTTTTTTTAAATAGTCAACCATATAGGGGCCTATCCGTGGCCAGACACACACACACATGCAGCTTTATATTATAAAAGAAGAAGAACATATACATGATGAAAATAATGAAAACAGTATTCCGACAAAATTAAGAAATAATAAGGAACACACACTGTTATGCGTTCATCAAAGTTTCATCTTTATTTCATCCGAGGGAAGTCTCGATATAAAGAGAAAACGTTGATGAACACATACCACGGTTTGTTCTTTTTATTTCTCTTTCTCTCTCTCTCTCTCTCTTTCTCTCTCTCTCTGTCTCTCTCTTTTTATATATATATATATATATATATATACTATCAAATAAATTAAAAGAAACTTTGTAAGCGTCTGTGTGTGAATGAGTTTGCTTCCTACAGATTCCAAAACGGCTGAACCAATTTTTATGAAATTTCATACGGAGGTACATACTGTTCCTATCAGTATTCTTAGATACATTTTATATAGAGATTTGTCGATTTGTATCGATAATAGATAATCAAAATAATCCTATGACGGAAACAAAGACCCTTTTTACCAAAGTAAACCCCTTACACAACGTTACACCCCATATGCATTTGAGCAGTTTTATTACAACACAAGTGTAAAAGCTCGACATATACAACAAACAGTAGATTCTACGGTATAACAAAGGCGCATTCGAATGGTTTTGTTTACAGCACCATTGACCCACACTCCCTTTTAATTTCAAACTATTCTATATATATATAAATGCCGTTATAACATTAGCAGTAGGTTATCTACGATGCAATGTAGACTTTCGACAAAGCATGTTAGGCGTCCTCTTGGTACACCACGATGCGCTCCTAATAAAAGCAGGCAATCAATCGATTTGATTTAAAAGTTTACAATTTTGGCGACTTCGATTTGAATAAAAATATCGAAGTCTGAAACATTCCTTAATCATTATTCAATTCTAGGCAATACTGGGTTTCCATGCTGGCATATATATATATATATATATATATATATATATATATATATATATTTATATATATAAAGGGTGACCCAAAAAACGGGCCCCAACTCTTATTAGGCTACCGTTTCTTAGTAGAATTGACGTTTACAATTCCTGACAGTGTTAATTAAAGGAATAAATTGTAAGGTTAACAAGATCTTGAACTTTGGAATATAGCCTAGTGTAATTCATTCATTATATCGGTTTGTAATTATATGTAGCTTCTATATAAACGTTGATATATATTATAAGCATATATACAGACATATATATATATATATATATATATGTGTGTGTGTGTGTGTGTGTGTGTGCGTGTGTGTGTGCAGTCAGCAACAACCCTATTCAGGGTTTAACCGGCTTCCTCTGAAAGAGCAAGTTTCATGGGACTATGAAATTCACAAGCGGTCCCCAGATGCATGCATATCCCTTTCAGGAGAACGGAGTACGTTAGGTGTTTGCAACGTTTTACAGGGAGGTATCGACTTCCTCCTATATACACCACCTGGACTTCCCAAATTGGTCACCCATTTTAGTAATGACTAGGCTCAACGATGCTTAACTTCGCTATATCTGGCGGGAAATTATGTGTCAAAGTGAGTATCCATATACATACCGCACCCTTCCTATCATGCACTTACAGGACAAAGGCCCATTTGACCTCCGGTTGAACCGTTTCTTTGCGTGTCCTATATTTAGCCTAGATATCTAGTGTCTTGACCTGTTTTAAATCTAGGTTAGTTTTTTTAATATTTGTTTCTCTATCTATCTATCTATCTATCTATCTATATATGTATATATGTATATATATATATATATATATATATATATATATATATATATATATATATATATATATATATATATATATATATAGTTAGGTAGGTATACAATATATATGGCGATTAAGGTACACTGAATATTCAGCGTTTCGTCCACTCTTGGATTTTTCCCGCTTATGCGCGAATTTTGTGGTTGTCAGCCCTTTTTATACACGCAAATTCTATTGTGATTTTAGTTAGCTAATCAGCTTTCTAGTATCAACCGCACTCTTCCTATCAGCCAATGAACATGCTCTTACAGGACAAATTCCTATTTGACCTCCGGTTGAAACGTTTCTTTGCTTGTCTCTATTGAAACTGGATATCTAGTGTATTCACCTGTTTTAAATCTAGGTTATTTTTTTTAATGGTTTTTTATTATCTATCTATCTATCTATATATATATATATATATACCTACATATGTATGTGTGATAGTTTATGTATATGCGTGTTTATTTATAACAATAATAATAATAATAATAATAATAATAATAATAATAATAATAATAATAATAATAATAATAAACAAACTTCGGACAACAACAACAACCATACTAGAAATAAAAATAAAAATACTAATAACAAACAAGATGAATGCAACTGTATATACCGCACACTTTGCCCACTTAAAAAAATGTCTAACCAAAAGCATTGTTTACCAGGCCACAATATTTGCGAAAGAAAGCCCGACTGACAAGAAATATTACGTACGTTTGACTTCCTTAGATTTTAAAACAAAATATTATGGCAACACACAACGCTACCAAAAAATACTGGGAACTCAAGGAACACGGACGTTCGCCGGTAGTAGAATGGAAAATAGTAAGGCAAGCGAACACCTGTAGAGACCTAGCTGACCCATGTTGATTATGCCTTCATAAAAAATTGCTTTCCTGTACTTTAAAGAACCCCAACATCTATTTACCTGCAGGAGATAAATAGCGAACAACTGTGTTCACAGGATAAAAATTGTGTTCACAGGATAAAAATTTAGTCTAGGATAGAGATAAAATAACTTGAAAAAAAACCCCAAAAACAATGGAAAACAAAATAACTAAAATAAATAAACATGCATATACATAAAATATCACACATATATGTATACATATATATATATATATATATATATATATATATATATATATATATATATATATATATATTAACATACAAAAACTACACTAGATTAAAAACAGGCCTAGACACTACATATCCAGGCTAAATAGAGCAAAAAAAAAAAACTAACCTAAATTTTAATTTAGATATCAAGGCAAAATAGAGCATACACAACGGAATGCGTCCAACAAAGGCATTTGTCCGGTAAGTGCATTTTCATTGGCTGATAGTAACGGCGCTGTGGATACTAGAAAGATGATTGGCTAACTAAAATCTAAATAGAAGGTGCGTGTATAAAAAGGACAGACAACCACTAAATTCGCGCATAAGCTTGAAGAATCCTAGAGTGAATGAAACGGGGAATATTTATTGTAGCTTAACCGCCATATATATGTTATAACTAACTAACTAACTAACTATTTGTATACATATATATATATATATATATATATATATATCTTTTATAATATATTTTATATAAATACATATATTTTATAATATATTTCATTTTACTTACATTTTTAATTACATTTTCACCTCAAACAAGGCACATTACCTCTTTGATGTAGGGGTTAATATCAAAGACATAAACTACGGGTTGCATGTAGGGGTAGGGTAGCAAGATGTCGGTTCACGTAAGAGAAGCGTTTGGTCTAGCTGATCGTAAACTACGATTCATATATTTTACTTCCTGAAAATCTTGTATTCATTTTTTTGTCTTACACAGTGGTCACCACTTATCAAGGCCCGAACCCACTAAGGGGTAAGGGTTATTGCAAGTACATTACGTTAGTGTGGAGATTTTATGAAGTGTTTAATTAAGGGACGGTTCATTAGGAATGTGTGTACATTGGACTTGAAGACATCCAAGTTGAAGTCCGGTGGGAAGCAGGCAGACGGAACAGATTTCCACAGGCGTGCAGTTCTAAGAAAGAAGCTTTGTTTATGGAATCCGCGTTTTGATTTAGGCACAGATATAGAGTGGGGGGATTTTTTCACAGTGGATTCAGCTAGACGGGTGTTTTTCGTGAAAGATTGGCGAGGGGGAAACAGAGATTGGAGGTCAGAGGAGCACCTGCCATGGAAATAGTGATAAAACAAGGATAGGCTCGCAACGTCTCTTCTGTGGGAGAGAGGTTTCAGGGTAGAGAAAAGGGCATCCCCCACTAAGCCACGAAGTCTATTTTGTACTCTGTCATGGCAGGATAGGCTGTTTTTAGCAGCTCCTGCCCAGATATGACAACAGTATTCCATCCTTATTCATTATTAAATAGTTAATTCTATAGAGATTTTTATTTATTTTTTATAATTTTTAGTATTGATTTAAACAATTTTGAGAAAAAGTACATGGTAGAAATCGGCTAGGATCGAACGTAAGACGATAAGATCCCCAAGTGATTCTCCTCAAGTAACTGTTAGGCCGCGTTCGCTACAGCTTGATGTGCACCGGTTGATTGATAAGACATGCAAAATATAAATCACGTTTATCCATGCGACAAAATAACAAACATCTCCGCCATTGTAAATGAATATTTGACATTTTTAAATTGTAGCATTCTGTACTTTAAATTGTAGTATTCTGTAAGAATCTTACTATGTATGAATACTCCTTTGTTTATAATTACGACTTTCTCTTAATGTCAGTGTTGTGTTACTAATAGTCTAAAAGTGAAGCGTTTAAATCTTTTCAAACAAGCAGACAGCATGCACGCATCTAGCGTAATAAATAAATAACAAAATTAATTAATTAATTAATATATATATATATATATATATATATATATATATATATATATATATATATAACTAGATAAGACACTGATACAATTCAGATCAAAATCCTGTTAGATATTACTTGAAGTAATAGTTTCAAGGAGATCCTATTCCGTATAATGTTCCCATCGAATTATCCACAACCACTCAAAAACTATTTTAAATAATTGTGGTGAAAAGCAACATAGCGTCAATTCGCAGCTGAATATTTTGCTAACTGCATTTAATTCCTCTGATGATATGATCCATTGTTGAATATCCATGGGTTAAGGAAATTAAAATAACCCTTTCTATATATTCCTTTGTAAAGCATAAAATTCTTAAATCGAATGTATGCCTGTGTATGTTGTTTTTTTTTCAGAATTTAAAATTAACCCACGAAAATTATATATATATATATATATATATATATATATATATATATATATATATATATATATATATATATATATATATATTGTCTCTTTGTATATTACTTTTCATGGATACATATATTTTATATTTATATTTAAAATTATTTTATTTATATATAATAATATAAAATGGCGAATTTGAAACGCCATTATATTAACTTCGCGAATTGCTAATTATGCAAGTGGCATAAAAAAAGCAAATCAGTTGAATACTTTTTTATTCATTTATTGTCAAAATGTACTAATTTTTATTCAGAGCATAGTTGTATTGCACACAGCAAATATCAATTTTTCTTTTTGATTTTTTTTTGCACTGAAACACGACAACCACAGATGTAAGAAATCTGCAAAACAGACATCGTTTTACGCAGCTTTTTTTTTTATTTGATACGAGAATATTAGCATCACCCGTAAGAATTGCACATACATAATATATTTATGCCTGATATTCCGTGGACGTTCAGCATGAATTGAGACCCCGTAATATTATTGTAGGATTTTTTTCCATAAAACTTAAAAAAATATTTATAACATATTTAATATTAACATATATATATATATATATATATATACATATATATATATATATATATATATATATATATATATATATTATAACATATTTCATTCATTCATAATATTTGTTATTACATTTTCACCCCACACAAGGGTCATTGCCACTTTTATATAGGGGGCTACAGTTGTACTATGTAGGGAGTTGCGCAACAAGATGTGGGTTTACATTAGAGAAGCGTTCGTTCTTGCTGGTCGTAAAATACGATTAATATATTTAATTTATAAAAAAAATTGTATTTTTTTTACATAGCTCATTATATAAATATTATTATATAATCCATAACCTTTAGTACCGATGTGAAAAGTTAATAATTAAAAAGACCTGGTAACAATCGAATAAAATCGAACATATGACGATAAGCTCACTAATCGAATTGCTTCAATTAACGGTTAAGCCGCATTCGGTACAGCTTGATGTAAAACGATTTTTAAATTTTAGTATTGTGTACGCGTTATCAACCAATCGAATGATGATACCGGCAGATTGATATGTCATACAAAATATAAACCACGTTTATCCTTGATTAATTAATACATGCGCACCCCCCCCAGAAATCTCCGCAATTGTAAATGAACATTTTGCATTTTTAAATCGTAGTATCTTATCAGCATTATCAATCAATCGAAGGAAGACTCTTAGTCGGTATAAATAATACTTTTCTTTAATGTCAGTTTAAGAGTCTAACGGTTTAATACGTTCAAACAAGCAGAAACGTATACGTACATCTACCCTTATGTATATATATATATATATATATATATACATATATATATATATATATATATATATATATATATACATACATACATACATATGGGGTGACCAAAAATACGGGCACATCTCTAATTAGGCCCCGTTTCTTAGTGTTTTGTCCGAATTGAAAAAACTTTTGCCATAACTAGTTCATTATATTCAAAAAAATCACATCAACACACTAGTGTCTTTTTTTCACCGTTGACCGTTTCAAATGGCCAGAAAAACAATTGAATGTCCTCTGTTATTTGGAGTTCACTCTATATATATATATATATATATATATATATATATATATATATATATATATATATATATATATATATATATATATATTCTATTTCTGTATATATTAACCTCTAGGATACATATACTTTATATTTATATATAGAATATCTTTTATCTATATATAAAAACATAAATTGGCGAATAGAAATATAATTATATTAAACTAGCGAGTTGCTAATTATGCAAGTGCAATTAAAAGAACATCAGTTGAATATATTTTTCTATTCATTAATTGTGAAAATGTACTAATTTTTATTCAGAGCATATATCATATTTGTAATGCACACAACCAATATTAAATTTCTTTTTAATTATTTCTAACTGAAACACAACAACCGAACATTTTAGTAATATGCAAATCAGTCATTGTTTTATACAGCCTCTTTAATTTGATTATAGAATATTTACGTAACCTGTGAGAATTGCACAATATATATATATATATATATTTATATATATATATATATGTATATATATATATATATATATATATATATATATATATATATATACACCTGTTCCAGAATTATATGTATATCGATATTTTTGTTCTAACTCAGATAATTTTCAATGAAAATTCGTAAAACTTCGCATGTTATACGGCAACACAAATGCATGCGCAGATATAAAAAAAAATTAAACTGTTCGGCCCATTTTTGTGACTTGCAGTTTTTTCAGCATGCCAACTTTATAGGCAAGATGAGAGGTAAAGGTGCTTTAAGTCAAGCTGAGATGTATAATATTGTTCAAAGGCTCCATAATAAGATTTCTACGTTAGAAATTGACAGAAAATTACACTGAGATCATCCTGCAATCATAAAATATTGTACTAACCCTCAACTTGTCAAAGAACGTTCTTAAAAAGGGAAAATTCGTGATAAATCATATCTGTCACGTCGAACCATGAGCAAGGTCAAAAGAGAAGTTCGCCGTAACCCACTTGAAACTAGCAAATAAGTTTTTGAAAAAAGTTGGCGTTCCTGATGTGCCCAAATCAACTCGTTGCAGTTTCTTGAGGACGATTACAAAATTGGGAAAGCCAGAAGTCCGCCCTCAATTGAAAGATATCCACAAGAAAAAGAGGATGGAGTGGCCAAGAACTCACATGAAGGTGACTTTTCAAACAGTTTCGTTAACTGAGGAGTGTCGAGCGACCCTTGAGGGTCCCGATGGCTTGAGGGGAGTATGGTACCATAATGAGGGTCTACGTCGAGCCAAAATCAGGCGTAAACCGGCAGGTGGCGGTGTGATGTTCTGGGCTGTAATCATGGCAATGTGCTGGTAGGACCATTCAGCTTCGCAGATCGAGTGAATATTACCGTAAAATTCTACATGGACTTCATTATGAAACACTTGGAACCCTGACACAAGAAGAAGAATTTGGCATTCTGGAAAAGATGGTATTCATGCATGATAATGCCTCGTTTCATTCTGCAAGGATATCCATTGAATATTTGGAGATTTTTTTGCCAGACATGGAAAACAATGCGATAGGCGCCTGTTCTCAAGATTTAAATCCCATCGAAAATCTCAGGAGCACCTTGAAAACAAAATGTTTGCTCCGGTGGAAGGCCTTACAACTCAAAGGACGCTCTCTGGAATGCTATTCTGGCTGCTACCAAAGACATTCCATCAGATGAAATCGAAAGTTTGACATCTTCAATGGGCCAAGGCTTTTTGCTCTTGTCAATAAAAATGTCAATTATATAATATATTTATTTTACTATTAAACCATATCGAAGTTGTGTGTTCTTTATTATTGTTGTTCTACATTTACAAACTCCTAGAATAATCAATGTTTTGATGATCTTATTGCATTTCCCCATATTTGAGCATTGGTTTGCATATAATATTGGCATGCTGACAAAAAGATGCAAATCACCAAAATGGCTGCCAATTGTTTATTACTGTGCAGATAAGCTCAAAATTTTAGATCTTCTCTTATTTTAGTGTTGCCATATAACGTGCTATATTTCAAAATGTTTCATTGAAATTATCGGGGTCAGAAGAAAATTATCGATATACATAAAATTCTGGCACGGGATGTATTTAGGCTGGACATTCTGTGGACGGTCAGCATGAATTGAAACCCCGCAGTATTATATAGTATTCTTTTTCTATAAAAGTGTAAACGTATTTATCTAAGTAATCTTCTTAATATATATATATATATATATATATATATATATATATATATATATATATACATGCATTTATATGCATATATATGTATATATACATGTATATATGTATATAATAAATTTAATGTATATTTATATAACAATTATATAATTTATAATGATGATAAATTTTATGTATACAATGTATATATATGTAAATATAAGATCGTTATAACTATGTTGACCTAACATATATCATGTATTTAATGTTTATATATAATGTTTATTTTTAATATATATATATATAATAAATACATTTTCTCATAGACTATTAAGAAATTTTATATTTAATAGTATATGTAATATATAATAATAAATTTAATTAAATATTTAATAAAATATTTAATGTTTATATTTTATAATATATTCAATATATATATAACTACTTAATTTACTCACATAAAATTAATATACGAAAGTATAGATTTATGCGTAACGTATAAGTATTTACTGCAAAAGTGCTCAATAGGTAGGTAGAGCTAGTTAGTAATTTATAAAATATATATAGCGATTAAGCAACACTGAATATTCGCCGTTTCATCCACTATAGGATTCGTCAGGCTTATGCCGAAATCTGTGGTTGTTTCTCGTTTTTATATAAGGTTAGGATTTAAGTTAGCCAATCAGCTTTCTAGTATCCACCGCGCCCCTTCCTATCAGCCTATGGGTATGCATTATATCGAACAAAGGATCTGTTTAGAACTAGCTTAGTGGTTGAAGGCAGACGATTTTCCTCATTTCTGCTCTTTTTTATATATATAAATATACATATGTGTACATATATACATACATACATATATATATATATATATATATATATATATATATATATGTGCGTGTGGTGGTTTATGTATATTCATGTTTATTTTATTTATTTATTTTTAGTTTTCTATTGTTTTTGTTAGTTTTAAAGCTATTTTGTATCGCTATACTAGAGTAAGTTTTATTTTGTGAACACAATTGTTTGCTATTTCTCGTCTACAGTTTAACAGATTTTGGGGTTCTTTAAAGTACAGGATAGCAAATTTTTCATGGTGGCATAATTTACATGGGTCATCTTAATGTCTGCACGTGGTAGCTTGTCTTATTATTTTCTATTCGACTACCGGCGAATGTCCGCTTTCTTTGAGATCCTAGTATTTATTCGCTAGTGTTGTTTTTATACGGTGTTTTTTTTATTTTTGAATGTACTTTTATGGTCTACTACATTCTAGAGTAAACAGACAAATCAAACAAGACCTAGAACCAAACCAATGGGCAAATACCACGGAAGCAATCACCTGGTTTTTAAATATATAAAACAAAGATAAATGTACGTTCATACAGTTTGACATCATAGACATTTATCCCTCGATATCCGAAGAACTTTTAAACATTGCCCTACAATCTGCCGAGGCATAGACTGATATATCCTCGGATGAAATAACATCATTAAAAAATGTAGAAAATCAGTTCTAATAAATAACAATAACCAATGGATAAAAACTAACATGAAAAATTCGTTTGATTTGGCGATGGGCGCCAGAGATTCTCCAGAGGCATCAGATCTTGTGGGATTATTCATTCTATATACCCTCACAAGCATATTCGATACTACGGATATCGGCCTATATAGATATGAAGGACTAGCTATAAAAAACACTCCAACAAAGTCAAGGGAGAATACTTTAAGAAAATCATACACAAGGAAATGAAAAAATGTGGCCTAAAAGCAGACGTATCAGCTAACATAAAAATAACAAACTTCCTGGACGTCACGTTAAACTTAGATAAAAACACATATGAACCTCACTTAAAAGATAACGCAACTCCAATTTACGTAAACCCTAAGTCCAACCACCGACCACCAATTATAAAACACATTCCCAACTCGATCGTAAGTAGACTAAGTAATAACTCAAGCGATGAAAATGCATTTAACAGGTCAACCAATATCTAGGAAACATCCCTAAAAAATAGTGGATGCAAAAATATCGATATCAAATATAAGCAACCAAACACCAACACCTATAATAAAATCAAAATTGAAGAAAAAGAACTATAATTTGGTATACGGCCCCATACAATCAAATGTTAAAAACAAAACTTGTTAAGAAATTTCCAGACCTTATTGAAAAACAATTTCCCACAACACACCCCTTACACAAACTCTTCAACAAAAATACCTTGAAGTAATCTTACAGTTGTTGCGAACATTTAGAGATTATAATTAAAGCACATAATAACAAAATACTAAATAAAAACAATGTAAACAACAACAAAATAAACAATAAAAAAGTAGACACCATGACAAAAATAAAACCAACACTAGCAGAAATAATAATAATAATAATAATAATAATAATAATAATAATAATAATAATAATCAATCAACCACAGACAAAAACAGCCATACCACAAATAAAAATAATAACGAACAAGATAAATGCAACTGTAGACACCGCACACTTTGCCCAGTTCAAAATAAATTTTAGAGAGTTTACAACAGACTGGAGACCAATCAATAACTGAGCATAAAAATGTCGTTCCGATATAGTGACATACACACAGGTCATTTCTTTGGATGAAGCTGAAATCTTACATCCGCTAAATAATTGAGTCGCTTTTTTACTCTGTTAAGACAAAAAAGTGCTTCGAACGGCACCTTCCCGTATTTATTAATTTGTATTTCGTCTGCTAAAATATATTGACATAAAAAATAAAACACCTTATTAAATATTAACATATAATATTGTTCCTATTACCAACTACTGCATTAGACGCGATTAAATTTAATAAACAATATTCATAGCTTAATATATATATATATATATATATATATATATATATATATATATATATATATATATCTCATAATAATATATATTTTTATAGATTTCAGTTTTATTCATATAAATTATATTGGAGCGTGAAGTATTTCGAATGATGTTTTTTTTTTGTTGCATTTATTTTATATTTAAATAACTTCAAACTACGAACAACAGTACTTTTTGAAAAGTCTTTAAATTGTGATGGAAAAAATAATAAAAAATTCTCCATTTTCTCCGGTGAGATAATGCATTGTAACATGGGCGTCTACTGTAAACTGGCAAATCAGAAATGTAACAATTAATTATGCAAGTTTAATAAAAAGAAAATCATTTGAATATTTTTTTTAATTCATTAATTGTGAAAATGTACGAATTTTTATTCAGAGCATATATCATATTTGCATTGCACACATCAAATATGATTTTTTTTCTTTTTAATTATATTGAACTGAAACACGACAACCACACATTTGAATAATATGCAAATCAGACATTATTTTATACAGCATCTTTAATTTGATTAGAGAATATTTGTGTAACCCGTGAGGATTACACAGCGACATTGTTAATCTATAATATAAATTTCACCCGCCTGTTTAAATCCATATGTATATGTATGTCTGTGTGCATTATGTGTGTGTTCGTGTGTATGTATGTGTGTGTTGGGGTGGAGAGGGCTCCCGTAGACGTGGTGAAGGCAGCCTTTCTAGGAGAAGCAAATCTCTGATTTAAAAAAAACAATAAAGCCGGAGACCAGTACCCACATTAATCTGGTCTGCAGTTTAACTTCATTGCTGGCTACCTTGCTCTTGCCTGTTGTTGGATCTCAACATGTAGAACCGAGAGAGAGAGACTTAGTTTCGTACAAAGCTAAAATCTGTAACATCATCTGTGTATAGATACTCCCTCAGGCATTTGTCTATAAAAATAGCCCTGTGGCGGTGAAAGTCATTTTTGGGCTCATGGACTTTTAAGTGCCTGGGTGAGTGGCACTCGTCTGACAAGATGTTGCAATCATCATGTATTAGGTAGGTCTGTCTTAAACTTTCGACAGAAGCGACGGATTTTCACGGGATCGGGATCGTTTTAAAATTCTACATTTCGAACGAAAAATACCGAAAAATTGGCTGAAGGCATTTATTTCTGTATCTTCAACGGGGCACATTTTTACAAGGAGAGGTCACCTTTTCCATCGTATTTTCGAAAGTCTTCCGACCTTTTCGATTGAATAACCTTAATTTAAACCAGTTTGTTGAGGGATGAAACGTCAAGATGCTACATTTTTTCACGTTCTCTTCCTCCTTCGCGGTACAGCTTCGAGCGTGCCTGCCTAATACAACTTTTCTTTTCTCAATACACACATCTAAACACCTGGGCAACGCCAGGCACCCAGGTATATATATATATATATATATATATATATATATATATATATATATATATATATATATATATATATATATATACATACACACGCTGGATATTTTGTAAAAGTTCACCGTGGATGAAACTCCGCAATATTATTGTAATCATTTTATTAAAACTGTAAAAACATTTACTTAAATAACTGATTTCATGTAGGGTCCAGATATCTCGTTTTTTGTGTTAATTTAATCATGTATTTCTTTTTAATTACAATCATGTAACATCGGCAAAATGACATAAATGAGATTTGCTTTTAACATTAATTGTTTTCGCAAAAAATGGTTTGAGGTTGCGCATGGAATTCATTAAATTATTCTATTACCCCGGGCAAGGCAGGTACATAAACAGCTAGCGAATATATGAAAAAATGGTTTCTGAATAAAAATAAACCTTCGCCTTACCTCATTAAGATGTTTTATCTCTGATTTTTATGAGATTTATCACATGGTTATGTTGATTTTGAAAATTTGAAAATATTAAAAAATCCCAATTCCAGTTATCTTGCACCCAGATATCTAAGTATTTAAAAAATATATTTTATTGAAATATTTTTTTGGTCTGAACTCTCTCACTTATCTTCCATATCCTTATAAAAATCTGTAAAAAAAACCATTATATGAACTCCCGACAGGAAGGGAAACATCACGATATCATTATTCCATATTTAGATAGAGCAGATACGTTGAATTCTAGTAAAACGAGGAAAACAGTATATTTTAGTTTCAAGTAGTACCCAAATGCGACATCATTTATTTATTTATTTTTACATTGCGCATGCGGTGATGGAGAGATCCTGTGTATTAAACATGAAGGATATGTGCTAACATATTTCGGATATTAAAGAAATGTTTATATATAGGAATTTAATGTTCGTATTATGTTTCAATCCTTCTCTTTATTAAGTAAGGCTCTCGATCGGAAACCGTCTCACACGTACGCACCTACGTAAGTTAGTGCCTACATTAAAAGTACTATGGTATTAATATAGGAATTTTAAGGAGAACATGTATCCTGTCGAACACTCTGCGCGGAACTACCAATCCAAAGTGTAGATATGCCTGGAATTATTGTCTCATGATAATGGAATAGATAATACCTGAATAAAAAAAAAAGAACTTGGCAATATATTTGAGGATAGACTTATAAAAACGGCACATGCATAACACTAAAACTATCTGAACCGGCAGAATGGATTGTCTGAGATCATAGTCGACTATCAACAGAGCAGACATCCTATTTTCTTTCTCTCTCCAATAAGAAAATCAAGCAGTATATTCCTATAAGGAAACACAGTCAAGGGATTTGTGCTTAAAGATACAGAACTTTATTCAATAAATGTGAGTATTAGTATTAATGAGTAAGACCAGGCTTGATTATATATGCAGTTTGGATTCCTCAGAACAAATCTTTCTATCTTGAAGTTTACTTTCACATTTCAATATAGCAACCATTTTATTTATTAAATGTAAATTAGAACATTTGAAAACATGAACAGTTTATACAATGATAAACTCATTTTTTTTTCTTTTGGTTGTTGTTAATAATGTTTTAACTACTTAATAATATTTTTAAATGTTAAATACATTTATTTATTAATGAACAATAATGCTATGAATTTATTTTTGCGAAAAATATTTTTTCTTTTTTTTTTCGAAACACTTCTCAATAACTATCGAAAATTAACTACATCGACAAGTTCCCTCTCTATGAAGAGGATTGCCAAGTCTGTCAGCCCTATGCAGCTTATTTTTGATTGAATTGAGGTTTTTTATGAGTTTCAGTTTCGAGCACGAGCACTCAAAGCTAGCAACGTTAATAGTCCGGCTAAGGAAAAAGCGCAATAAGATTACAATACAAGGGACGGATTCCCAATGGTTGCATGTCCGTAGAGACTTCAAAAGTTTAAGAGGTCCATAGACTTTTTCTATTCCTGAAACTTTCACAAAATGGTGTAATCTGTTCCTTTCGGCAGATATTTCTTTTTTTTTCTATATATTCATCAAATTCCCTAAGCTAACACCCATAATTATTATCAAGCAGATTTGAAGGTGTAATAAAATCGTATTTACTTGCAAGATCGTGAACTTGCTTAAACCTCCAAGATATCTCTTCAATAAACCTATCTATGACAGACAGCATTTCCTTTCTCAACTCCGTATCAAACTCCAGCAATGAATCAGTCAATCCTTCGACATCTATGAGTTTCTTTTGAGGATATTCCAGAGCAGATTTTTTTTTACTTATCTGTTGCAGTGTCTACAATCCTTTCTCTTTTTGTAATAAGGCAATATCTGAACGACGTCAGCCTGTCGGGAGTTTGTTGCAAATGTAGCACATTTGTTTGGAAATACTTCTGTCCAACATTGATTTCTGGGAAGAATTGTTTTCCAAAGGATCAGAGATAAAAGAAACGAGTTGAGAAGTAAGTATATATCACATCTTGTGGTTGCATTTTCCTTTTCTTCCGTGAGCTGTTGCAGAGCAATGATGACTTCCCATATTTTTATCACAACATTTACAGTGTCTACTCGACTACCTCATCTAGTTCAGAAAGCCAACTTGATTCTAAGACCAGTTAACTTTTTTTCTTTCAAAAGTTAACTTTCACCAAATGTTCACAAAGCATAGGGACATACTGGACGAATAAATTTACTAATTCTAAAAAAAAAAATATTTTTTTTAAAACTCTTTCATTAGCATGGGTGTCTTCCCAGTGATCTTGTACTGCCAGGTTCTTCTTGTTGAGAAACTTTATGATTTACAACAATCTAGCTAGAGTTTCGCGCTACTTCTTAGTTTACTTCTCAAATTTTTTTTTACTTTACTTTGTCAATTACATTTCCTTCAGCAAGTCGGATTTCTAGATCCGTCCAGTGAAGGAACGCCTGAGCGTGAGATGTGCTAGCTACTTGTTTATATACATTTGGATTTAATTTCCACGATTGACATAATCCACATTGTCAGTAACATTGAATGGTGCAGTTGGAAAGAGTCTAAACCGAAAGAAAAGTAAGGGTTTTCTGGAAAGAGATTAGATCATCCATTTAAGCAAACTTTAAAAATCCTTCCACAAAACCTAATAGAACCAGTTTTCTGTGAGTTTTAAAACGCCGCCTTTTGTTTTCGTTCCCGTTTGCGCTACTTTCTTTAAATCATGATCGAGATGCTGCACGGACAAACATATCCAGAATTTCATTCTTATAGACCAAAATGATAAAATCAGTTGCAAGTTATGTTTTCTCGCATACTAGAGATTGTATTTCCAATTGTTCAAATTTATACCCATCATGAGCATTGGCAGTATCGTCTTCCGAAGTAAAGGTATCAACGTTAGTAATATAAAGTTCATGTTCTTCATTGAATAATTTTAGCCTTTTGTTTCCGCCATTTCGGCCGTAGAAGCATTTTAAATGAATTCAAGTGTGTCTTAATTCTTTTTCGTTTCCTCTTCGTTTGTTTTTCGCTTTTTCGGAATGCGGCACCACTCTCCTTGATTGTCCCCATTACGTTACCTTCATTGAAAATTCACGCAAATATTCTGAAAAATAGCACGGTATTTTTTTCTTGTTTTATTCTGTACTAATAAAACAAACATAAATTACCAACCCCCAAAGATCGGTTTTCTGAGATATCTATCTATTAAAATGCACACGCACAAACATAAATATGTACACAGTAAGAAGAGAGAGAGAGAGAGCGAGAGAAAATGAAAGAGATTGAAAGAAAAGAGAAAATGACGCGTCACTAGTATCTAAAAAAAAAATTTACGCGGACCGTTTTCTACTAGCAGCTTAGCCCGGTTTTACTAAGGCCCTATGTACTGTTCATAACTTTTTGTGCATATATATATATATATATATATATATATATATATATATATATATATATATACATATATATATATACATATGTATATATATGCATATATATATATATGCATATGTATATATATATGCATATATATATACATATGTATATATATATGCATATATATATACATATACATATGTATATATATATATATATATATATATATATATATGCATATATATATATACATATGTATATATATATGCATATATATATACATGTATATACATATGTATATATATATGCATATATATATATATATATATATATATATATATATATATATATATATATATATATAAGGTAATATCATGTCCATGTAACCCACATCTTAAATTTACGAATATCATAACAAAAATTGACTGAATCGTTTTTTTTTAGAGATCGCAGAGGCAGAAATCTTTTGAACTTCGACCACTTGACAGCCAAATTCTCAGCCAAAAACCAATAAAAAAAAGCAAGCCTTATGTTTGAATACACTTTATGTAAAATTTTAAATGTTTAGCCTAAAAATTGGCTTAGTAATTAGGTAGAGACTGCAGAGGTTATTTTTTAAAATTTGACCCCTTAACATTTATTGTTTGGGACTCAAATCAAATTAAAATGATCGATCTGTGTCAAACTAACCTACATCCAAAATGTCAAGTGCTTCAACCCTAAATTGGCGGAGGACTTTGGTCGATTTTTCAAAGGATGAATCGTATAACTTTTACCCCTTGACAGCTAAATGTCTGGTTGAAACTTTGTTTAAAAGATGTTCCCAAAATTTAATATGCCTTTTGTCAAATCTCGAGTCTGTAGACTGCAAATTGACAGAGTTAATTAGTATAGAAATGTACACATAGGCAAACACAAATAATTGATAACTCAAATGCCTACTGAAGAGGAATACAGTGTCTAAGGTGTCTATACAGAGGTTTGCCAGACCAACTTGGGATGTTGATACATTTCCCTAGAAGTAAACCCTGACCAAATATTAACAATTAAATAGGATTAACTGACCAAATAAGATCTCCTCGCTCTGGCAAACCCTCATTAGGTTTTACAAGGAATGGTGCACATTCTCCATGTGATGTTACCTCATGTAATTACACGAAGTTTGATACTCCACCAGACTAGATAAATTCTTGTCATGCAATCCAGTAAGACGAAGAGACCAAAACGAAAGATATACTACAACGTATGAAAATCGTTTATTGGGGAGAGGAAAAGTATGGTTTCAATTTCTTTACTAACTCAGTTTTTAAGAGATGAAGACCTTAAATGGAACATTTGAATATCTATGCAAAATGGTTTCAATTCATTAATCATATTCCTGCCCAATTTATCTGTGGCTAAGACTTTGAAATTATCGAAGTTTGTTTTTGTAAGCACAGTTTTTAAATCTCTTTGTAAAATTAGCCAATGCATGCAAGGAAATCGGACGAAAACACACAATGGCTGTCTTCAAGTCTAACGTAAACAAGTTCTTGATGAGCCGTTCCACTTGTTAACAAATTCACTGAATGTCCATTACTAACGATTACTATATTGTCCAATTTCTACTGTACACTCCTTAACCTTATCCTTGAGTGACCTCTTTGCCTTGATAAGTACTGATGCCTATGAAAAAAAAAGTACAACGGAAAAAATTGCAACGATGAAAAACCGCTTTATAATCAGAACAAAACAAAAACAGATAAAATCCTAAATGAATAAAAAAAAATGAAAATTACGTTTTCTATATTTATTTTAATTTGAATGAATTTTGAAAAATTAGACAGCGGCGAACTAATTTTCGCGATCTATGAAAATTAAACATCATTGTATTAAACAAGGCCGATAGCCATTAGTTGCATGCTCTTGTGTAATGAATGAATATGTAAGATTGATATGAAATTCTTAAAGATAAACTAAAATGACCGAAAAATGGCATTCAAGTTCTCTCCTGTAGGCATTTAAGTTCTCTCCAGTAGGCATTCTATTCCTCTTCAGTAGGCATTTGAGTTCTCAATTATTTGTGTTTGTCTATGTGTACATTTCTATACTAATTAACTCTGTCAATTGGCAGTCTACAGACTCGAGATTTAACAAAAGGCGTATTAAATTTTGGGAACATGTTTTAAACAAAGTTTCAACCAGACATTTAGTAATGACTTAAATAAATAAAAAGTAAATGACGTAGAATGGCTTTAATGAACTTAAGGATGAATTGAATGACATTAAGAATGACTTGAATGCTTAAAAAATAACTGGAATCCTTCCAAAACAATTTGACTAACCTGGAGAATGACTTGAATGGCTTTGAGACTGGCTGGTTGTAAACTGGGTGGTCATTTTACATTAAATTAATACAGAAACGTGATCCCTCACTTTATATCAAAAATTTACAAACATAAGTACAACAGGTAGTAAGAACAGATACTACACTTGGATCCTAGCCAATAGGCCAAAAAAGCTGTATTTATTTGCTCCCCCACCGAACAAATTAAACATGAAGCCGATTTTTAATGTGAGGAGTGAAAGGGAAATGGGGACCAACTCTCCGGGGAGTAGGGGGGACTGGATATACAATTGGTATGGAGGGTTGCCCCTACATTGACCAATCTCTTATATGTGGGGCTGTCCCGACATAGTGTCTTTGCTTGCAGCATCTGTTCCGGCAGGTACTACACTTTGATCTTGGCCAAAAGGTCAAGAAAGGCGGTATTTATTTGCTTCCACACCGAGCAAATTAGGCACAAGGCCGGTTTTTAATGTGAGGAGTGAAGGGAAAATGGGGACCAACACCCCGGGGGGTAGGGGAGCTGGATAGTGAAAATTGGTATGAAGGGTTTCGCCTACATTGACCAAGGTCCTTTAGGTGGGGTTGCCCCCTCATATTGTCTTTGCTAGCAGTATCTGCCAGACAGATACTACACTTCGATCTTGGCCAATAAAAGCTGTATTTATTTGCTCCCCCACCGAACAAATTAGGCACAAGGCCGATTTTTAATGTGAGGAGTGAAGGGGAAATGGGGACCAACACCCCGAGGAGTAGGGAAGATGGATAGTGACACTTGTTATGAACGTTGCCCCTTCATTGACCAAGGTCTTATATGTGGGGCTGCCACCCCATATGGTCTTTGCTTGCAGTATCTGCCGAATAGATACTACATTTTGATCTTGGCCAGATAAGAAAAAAAGATAAGAAAAGCATATATTAACAACAGACCTTTGATCTTAACTAAAAAGGCCAACCAGAAAAGTATTACGGGCAGACCGACCGACCGACCGACCGACAAAGTGACTTTTAGAGACGCTTGCACGCGAGTAATAAAAACTGTTTGTGTTATAATTGCGACAGTTATTATAATATCTTGAATTGATTTTCCGCAAAGATTACAAGTAAGCTAATATTCAAACGGGAATTCTTAGCTAATTTTGAGCCGATATATCCAACAGTACAATACACATAAATTCTATTTAACTTACTCATTGATACTTGTGATATATGCAGCTAACACTTTCTTTATAGACCTTATTTATTATCTAAATGATAGACAGATGTACACAAATTTTATTCATTAAGATTACACCATCTCCATTAAAAATGCCCTTCCGGGATTTGACAGATATAAACATAAATTAATCTAGAAATTTTGTTTGTTATTGAGAGAAGATTTAAACATCCATTTTTGGCACCCTGTCTAATGTTTGAATACAACGTGTATATAAGGAGTAGAATATGTAATTCCACACTCCCTAGAGACGTAACGATTATACCATTACAATCGATACGGTCTCTATTCTGCTACGGAAAAGATTATATTTTTCCTATGAATTGAATCATGTATATATTACGGCACTATGTCCGAGTAAAACAACCACTGAGACCCCCGGCAACTCGTATGCATTTAGGATTACAACGCATAGTCTTAAGTCACTAGAGACAGTGTAATTTTGCGGTTATATAAAATGAAGAAATACATTTATTTCATCTCCTTCAAGAAAGCAGGTTTGGATTAATAGTAAATGACTAAAATAAAATATGCACAGATATTCAGACCAGAGATCAAATTCTACTTTGCAGTCAATTAAACATTTATATGATAAACGTTAATTTACTTCTCTAATCACTTACGTTCTGCAAAAAGTGAAACACATATGTACATACAATTTGTTGAAAACATTTGATTTACACACATGTTAAATATACATGTCTGTACGCATATATTAGTGGTCTGGCAAAGACACGGAGAAGACAACCAAAGCATCAAAACAAACACACATAAGGGAGACAAGCAAAGCAGAAAACCTGACCAATATAGAGAAGAAAACTGAAACACTAAAAACAGAAACTACTTGCAAGGACACAATATCTAAAATTTTAGTAAAATTTGTGCGTAGTTCATTAGTTAGGAAATAAAGATTGTTTTCTACCAATTGTCATAAAAGTCTAACCATATAATAGTGTAATAACTTTCAAAAAGCCTGAAAATTTACATGTAGTTTCGCCTCATAGAACGAAAGATATGAACTTTTCAGTATTTTATTTAGCTACGAGTATAGATACATCTATATGCATATGGATATGCTAATTCCATGGCAATATCGGCGAATATTGATCTGGATTACACAAATGAAAGCGCATTGGAAAGCTAATGACCTGGATTGTGTAGTAGACATTTTCCTTTTTACGTCGAACATTTTTGTTTTAAAAAAATGGGGGGATTACTTTTCTATATTAATTAAATGTAAAATGAGTACGCACTTTATGGACACCTTCTTGTGGGTCTTTTATTTTTTTTATTAGATATGGAGTTTATTAAAGCCTGGTAAACAACACAAGACCATACTTTTAGAAACTTGTTTCTTATATGTGTTCGGGGTTGCTGAAAACGAATATAGCATTCACATTTTCCGCAGATAAGTACTTTCCGAGTAATAAGTAAAAATATGCGCGCTTACGCGTACAAAAATGGGTTCCACTTATAACATAAATAATTACATTGGTAAATACACGGAAGAAAACCTAAATATACATATATATATATATATATATATATATATATATATATATATGCATTTATACACATGCATACATATGCATATATACATACATATACATACATACACACACATATATACAAACACACATAAACATATATACACACATACATATATACATATGTATACACATAGATATACATACATCTACATACACATGTACCTATATAAACATATATAAACATATATATATATATATATATATATATATATACATATACATTCATACATGAATATAATGATGGTAGATCAATTATTGCATTCTTCCAGCATTTCAGTCTTACACGCGTCATAACATTTCCATTGCCACCGGACTGTTTTCTATAGACAAATGTCTGAGGGAGTATATAAACACGGATAATCCTACAGAGTGTTACGTTTGTGCAACAGCTAAATCTTTCTTTTGATTCAAAATGTTGAGATCCAGCAACAACCAAGAGCAGCGTATCCAGCAACAAGACAAACTAGGACCAGCTTTATGCGGGTACTGGTTTCCCGCTTCATGTTTTTTTTTCTATCAGAGAGTTTCTTCTCCTGGAGTGGTTGCTTTCCCCACAGCAAACGGAAGCCTTCAGCACTCCATATACACATAGAAAAAACACATGCGTGCACACATACAGATGCAAATACATACGCATGTAAACACACATGAAAACCTAAATATATAGAGACACACATATACGCATGTATATATATATGCATGTACCCACGTACACATACATGTAAAATACACATGAAAGAACGTTCCAAAAGTCATAAATCCCCAAGGATCAGGGCGACGATGATGATGAGGGATGCGATTTAATGAGTTTAACATGAATAAACAAAAGCAAGAACAATCTAATACAAACAATTGTTAAAAGAGATACTTACTCGTAAAACTGTTTGTGCAACTTTACAACTTAATGGACGTAAAAATAATACGAAAATAAAAGCCAACAGATCAGCGTTTAAAGCGGCTGAACTTTTTCTTTTGTTTAAATAAAATATTTGTTTATAAGACTCACACTTCTGCTGTAGATCATGATGATGATGACAAAGTGCACACACTATTTTACAAATAAATGGACGTAGAAATCAGACGAAAACAAAATCCAACAGATCAGAATTAAAAACGCCTGGCATTTCTTCCTTAAATAAAATGTTTCTTGATAAGACTCACCTTTCTTCTGTAGAGAATGAGTATGATAGCAAACTTCACGCATTATTTTACAAATAAATTGACGTAGGAAACATTAACACACACACACACACATACATATATATATATATATATATATATATATATATATATATATATATATATATATATATATATATATATATACATGGCATCACATCACCGAAGTTAAGCAAAGCCGAGCCTGGTTAGTATCAGATGGATGGTCATCTAAGCGTTGTATGTGCCTTCAACTTATGTTGGCATTTGTTCCAGGCGTCCTGTACATACAATTCACTTGCCTCTTGTAATAAACAACGTCGACTCAGGAGAGGTGTGGATGGAGATTTCACACCTCCTACCACAATAATTTTACGAGCAGCACCCATTTGTGGGTATCCATAGCTTGATAAACACTGAAGGAGACCCCTTCTATATATATATATATATATATATATATATATATATATATATATATATATATATATATATATATATATATATATATGTGTGTGTGTGTATGTATATATATATGTATATATATACATATATATACATATATACGCATATATATATACATATATATACATGCATATATATACATATATACATATATACATATGCATATATATATGCATATATAGATATATATATATACACTTATATCTATATATGTATGTATATATATCTTCTTTCTCTATATAAATAAAATGAACTCATTTTTCCCCTCCGACTTCGACCTTTATAGGACTGCACCTGCTTACATTTGGTGCAGCCGTATCGGTCACAATCTGAATCACGACATTTGCCGTATGTTATAGGCTTATTACATATCCAGAACCTCGCTGCTCGGAGTTTCCTATATTCTGTCTGGTGAGAGTCCACTGTAAAAATCGGTTATATTCAATGGAGGTAGTAAAGTAAACTTTCTCTACAAAATTCATCCTTCCACCACGACTCACTTACACCGTTCCTGACCGTTCACAGGAGACATTTAAAACCGACCACCGGTTAGAATTTATCTAAAAACTGGACTGGACTTACGCTGAAACGAAGCACGCTTACTTTGCCATAGGTTAGCATAAAACATAAACACAAATTATAAAGCATTTATTTTATTAAAATTAGTTTTAAACAGAACACAATCCGTTACCTGGAATTGAATTCACAATTACATTACTTCGATTTCGTTATAACCCGCGTGTGAAAACCTGAACTGACATTTACGTGAGACGCACCAAACTTAATTACACAAACAAAACTTCTGTTTGGATCTTTCCTTTCCTTCTTTCTTTCTTTCTTTCTTACCTTACGTTGTCTTTTTCGCTATTTGGGTGACGGTGGTGGGGTTTCTTCCCTATGTTTCTCTTTCTTTCCATAAACATAAACACAAACTAAACGCTATACGTTATCTTGAATTGTATAACCGAAACGAAACGAAACTGAACGAAACGATACAACTTGATATTCCAGGTTTTACTTACACTCTATCACTCTACGACTCTTACTTGTGTTTCCAACTCTAATTGTCCCACGTTCCTTTACTTTTTCACCGTACCACTTACCACACGACATTCAGGTAAATAGAGTTATATATGCGGCGATATTCACGTACATGTAGTTACTTTTTTGTTCTTTTTTCTTGGGGCCGGTTTACCTTACTACACGTTAGCCATGGATCGGGCGATCGCTGTCAGACGATAATACGACTTCTTTTTTTTTTTTCTTTTATATTATGGTATCTTTCCACTAATTTCGGAATTCATACTCAGGGGACGGGTGACTTATTACATCAGTGGTTATTTATTTATTTATTTATTACTTTTTATGCAATTTCTTACTTTTTTTCCATTGGTGGAAGTTTAGTTAAACCATTGATACAAAGCCTATCTGAATGTCAGCAGACGACATTCGAATGGGAAGAAACATGAAATACACAGACTTACATTTTTCAGCGTACGATTCTTGGGGTTATTCAATGTTCTTGCATTTTTATTCTTTCCGGTTTGCAGTAGAACCTATCTTTCTCCACTTCTTATTTCGTTCTTTCTTTACTTCCTTTTTTTTGGGGGGGGACCTCTACCAATGATTTTAACACACATTTTTCATTGCGTCATGTACGAAATTTTACTTTGTTGTTTTTTCCGAACGCCAATATGTTTTGTACTAACTAGGTGTTTTTTTTTTTTTTACAATGTCTTAGCACTTCGCTAGCAGTGTCAGAAATTTCGTGAAAATAGTGAATAATTCCACCCCATCTTTCAAAGCTTATAACTCCTCGAAAAAAAAAAAAAAAAGTCTTTTTTTTTTTCTTAAAGGTTTTAAACTTCGGACTTTACACGTAAATTTCTAAAAAGGCGATTTTTTTCGGGTTTTAAATTTGATTATATTATTGATTGACCTTTTCTCTTCAATTTGTGATATATAAAACTCCCCGACATAAATTAATTATTTACTTTTTATTAGACATTTCAAAATGGGTGACACTTGGGGGGGCGTGAATTTAAAAAAAAAAACGTTTGTCTAAAATATTATATTCGGAATGAATAAAATTTCACATTGACCCTGAAAATTAGAAAAATTTGGATAGATTTTTAAAGTTTAAAAATTGAAAAATATTGAGTTCGGAACATTCATTACTGTTTTAAACAAATAAAAATAAAAAAAAATTCTATTACTTTTAAAACAACTGTAATAGTTTATTTTGGAAGTATAATCCATAAAGAAAATAAATAACCCACTTTTAACAGAGAAATTACGAGATTTATATATTGTATTCGCAGTTTCGTGTTAGGTGTGTCAAAAACTCCTACAAAAATTCTGATACTGCTAGCACTTCACTTTACTAATTTACTCGGAAATAGACCCAGAAAACTTTATTTTTCACGTGTACAAATACTTTTTCTCCCCTTTGGCACATTAAGTTTACTCCTTACTCTTTTGAATACAATAGAAAACTCATAGGAAACCTACAAAAAATTTAGGATAAATCAGCTTGCACAACTAAGTGCCTCATTTTTGCCCGCCCAGTTTGGCACAGTTTACATATTTGGGTCCTTCTGTTTGCCGGGGGGGGGGGCGATTATAACTTCCCCAAAACCGGGGTATTGGAAACATCCACAGCAATGTTTTTTTTTGTTTTTTTTCACAAAAATTGACCACTACAAGAACTATGATTATTTCCACTTTTTGTCCGCAATAAATAACAAATAAATATACATCATTACCCGTTTATTTCGTTTCCAAAATACAGTCCGATGTTTGCATTTACATAAACTTTACTCCCCTCATATATTATCTACATCGATTCATAATGTGGTAGACTCATACATTTCGTTCATTAATGGAAACGTTGAATTTATTTCTTTCGGCGGTAGAAGAGGGGGGCAATAAAAACATAAACTTAATTCTGTCAGTTTCTTCTTTTTCAGTTGAAAAGGCAATCAAACATCAAAAGTCAAAAATCAAGACCATAGAGCTCATTAGTTGAGTATATAACAATTTTTCACTTTTTACACATTACAATCTTTTATAAAATATGCCACCAAAAAAGACTTCCCTTAGTCGTAATACAACAGCAACCAGAAAAAGAAGTCGACAATGGGAACATTATGAACAGTCTCAGGAAGACACTTCTGGTACTTCCTTGAACGAAAATGCAAATCAGGACTATGGGTCACATCAAGTTACTTTTGACACAGACTTATATGAGGCGGACCAGTCACAACCTACGGATATAAACAAATATGTGGAACTTAGGGTTGCGCAAAACAGACAGGCTATATTAGAAGCAATGCAGAGACACACATTACACACAACTGCTCCTAAATCATCTTTCTGGTTGCACGAAGGACGTACATATGAGGCTACACGTACTTATCAATTACGCTCAGATGTTCAAATTGGCACATTGAGTAATGGGACACCTTGCAGACAATGCAAAGCAAAGAAATGGAATCGGGAATCACCAGGTATCTGTTGTTCTGGTGGAAAAGTTATTCTTCCAGATTTAGGTATACCTCCTGAACCATTACGCTCACTTATTGATAACAATTCAATTAACTCAACACATTTCTTGAACAACATCCGGAGTTACAATAACTGCTTTAGTATGACAAGCTTCGGTGCTGAACAAATACGTGAAGGAGCCTACATGCCCACATTTAAAGTTTGTGGGCAGATTTCTCATAGACTTGGTTCTTTGCTTCCCATTGATACTGGAAATCCACAGTATCTTCAAATATATTTCATGGATGATGATCAGCAAGAAGCTACGACAAGATGTAATTATGCTCCCAAAACAAAGTTTGACATTGTTCTTGATTTGCAAAATATGCTTCACCGAGAAAATAACTTTATCAAAAACTTCAAGATGGCTATGGAGCATGCTCCATGTGATGATTTCAAAGTAGTTATACATGCTGATAAAACTCCAAGACAAGAACATAAACGTTGTTTCAATGTTCCAGATGCACCTGAGGTTGCTGTTGTAATAGTCGGTCAAGAATTTCATCAGCGAGATATCATCTTGCATCGCAGAAACCATCAACTACAGCGTATTGCTGTAACACATTGGGCATATGATGCTTTACAGTACCTAATCATTCATTGGACAGGTCAAGAAGGTTATAATTTCTTTGTATGGCAGACAAATCCTCAAAATAAAGAATTAGTAATAGGAAAAAAATATCAGCTAATGCTTTCTACGCATTCCGAATTATGGTCGGTGACGACAGTTTTAATATTCTGATTAAATGTAGGAACCTATTCCAACAATACATAGTTGACATGTATGCTAAAATAGAGCATGAAAGGCTTATCTACATTAAAACTCATCAGAGGGAGCTAAGAGTTGCTGATTACATTCACTTAAGAGATTCTGTAAATATTGACGGCAACATTGAAAATGTGGGCCGTTTGACCATACTACCAGCAACATTTACTGGGGGACCACGATATATGCATGAACGCACACAAGATGCATTGGTCTATGTGAGAAAACATGGAACTGCTGATTTATTTATAACTTTTACTTGCAATCCCAAATGGCCAGAGATTGTGAATGAACTCCTTCCATATCAACAACCACATGATCGGCATGACCTCATAGCAAGAGTTTTTCATCTAAAGCTACGTGTCCTTATGGATTTACTTACAAAAGGAAACATTTTCGGAGTGGTTGTAGCATATATGTACACTGTTGAGTGGCAGAAAAGAGGATTGCCACATGCTCATTGTCTGGTTTGGCTTCAGCAAAAATTGAGATCCTCTGACATAGACTCTGTTATCAGTGCAGAAATTCCTGATCCTGTAACAGATCCAGTTTTACATGATATCATTAGACACAACATGATTCATGGACCATGTGGAACATTAAACAGCTCTGCACCATGTCTCAAAGAAGGAAAATGCTCTAAGAGATATCCAAAGAAATTTATAAATGAAACTCGGTCCGATCAAAATGGTTACCCATTATATCGACGATTGCCTACTGATTCTGGAGGCTTTGAAACAACAGTTACCCTCCCTGGGAATGCAACGTTTCATGTAGACAACCGATGGGTTGTACCATACAATAAACCCCTTTGTAAGATTTTTGATGCACATATCAATGTCGAATATTGTAATAGTGTAAAATCAATTAAGTACATTTGTAAATATGTAAATAAAGGCAGTGATCAAGCTGTCTTCACATTGGAAAATAATGCTCATGATGAAGTTAAGAGATATGAAACCGGCCGTTATATTTCCACTAATGAAGCCATTTGGAGAATACTTAACTTCCACATACATGCGCATCATCCCACAGTTATTCACCTCGCAGTGCATCTAGAAAATGGACAGCGGATTTACTTTACTGAAAATAACGCAGCTGATAGAGTTTCACATCCACCTCCAACTACTTTAACAGCGTTTTTCAATTTGTGTAAAACAGACGCTTTCGCACGTACACTTCTGTATGCTGAAATCCCCGCTTATTATACATGGGACACTCATAATAAAATATTCAAGCGACGCTTACAGGGTAGGTCAGTTCAAGGCTACCCGTGTGTTGGGCAGGGTATACACCGTGCATCCAAATCATTTTGAATGCTTCTGTTTGAGACTGCTTCTACATCATGTTAGAGGTCCACAGAACTTTAATAATCTAAAAAATATTAATGGTCAAATCATGAATACATTCAGAGATGCATGTGCTGCACATGGACTGCTTGATGATGATAACCACTGGGATGCTACATTACAGGAAGCATCTACATCTGCCTTGGCACATAATTTGAGACATTTGTTTGCTATCATGTTAACTACCTGTGCAGTATCTTATCCAACACGACTGGCATACACACAAAGAGGCATTAAGTGAAGATTTCCTTAGGGAACGCAATCAACATCCTGGGGCTGGTATAACTTTTACAGACAAAATCTTCAATACTGCTCTGGTTCATATTGAAGATATTACATATAAGATGAATGGTAAAACACTGACAGATTTGGGTCTTACCTAACCTGATAGATCTAATACACCTCCTATTGTTACTGCTTGGACACGTGAAATTAGCTATCAACCACATGAGCAAGCATCAATTGTTCGGGACGGTATTGCAAAACTAAATAGTGAGCAAATTCATGTTTTTCGAACTGTAGTTAATACTGTTGAAGATCAGCAAGGTGTCCTTATATTTCTTGATGCACCAGGAGGAACAGGAAAGCCATTTGTTACCAAGTTAATTCTTGCAAAAGTAAGGTCAGAAGGAAAAATAGCTGTAGCTGTGGCATCATCAGGTATTGCAGCAACCCTTCTTCCTGGTGGTAGAACAGCTCACTCCACATTCAAATTGCCATTATCATTAATAAAAGATTCTATTCCAATTTGCCATATAGAACGAGGATCAGATTCAGCTCAAATTTTACAGACTTGTTCCTTGATCATATGGGATGAATGTACAATGGCACATAAAAAAGCATTTGAAGCTCTAGATAAAACATTGCGTGATCTCAAGTCACGTAATGTTGTCATGGGTGGCATCACACTTTTATTATCTGGTGACTTCCGACAAACGCTTCCTATTGTTCCACGTGGAAGTCCTGCTGATGAACTCGATGCTTGCATTAAATTGTCATATTTGTGGAAGTACATCAAGACTGTAACCTTATCTACAAACATGCGTGTCCATCTTAATAGTGACCCATTGGCTGATAAATTTGCTTCCATACTTCTACAAATTGGAGATGGCAAAATTCCAACAGACAAACATGGTAAAATTGTAATTACTTCAAGTATTGGATCAATTGTTTCCTCACTCGCAGAACTTTGTAACAAAGTTTACCCAAATATAGCTGCAAATTATACTAATCCTCAATGGCTAACAGAAAGAGCAATTTTAGCTCCAACAAATGATATGGTACACATCATCAATGACCAACTGCTTGATGAAATTCCAGGTGAGGAACAAATTTACACTTCTCTAGATTCTACTGTAGATAATGACCATGCTGTACAGTACCCTACAGAATTTTTAAATTCCTTGCAATTACCTGGTATGCCACCACACAAATTAAAACTGAAATCTGGATGTCCAATTGTGTTACTCAGAAACCTTGATGCTCCACGACTATGCAATGGAACAAGATTATGTGTAACACAAATGCAACCTCATGTGATAGAAGCAGTCATATTGACTGGTGTCGCTACAGGCGAATTGACATTTCTTCCTAGAATACCAATTATTCCATCAGATTCAATAATTCCATTAAAAAGGCTTCAGTTCCCAATAAAATTATGTTTTGCAATGACAATAAATAAGTCGCAAGGACAAACCTTGGCAGTGGTTGGTCTGAACTTAGCTTCTTCTTGCTTTAGTCACGGACAGTTTTATGTAGGATGTTCACGGGTAGGTTCCCCACACAATCTATATATATTAGCACCAGAGGGTAGAACATCAAACATTGTGTATCCAAGAGCTTTATACAAATAGGAAAGCCAATTCTCCCTTCTATTATTTATAGTTATTTTTTGCTGTGAATTATCAGCATGGCAGTCTCATAAGTATTGTCCACACTCCACCCATATTCCTGTCAGGTCAATGTTTTAAAACTCTGATAGGAAATGCTTATGGGAAGTTTCTAATCTTTTTCATTATAGAATGTGTACCTTTTTCTATTAAAATTTAATTTAATACAACCGTTCACTTCTTTCATATTAAGTTACTTAAAATCACTAAACTCAGTTGCAGTGCTCCGTGGCATAGTGGTTAGCATGCCGGACAATTCACATTATATTTTCACATTCGCGCTGACCTACCGTAGTCTTTTCTTTTTTGTTCATAAACACCTAAAATGGATTTTCTTGGTGGCCGAGTTGTTAACATTGCATGTTTTTTTTTTTTCACACTTAATTTTCCAACTTTGCCCCAATACTCCGGGTTTGATCCTTCCTACTTACCTAACATCACTTTTTATTTATTAAACAATCCCCACCCCGGAAACAAACACCCGGGCAACGATTTTTTTTATTCTTTTGTTTTGATTTACTCAAAACCGCACACACCTCGAAACATCCGAGCAACGCCGGGTACCCCTGCTAGTTGATAAATAAATCTACTTCTCTGCCACGGGCAATGAACCCCTCCTTTTTTGGATAACCTTTACGGAGATGGTCCCAACGTCTTCCACGTTCTGAGCTCGGGGAAAGGCCGTCTGACCTAGGCGGTGTCGAGGCAGAAAATTACCCCTTCAATAAAGTGCCCAGTTGTTAACTTAAGGAGAAAAAAAACCGTTCCAATAATTAGAATTTTTTATTTTTATTTGAAACAGTTCAAATAATTAGAATGAAAAAAAAAACAGTTCAAATTTTTGTTAATTCAACAGCTCAAATAATTGGAATTTTACAAAATAAACAGTTCAAATAATTAGACTTTAAAAACAAAAAAAAACAGTCCACATGATTAGAATAGTTCCACGTGGTTAGTTAACCCTGTAAAATTCTTTGATTTGTTTCACAATATTTGTAAAAACATCTGTCTGTGTCATATCGCATATTTTAGGGTTAGGGTACTTGTCTGCCTCGACACCGCCTGCGCCAAACGGCCTCTCCCCGAACTCAGAACGAAACGGACGTCGGGACCATTTCCGTAAGGATACCCCCCCCTTTTTAATAGTATTTTCGGGTGAGTATGCTGCCAACAAATATCAGTAAAATTTGGCAAATAACCCCCCTCCAAAAGGGGTGTTTATTCCGGAAGCTGTTCTTAAGATGAGAAGGTTGACAGGGGTGATTATAAGGTGGACCTAATCTAAAAAAACACAAAACAAAAAAAAAGACAAGTTTTTTTATGCGCACATAAGCAACTATTTTTTTGTTAACTTTTTTTTTACTTTTTTATTTAAAAATTAGTAAATTTCAATGAATAGAATAATAAATCATTTATCATTAATGTGTTTTTCATTTTGTGTTGAATGAAACTTTTTTTTTCATTACAACAATAATGAACCAATTTAAATCTTCCGGCATGCGTTTAAGGGTTAAGAAATTATCAATAAATCGTTTAGTTACTAAGTCAACGTCAGTAAATAAAAAAAATGTTACGTGCGCATGCATTAGCCTTGACCGGGGGGGGGCTCAGGGAGCGACCATTAAATAATTATGCTGGTCACCATGGAACTCAACGCCCAAGGAGTACCTTAAGTGGCACTTATGCACTCATGTTATCGTGCTATTTTTTAAAATAGTTTTTTCCTGTTAAATTAAAATTTTACAATATATGTTTCTTTTATCAATTTGTTAAGTGAAAGTACAGATTGTCAGTTTCTAATGCGAAGAAAATCTAGCCCCCCCCCAAAAAAAAATAGGGGTACTCTGGATAATAACAAAATATTAAAATTGCCTCAGTCTCGAAAGATTTCTTCTCTACTGAACGAGGAAAAAACGGTGAAGTGTAGTTCACCTTCTGTTTCTATCCCCCTCTCTCTTCCTCTCTTAATATCTCTCTTTATCCATCTCTCCCTTTCCCTCTCTAAATCTATCTTTCTCTCTATATCACCCTCTCCATCTTTCTTTGAACCCCTCTCTCTCTCTCTCTCTCTCTCTCTAACTCACTCTATCTCTCTCCTTTCCTCTGTCTCATCCCTCTCTGTTTCTAACTCTCCCCCTCTCTCTGTTTATCTATCAATCCCTTTATCTCTCTATCTCCTTCTCTTACTCTATTTTCCTCTCACTGTCTCTTTTCTATCTATATATCTTCCTCTCTATCTGTCCATCTCTAATCCTTCATCCTATTTTAGTCTCCTAAATTAATTACAGTGAATAAGGCATTGTACAAAACATGGATAAATCCTATTTTATTCACCTAATTTACTGACTGTGAGAATAGAAGTTATTTGGAAATTACTGCTACCTTGAACAGCACCAGAAGTAACTGGTAAAACCTTTCTAATTAAATTGATTTTGGCAGCCATTTGGTAACAAAATGGCATGTCCTTAGCCCTTGCTGCATGAGGGATACCTGCGGCCTTGCTACTAAGTACAAGAATCATTTATTCTACTTTAAAACATTCAATTTTTCAAAAATCTCATCTTCGACATCTCCAAAACATCCAATATGGGGAAAAATATTGCAGAAATGCAAACTTATTGTTTAGGATGAATGCACAATGGTACGCAAAAAATCACTTGAGGCTCTTGCTCGATCCTTGCAAGATTTGCGTGGCAATGTCAGACCATTTGTGAATGCAGTAATATTGCTTGCTGGAGATTTCAGGCAAATGTTACCTGTCATTCTTCAATCAACACCAGCAGATGAAATAAATGCTTGCCTCAAATACTCTACTTTTTTGTTCCATGTGAAGACATTAAACTTAACTCAAAATATGCATCCCCAGTTGAAGACTGTTCGATCCGCACAAAAACTTTTGCATCACTTGTGGGAAATTGGGTACGAAAAAGTGCCAGCTGATCAGAGTTAAAGGCAAAATTCTTTGACTTTTAACTTCTGTAATTTCTGTTTATTTCATCAAAAGAATAGTTAGTTTAAAAGGTTTTTGCAGATATTCAAATTATAAGAATTCCATTTGACTGAGTGAATGAGCTATTCTTGAAGGTCAATACAAAGATGCCCATGAACGTAACGCTATTATTCAATGTAAAATTCCAAGTGAGGTAGTCAAATACAAATCCATCGACACTGTTGTGAAAGCAGATAAAGTGGTTAATTATCCAACAGTTATATTTGCCAGGGATGCCACCGCATGTATTGCAACTTAAATTTGGTGTACTAATTATCATGTTGTGAAATATAAACCAATCAACGCTTTGCAATGGCACATAGCTTGCAGTAAAAAAGAATTAACAAACAATATCATAGAAACAACAATCTTAACAGGACCTTTCACAGATGAATATATCTTCATTCCATGCATTCCTATGATTTCACCGGATACATCATTACACTTTAGCAAATTGCACTTTCCAATTTTATTGTCATTTGCAATAACCATCAACAAAGCACAAGGAACAATCTTTACAATTGTGGGCCTTACAGTTACACACTGACTGTTTATCACATGGACAATTTATGTTACATATTTAAGAGTTACCAAACCGGAAAATCTCTATATCAGCTAAGAAAATGGAACAACAAAAACTGTTTACCCATGCAAGATGGAAATTTAAACCTATAAGAAACATGCTTTTTCTCATTTTGGAACTTATATATAGTTACAGTTTATTATATCTTAACTTGATAGAACTGCATTAAAAAAACTTATTCTTCGGAGGTGAAATTTGGCTTGCCATGTAGTGTGTAGTTCAGTGTTCAAAATTATCTCGCATGTGCATCTCATAACGCTTTGCCGAGCTTAATTAAAAATATTAGTTATGAGATCAGTAATTTTAAAGTTTGGGAAATTCGATAACTTAAGAAATCACATTTTATATATTCTTAAGCATTAATCTCTTCTATAATGACTAGTGGACTCCAAATTTCCGATATTTTATGAACTTAATGGTTCAATTTCCATGCGTCTACATACTTAATTAACCCGAGCATTCTAAGCAACATAAACGAACTAGAAAGGTTAATAGATAACTTTATTTACATCGAACATCCCTACTACTGAGAGAGAGATATGATGGTGGTTCAATGGTTCACGGTAGGAACTGACGTTCTGAATGTTTCAAGCTCAGCACTACTTACTTCTACAGAAGGAACTTTCACTGATGATATTGAAAAACTTTATGTGGCGTATCTCGTAAGTACCCGATGTACTTCTAGAAAGAAGTCTGACTTGAAAAAGTATCCCAAACAGCATAAAAGACACAGTAATATGACACCGTCTACGGTGGGCCGAACACCTCGTTCGAACAGTTCGTGCGAATACCTTGTCCGAATACCTGGTCCGAATACCTCAGAATCGACAACTAAAGAACCAGTAGCCGGCTGCCCGATTTGAAAGTGAGGTTCTTTATTAGAGAAACTTGAATATTTTTATGTATTTTTTACCATTCAAAACTACGTGATATCTTACTCATAAAATGGCAGTATTTAATCGTTTTTTTTTAAGAATTTGGCATTGAAACCAGACACGACAGCGAATAAAATCTCTGCTTAAAAATCAGATCAAAACAAGTTCATGACGAAAAAAATTGACGCAAAAAAGTGGCAAGTTAATGCAGTCTGCAAGCACAGCAAGGGACTGCTCATATATGAAACACCACAACTTTAGAAAACATCACAGTACAAACACAATAAACAAAACGAGCCTTAAGAAATTTTGGAGCATAACAACTTGTTAACCGGTATACTCCTCTGCTACTTCTGCGTTTGCTTTTTTTTCTGCACATATGTTACTTGTTTCGCAATGTAGGAAATCTCGATGAGCTAAATTTATACTCTAATCTGAGTTTAGCAAGCGCCGAGATATATATATATATATATATATATATATATATATATATATATATATATATATATATATATATATATATATAACTAATTAAATTACTCACATAAAATTAATATACGACAGTAGAGATTTATGCGTGGACATTAAGTATTTACCTCCAAAGTGCTCAATAAGTTGATAGAGCTAGTTAGTAAGTTATAAAATGTATATGGCGATTAAGCTACACTTAATATTCCGCTTTTCATCCACTCTAGGACTCTTCAGGCTTATGTGCGAATTTTGTGGTTGTTTGTCGTTTTTATATGCGCATCATTTATTGAGATGCACATATAAAAACGACAAACAACGACAAAATTCGCGCATAACCTTGAAGAGTCTTAGAGTGGATGAAACGCGTAATATTCAGTGTAGCTTAATCGCCATATACATTGTATAACTTACTATATATATATATATATATATATATATATATATATATATAGCTTTTAATGCAGCAAAATATATACATTTTGTTTGCTTATGAGTGTATATATATATATATATATATATATATATATATATATATATATATACACTCATCAGCAAACAAAAACATTCTGCATTTTATTGCATTAAAAGCTTTTTTAAACAAAGAACAATTGAACAAGGAAACTTAAACGAGACTAATAACACAGATCAAGACATTTACTGTAAGAAATGCTTGGGATGGAATGCCATCCCTTTAGATTTCTTTAAAAGATAAATCCCTTTAGACATGCTCTCAAGCAAACTGGAACAACACAGTGAAGTGGTGATGCTATTCCATTCGCCTTGTAGAGCTTTTCAGTTGTCATAATTCGAAAAATTCTTCCAGCGAATGCACGAAATACGGGCAAAATATTCCCGATTGGGTTTTAATCGGTGCCGTGACCTTGCCAAAATATCCCATCAATTCAATTATCAGAAAGCAATTTTTTGTGACGTTAGCAGTGTGTGCAGGGGGCATTATTATGTCGAAAAATAATGTTGTGGGATATTCCCAGCTTCTGGATACTGGATAACAGTCATGTGTCTAATATTTGCATGTATTCCTCTGCATTGATTGGCATCTCATATCTAATAAGTTCCCCATCTCTTGCATCAGTAAAATTTCCCCATACCATAATCCCTCCATACCCGTGTTTACCTGCCGTTTTTATACAACGTGGTGAAAATATATCCCCATTTTTTCGATTGCACAGTTTGGGAGCATGAAGAGCATTAATAACAAGACAAAATCTTGATTCATCTAGCCAGAAAACATTCCTGAATCAGTCTGTATCTTTCTTGCCATAACACGAGAAAATATCTTTCTGTCATTGATAATTTTCTTAGATGAAAAAGGGTTCATTGCAGACTTTTTAGAAGAAAATCTATTTCTTTCATTCATTATAAGTTTTCTTTCAGTCCGTCAAAAGAGTTAATTTAAGCCTGTTGTCGTCTTTCAAAGTCGATGCTCCAGGGCAACCAAATCCAGACTTCCCCTTTACCAAGCATGCGACTTCGAACTTTTGGCTAATTTCCTTCACTGCAGAAAGATTAGTTTTCAAATGTTCTTTTCTTAAAATATAAAAATTATGCTTGTAAATCATTTTGGACTGCCTAAATTCGGCAATTAGGTTTTTTATATCCTCGTCAAGATGGGGTCTTATAATTTTAGGATTTTTTTTCAATTTCTTATAATATGCTATTATAATATTGATCTGCAAATTAGACGTTTCCAGTTAAATTAACAAAAATTCATGAAAAATATCTAAGAAATCGATATCTTCCTTTTTTCACGCTTGCCCCAATTTTTTTGCTCATGAGTGTATTAGTAGAGACGTGATACATAAAAGGATATACAAGTTTTTAAGATGAGAAAATACCGTGTGTGTAGTCAGAAAAATAAATATGAAATAAGAGAAACAGGAGTCAGAAAACGGAGCATCGGCAGGTGATAAAGATACCTGACTAGATGTAAAATATAGTTAGAAAGAGAGAGAGAGAGAGAGAGAGAGAGAGAGTTGGAGAAGAGAGCAAAAAGATCGTACTAAAGGATTGACGCCACTGAAATCAGTGAAAGGTTATATTTTCCAAAAGATAGTGGTGTTTATAAAAAAAATATTAGTCAATAGTTAGGGTTGAAAGAGAGTTTTCTGCTTCAAGTATGAAAAGTCAGAATATTAATTATATTGAATCCCAGTTTTCATGGCCAGCAATAGCTCATGTGTCCGGCAGTCTATGTGATGTTCTTGTGACTTGTAAATAATCCTTCTAATTTTGTTGTCTTCGCTGATTAAATTCCTAAGTTGATTCGCCGCCGATGTTGACCAATCGCATTGACAAATATCGGAATACTCTTTATCGACGTCCACTTGCAACGCATCTGTGTTGAAAAAATCGGCAAGCCGCAAGAAGTCCAGAGCGTTACAATAAGAAGAGGTTAAATAGCATCCATACTGGAAATAATGTTTGTTTAGTCTTTGTTCTCACTCGAAAGCAGACTCGTTTGTAGAAGCGTAATTGATAACTCTAGTCAAGCGGTGACAATCCATATGTCTTTTCTCTAGCGAATACACACACACACCCACACTCACATCTATCTATCTATCTATCTATCTATCTAGCTATATATCTATTTATCTCTCTATTACTATATATATATATATATATATATATGTATATATGTATATATATATATATATATATATATATATATATATATATATATTTAGACACGTGTAATTGAACACGACAGAGTGATTGCTTTTTGATATATTTTCTATTTCCCGAGCGGTCTTTTTGATTTTTGGCAATCATGTTATATAGGATGGCGCCCAGAAAATAGAAAAGATATCCAACAAGAGCTGAAAAATGGAATAACTCTGTCGTGTTCAATCAAACTTGTCTTAATAATGACTTGCAGCCAAAATGTACAAGTATATATATATATATATATATATATATATATATATATATATATATATATATATATATATATATTCTAGTATGTTCCAGCTGTTTTATAATCATATAAAGAGGCGTTTTTTTAACAATCTATTTTTATTAAATTTTTATTTTACCTGCAGTTGTTGTGGACCGTATCGAACGAGGGTGAAAGATGATGGTGATTTTGACGTATTTGCTGCCTCTTTTCTTCTTTCGCTCCTTGTTTTTTTTTTTTTTTTTTTTTTTCGTTCAACGTCTTTCATTTAGTGACAAATGTTTTATTTGTTTTGTAAGTAGCCAATATGTGTGTCTTACTCTGGCATGATTTTTCTGTGTTTCATTCTAGATGCAGCAATCATTATAAACATATATATATATATATATATATATATATATATATATATATATATATATATATGTGTGTGTGTGTATGTTTGTATATATGTATGCATATATGTATATATTTATATATATATTTATTTACAGATACTCATATGTCGATATTTTTATATTTATCTATATATCTATATCAGTCTATCTCTCTCTCTATCTCTCCCTCTCTCTCTCTATGTATATATATATATATATATATATATATATATATATATATATATATATATATATATATATATACATGCCGGTGTAAATTACATAAATGGTTTCAACGGTAAAGGAACTAATTTGCCTTATAATTTCCTTCCCAACGAATAGACAAGTGCAGGCAAATAAACAAATAAAATATCCCAATAACTGTCTTATTTTTATCAGGGCAAAGCCGAAGAAAAAGAGCACCTTTTTGTATTTTTCAATACTTGCATATTTTCTTTTCGAACTATGTTGCAATGTATGATGTTTATAACGCTACTCGTATATATTCGTCCCATTTATGGTTTGTACTTGGGGATTTCACCTCAGCCATGCTTAATAAATAGAACAACATTCTTTTTATTGCCTCTCATGAAGTGAAATCTTAAAAGTAACCCATTTTAAAGTAAACCGGTTTACCTTATTTCACGAATCGTTTAATCTATTACAAACACCAATCAAATCGGCAAAGAACAGGAATACGTAATATTTTTTTGAAAATATGCGTCTTAGAAATATGAGAGATTTCTGTTCTTACTTGTTATTTTCGACTGAATTGCTTTTTTTTTTTTTTTTTTTTTTTTTTAGAAAATAGCTCGAAGACAATAGTGTAATATAACAACAATAAAATACGACTGATATGACAGGAAATTTCCCTAGAGTTTTTAAACGTAAGCAATGTCCTTGGACACCCGAAAATGGAAGCGCTTTTGTAGAACCATTGTTTACAGAAATGTTATACATTATTAAGCAAATCAGAAAGAAATGATATAAAAATACATTAATAGAGAAAAAAAGGTAGTAAGAACCACCCAAAACAATTATTTTACTTTCACGGCAAGTAATTACCAATGTCAATATTTATATTCTCTCGACAATGGTATATGTTCTGTTTTTTCAATATAATCTTTAATCATAAAACAATATATAACTCAATCGGTGATTTTTGAAAACAAACCAACAAAAAAAAAAACAGACGTAAAACAAAATAATAGCTAGAAATATGCATATATGCCTGTATAAATATATACTTACATACATAATTATCATTATATATATATATATATATATATATAGTCATCCACATACAGTACTGTTTCGCAGCTCATCAGTGCGGCTAGACAGGCAACTACCTCAAGCCAGGATTGAAACCCGACCGTTTATACGGCAGTCAAGGCTTCTAACCATTACGCTATATATATATGAACACACGTTTACATAGGAATCGAGTATATTTTCAAACACAAAAACACACATACATCCAACCCCCCTCATATATATATATATATATATATATATATATATATATATATATATATATATATATATATATATATATATATATATATATATATATATATATATATATATATATATATATATATATATATATATATATATATATATATATATATACAGATAGATATAGGTATAGATATACAAACTCACAGCATATATGTGTTAATATATACAGTGATGATCATATTTATTGGCACGGTAAAGGGTTTTTTGCAATTATGTTTGTTGTTCCTTTGTTATTTATTTTTTCTAAAATCCGATTGCTGCATCGGAAAGACCAGTTAAAAATACATAATATACTTTGTTATTTTCTTTAATTTAATCCCTTTTTTAGAATTTATTAGACAAAATTTAACTTTTATTTTACCGTGCAAATAAATATGATCATCACTGTATACAATCATAGAGACTCATACAAAAACAAATGCAAATATTGTTATGTAAATGCATTTTTATGAATAACCAACCTATATATCTATAAGAGTGAAATTGTATGTGTGTCTGTGTGTGTACATTTCTCAACAAAATTACTCTGTCAATTTCAGCCTACAAAATTGAGATTTGATATAAGGGGTACTGAGCTTTGGGGAACATTTTTAAACGGTTTTTGGCCAAAAACTTGGCTGGCTAGGGGCGTATATTAAGCGATTTGACTTGAGAAAGCTCATCCCAACTTCTCCACTTTTGGGTCTAAACACTTGACACTGTTGATGTAACTTTCTTAGACATGGATCAAACATTTTAACTTTATTTGAGCCTAAAACGATAAATGTTACGGGGGTCACAATTATGGTCAAAGATGAATAAAAATTTACCTCTGCAGTCTCTATCAAATTAATCAGCGAATTGTTGGTCTAAACGTTTAAAATTTGATATAAAGTGTATTCAGATTCAGGGAAAGGTTTTTAATTGGTTTGGGTCGGAAATTCTACCCGTTAATCGGCCAAAGTTCAAAATATTTTACTTTTGCGATCTCTAATAAACTACTCGGGAAATTTTGGGTCTAAACACTTGAAATTTTACATAACGGGTATTCAGGCATTTACAAGTATTTTAGTCACTTTTGTGGCGAAAATTTCGCTTCCATTAGGCTAAATTTTAAGAAGTTGACCTGTACAGATTCTTCCAAAATCCTCTGCCAATTTGGTGTTTAAACACTTGAGATTTTAGATGTAGGAAACGTGGGAATTCATGAAATGTTTTATTTTTATTTATACCAGAACAATAAATGTAAAGGTAAAATTAAGAGCAAATTTTAAGAGAATACCTCTGCAATCTCTATCTAATTACTTAGACAATTTCTTGGGCTAACATTTGACATTTTACATCAAGTGTATTCACCCATAGGGAATATTATGAAGAGTACAGGGGGCCCAAGCAGAGCTGGGTTGGACTGCTAGTTAGTCATAATTATACATATGCATTCGTATGTAATTACACACCGTTACACACAATCACACACGGGCACACACACACTTATATATATATATATATATATATATATATATATATATATATATATATATATATATATATATATATATATACTAGCAAAAGTACCCGCCGTTGACTGGGTTCAAAAACAGCGTAGAAAAATGGACTCTGATTTATGAAAGTATGATAAGTTATGAAAAGGAAGGGTTGTAAAGAGATAGCTTCGAATTTGGGGGTATCAACACAAAAGAAAAATATGATGGAAGTAAAAATAAAATAGATAAGCCCCATCAGTTATTATACCATACCTGTTCACACTGAAACACTTATCACAATATTCTGTGGATCTATATTTAAAAACCTTGTTAAATTTTGTGACATATTTCCATTCTATGGATGTCAGGCGCGAACGAACACCCCATAATTTTATTATATAATATTTCTTCAAACTGAAACATAATTAGCAAAGTATACTTACGCTGATATATATGGAAAACCTTTATGAAAGTGTGTGTCTATTTCCATTCTATGGAGGCCAGGCGCGAACGCAGACCGCACAATTTTATTATACCATCCCTATTTAAGTAAAAACATACTTTTCAAAGTATTCTTATGTGCATCTATATCGAAAACAGTTATAAACGTTTTTTTTTATTTTTAATTTTGTATTTCCATTTTTTGTGGACTAGGCGCGAACACAGACCCCACAATTTTAATGACACACTGTTCTGCCAGATTAAACATACACATTCCTGTGTCTCGATACATCTTCTATCATTATATGCAATCAGTTTGTTTTAAATAGGTAACCATATATGAGCCTATTCGTGACCAGACCACACACACATGCACACAGAACGTCAGCTTTATATATATATATATATATATATATATATATATATATATATATATATATATATATATATATATATATATATAATCAACAATGATTCATTTATAAGTAAAACGCGCGTCGGGCATTACTGATTAAAAAAATATTTAAGCTTGATAATTAATTAAGCATTTTTACTATTAATTCCAGCGATAATATTTTCCTTCATGTCTACTTATATACGAAAGGTCGTTTATCTTTTTTGTGTGGGTGTTCGTCTTTAATGAACTCAGAAACGACCGAGTTCATTCTTAGAAATATACTTAATATGCGTGACAATGTTATTAGTCTGGTTTTCTATCGCAATGAGACTGATAAGAATCTAAATTTAATAAACGAAAAAATCAAATCAGAGGGTAAATGTATTCCCTCAGATTTGCCCGTGGATGTGTGCAGTTTAATCACCTCTGAATTAGAAAGTAGGAGGACCGAAGATAGTTCAATTGTAAGAACGTTTCTATTTTGATGCCAAGTGAACACTGATACTTGACTTTGGAATTTTAATCTTACATTCAAGCTTTATATAGGAATTATTTTACAAAATCAACTGCAATTTCTTAACAGTGCAAGTTTGCGTACGATATGTTAAAAATCAAAAGGTTGGGGCAGGTTAAACAGCTACGGAGTGCATTCCCGACTAGTCAGGTAAAAATGGACAATTACACAAATTTTGATGACAATAAATACATCGAACTGTTCGCCATTTGTTAATCAAAATTCAATCTTTGGCAAAATCGAGTATCCCTGCTAGTACATACTCGTACTCCATATACAATAAATGTGGTCTCCATGCGTAAATTATTTATTTGTCGCAAAAAGTAGTTGTTGTCAGATTTATAAAGCACATGTAATCGTAGCGTTTACAATAAAGTAAACGGAAAAGTAAATATGGAAAATGGGGGGATGCCTTAAATCAGATTGAGGAAAATAACGCCATGCTATATCAAACATTAAAATGTCAGGTCATAATATATGCCGGAAAAACGGCTACCAAACCAGCATAGATATAATATAAAGCTTTGATTACACATAGATATAACATAAAACATTGATTACACATGATTGAATGATGTATGAAGAAGATCTCGCTAGAAAACTGATATTACATAAATATGCGACTTTACAGCGGTGATTTTATTCTTTGAGTTATTAGAATTTAAAAAATATAAACGTGTTTTGGGTTCACGACAATGAAACTGATTGTTGACCTTTTTTTGTATCTGCTTTGTTTTTTGTTTTTTTATATTTAATATTCGTTTCTCTATAACTTGCAGACCGAGTAAGGTTTCTTTGACGAAAACACGGGACCATCATGCATTATGCACCCATCTATTATTGCAAAAATCCAATCTGAATTTATAACCAGAATGTTGTTATCGTTCTTGTTTACAAGATAAAAAATAACAGATATTGGATTATTAAAAGAGGTATGCGAATTCTCACTTTAAGAAATGATTACGCATTTTTATAGTCTGAGATGAGAAAGAAACACGATATATGAAGTATGAAGACTAGTGAAAAAAATGAACATAAAATTCGAACTTTAACAGCAACTACAACGAAGGTGAATAAAAATGAGTGTATCATTTCACAAAATTTTCATGTTTTAAAATTTCCATTTAAATTCATAGAAAAATGTTTTTTTTGTTGTTTGTTTACATGGGGGTCACCGCTTATCGAGGCCCAGAGGGCAATCGATAATAAGGGTAATAGCTATATATTAGTCATTGTGATTTTAGCGTAGTAAACATTAGTGGGAATTTTATAACTTGGATTACTTAGGAAGACGGTTCAATAAGAACTTGTTCACGTTAGACTTGAGGACAATCAGATTGCAGTCAGCTGGAAAGCAGTCAAACGGTTCCACATCCGAGCAGTTCTAAGAAAGAAGCCCTGTTCATGGAATGTGTGTTTAGGTGTAGGCACGGATAAAGAGTGTGGGTAATTGTTGATAGTGAATCTGGCAGGACGAGTGTTTTTCTTGAAAGTCTGGCGAGGGGGGAATCAGAGATCGAAGTTCAGATAAGCATCTGTCATGAAAATAATGATGAAGCAGGGTCAGGCTCGATACATCTCTTCTGTGGGAAGGGGTCTGCAGAGAAGAGAAAAGGGCATCCCCCACTAAGCTACTAAGTCTATTTTGAATTCTGTCAAGACAGAATAAGCTGCTTCTAGCAGCTCCTGCCCAGATGTGACAACAGTACTCCATCGTTAGCCGAACCTGGCTTTTATATAGGTAGTGAATTGCATAATGAGTGATATATATACTGGAGCGGTAGCAGAATCCCACTATCTTTCCAGCGACTTTGTTAAAACTGTAGCCTCTCCAAGACGAGAGCCATTAATTTCGACTGATGGCAGCTGGGCAGCAGAGCGTTTCTGATAAAAGGATAGAAGCTTGGTTTTAGATGCATTAAGAGGAACCAGCAACTTCTTTCCCCATTGTATCACGTGCTCAAGATCAGAGGAGAGAGAGTAAGAGAGAGCTTGGTCGTTTATGGTCTTTGAAGTGCTCCCATAGATGGTAGTGTCGTCAGCATAAATGCCTACGAATGATCTAAGGATGTGGTCTGAAAGATCATTGATGTAGATCAGGAAGAGAGTTGGACCGTTGAGGGACTCCAGCATTAATACTGACAGCCTCTTATTTCTGTCCATCATCCACTATTCTTAATAATCTATCAGAGAGAAATGATTTAATAGTTGAGAAGACATTTCCAGCTATACCATGAGTGGAGATCTTCTGAAGTAGGCCTTTATGCCATACCTTATCAAAGACCTTTTGTATGTCAAGAGCAATTGCCTTAGAGAGGAAGCCTCCATCTGTGAGAACGTCTACTATAGATCTAGCAGTACGGAAACCATATTGCATGTCACTAAGAAGGATATTTGTGCTTAGATGGTTGACTACTTCCTTGTTTAGCACAGATTCCAGCAGCTTACTCATGATGCATTGGGGACTTATTGACCTTTACTGTGAGGGAGATGAGCGATCACCTGAGTTCTTAAATACTGGGCATACTCATGAGATTTTCCAAGGTGTTGGGAAGCATTTCTCCTTTAGACAACGCTTAAATAATGTTGTCAGTATAGGGACTAGTTCCGGTTGAAGCCTTTTGAGTACTATGACTGGAATGCCGTCAGGACCAATTTCCCGCTTAAACGAAGCGACACCTCACGGACTTAACAGTTACCGAGACACGACGTATTTTCTTTTCTGGAGGCTTCGTCCTCTTATTACATTATTATGAAAGAATAAAAAAAAACTTAATAAGACTGATATTTTCTTGATAAAGTCAGGTTATTGTAAAAAAAAATCGGACTTTAACAACAACAACAACGTCAATAACAAAAAAGTAAATAAAAAGATTTTATCATTTCACATTTTCAGGTTTTCAAATTTTCTCATTTAACCATAAAATTATTATTTCATATCTAGATCTGATTCCCAATGTAATTTTTTGATGCGGAAATTTCTTTGTAGACCAAAATATCATAAGTTTGCAACAAAAGATGCCGCACGCAATGTTTTTTATGCCTACACTATTAGCCACTATCTGATGCAACTATATACTGCGTTTTGAGAGTATTGAGCATTTATAATAAAATCCTACATTTTATCCTAGGAGCAGCATAATCACAATCGCAACCATCTTTAAAGGAAATACTTCGAATTATTCTCCTTAAAGTCATCCTACCGCCTGACTCATAGCCGGGAGGATTTCTGCAATTTTGACAAACATGGAATTTCACTTCTACTAACTGGATCATATACTTTTAGACATACAATGATGTTTCCATTTCCGAATGCAATAATAATAAATCGCCCTCTTCACATTCCGCCAAATCTCATTAGCTTAAAGCTGACAATTCGTTCATTTCAGAATCCAACTCTAGTTACATAAACGAACGCTATAGAAATTTTCAAATATGATATCACTCTCTACAAGAAGCAATCGTTTTAAATAAAATAGACAAAATATAAACATAAACAAAATCGATACTTGTTCATAAGCCAATAATTTTTATGTTTCACATTAAATTATGTTCATTGTTATGGCCTTTCTGAATTTTTTAGATGAGTATTGCTTATTCGTATTATTTAAATTCATCCTGCCCGTATTATTTGAATGCATCTTCATCATACGTCAGGAATTCACTTCACGCCGTGGAAATAATAAACAATGATCACATTCATTCAAACAATGTTGTGAACAGATATGTAATAAGTCTGTTAGCGAAAATAACCACTCATGAGACTCTGACCGTTGTACGGAATAAACTGACACCAGATGCCTCAGTAAAACTTGCATCCTAGTTAAAATATAATAGATGATTACCTTGTGTGTAGAAACTACATATTTCGTGATGGGATCTGATATATATCGGCAGTAAGAAGGTCTGGCGGTGGGGACACCATTGTCCCCGGTACTGGCCAATTCATACATGGGCTACTTTTAGGAAATGGCATTAGGATCAACACCACTAAAGCCATTAATCTTGTTGCTATATGTAGATGAAACACTCATACTCGGCCCCCATCAGGAAGATGTTCAAACGTTACTAAACCCTGTGAACTCGATTTCTCCAACAATACCGTTCACGATAGAAAAAGAACATAATAATTAATTATCGTTCCTAGACGAGCTGAAAACCCGCACTTGTCAGGGTTTATACTATCTGTATACAGAAAGCCAACACTCACTAGAGAGTACCTTAACTTCAATTCCCACCATCCGTATGATGTAAAGAAAGGAATCGTCCGTTACCTACAACACCGAGCAAAGACAATATGTAGAACCAGCAGTTCATATCAAGACGACATGAACATTTTAAAAGAAACCCTTCACCGAAACCATGCAATGAATGCAAATAATACGTTAATGTGCTAATACAGTGATAATTTTTTTTGTGTTTAAATAGGTCGTACATGTTAGTAAATATGGTTTGTCAACAAATCGGAGCGTGCTGATCACCAATTATTCGATCTTCTTTGAAAGCTAGATAAATCTTTCTTTTCTTTTTAAAGTACGATTGACTAATATTCATTCTTCATACGCTAAATAATTGTCTTATACGGTTACGGTACTGTTTTACATCTGTTGTGTTTACATAGATCGTATATGTTATTAAGATTTGTTTTATTTTTTATGATACAGCGACTGATGGTCATAAACCATTATTTAATCTCTTTTAAAGCGACATAAGATTTGAAATTTGGAAAAGTACAATTGACTAAAATAGTTTCTTTCTACAGTAAAGAAATACATAAAACAGAATAAGCGAAAAATATAGCTGAAACCCGGTCATTACCGAGACATCATACAGTGAACTATATTGCTTGACTCTGACATTTTTTCAAAACCAGAAATGGAACGTTTATTCACTGGAAATAACATTATTTTAGATGTTGAACCTTTTAAACTCTCTAGCCCTGACTATTTGCATAGTGTGTGCGTGTGTGTGATTGCGTGTGCGTGTGTACGTCTGTCTGTGTTCGCATGTTTTTTTTGCGTGTGTGCGTGTGCATGCGTGTGTTTGATCGAGTATGTTTGTATGATTTTGTTGTCTGTGTGCGCACGTCCGTTTGTAAGTGTGTGTGTATGAGTGTGTACGTGTGTCAGCGCATGACTAATCAATTTGATACTTGCGTCCAGCCGACTCTGCAACGGTAACGCGTGGCCGTGCGTGTCTGCTAGTTATAAATAATTGTAACCTGATTTTCTAACTGCTTGACACCAAACATTTTCGTATAACATTTTTTTTAAGCCAAGTCTATTTTTAATTGCTGGCTTCTATCTAATATGAGATGCATATGATATTAATGGTTGCAAACTTACTAGCGTGATTAAGCACATTTTTCTTAATATTACGATTTTCTTTCCGTGTATTTTAGTTCCTTCTGTTATCCAGATATTTTCCGAACATTGTCACATTGCTTATCACTTGATATGTTATGCTCACTTGAGCACGTTTTTAGTCAAGTAATAAGGACGAAATATTTCCTATAATACACATGAGTGATTCAGATTTAATTGTATAGGACATTGATTGTCCCTTATCGTCGAATTTTTCCGGTCCATATATATATATATATATATATATATATATATATATATATATACATATATATATATATATATATATATATATATATATGTCTGTGTGTGTGTGTGTGTGTACACAATTATTCAAACCATATTTATGATTAGAGCTATCTCTATATATGCGTGCGTGTAAATATATAAATGGATAAACATATTTGGATTTGCAACTACACACACATATATGCATAAATATTATACTAGCAGTTTAGCCCGGAATTGCCCGGGTGTTTTGATGTATATGTTGAGCAAACAAAAAGATAAAGTTGTAGTAGGAAGGCAGGCTCGAACCCGTACCGCGAAGGAGGAAAAGAACGGGGAAAAAACTGACGCCTTTGCTGTTACGATCACCGCACAATCGGAATTGACTTATGTTTAAATTAAAGCCAGTCAATCGTAAAGAGAAAATATCGGCGAAAAAAGTGACCCCCCTGTAGAAAAGTGCCCAGTTAAAGGTGTAGATATTTGTCGTCTGAAGGGTCCAATTTCAAAACAATACACATCTCGGTAAAATCCATCGACTCTGTTGAAAGTTTTGGGCAGACAGGCAAACATACATTCATACATACATTTATATATTGGTAACTAACAGTTTCCGATCAAAACTAATTATAAAGCGTGCCATGTCTATGAATATCCTTTATGTCAAATTTCAAATGTTTAGACAAGAAATTGTCTGAGTAATTTGGTAGAGCCCACAGAGGTCATTTTTTTAAAATTTGACCCATATTATGACCCCTTGACATTTATTTTGTGTTTTGCTCAAATCAAGTTATTAAGTTAGATCCATGTCTAAGGAACCTATATATAAATTTCAAGTGTCTAGACACAACATTTGCGGAGGAGTTTGGTAGAGTACTGAAAAATGAAATTGTTGAACTTTGACCGAATACGTATTACAAAGATTTTCCCAAATCTCAGTACCCTGTAAATCAAAGTTCGAGTCTGTAGAGTTATTGCGCAAGGAAATATACACCGACACACAGATAGACACGCCGACAGACACACAGACACTTTCACTTTTATAGATATATAAATAAAGACAGCAACAACAACAACACACACACAAACATATATATATATAAATTTATATATTTTTACACCCATATATATATATATATATATATATATATATATATATATATATATATATATATATATATATATATATATAACGATTATGCTATTAGGGACCACTCAGCATAATACATGAAGACAAAACTGGTTTGATAGCTAGGTACGAATTTGCTGACAGACCAGTACAACTTGTGATATTTTAAACCAATAATTGCGAAATCATTAAACACCAAATATTTAAAATTATTAGCCTTTTAGGAAAAAAAGTCATTTTAGTTTGTTACTGATTGTTCTGTGTATTTGTAATTGTTTATTTACCTAAATATTCGTACAAATTAATAGTGGCTTGGAGGAAAACCCAAGAAAACTGAGTCAGTAGAAGGTATATAGCTGTGTTCTAAATTTTCGAGCAGTGACGATTGCAACTTCATACACTGATTATAACGTAAGTTATAAACATTAATTCATGTTTGTGCAAAAATATTATATACATATTATACAGGGCGATCCCCAAAAAATGGGCCCCAAATCTAATTAGGCCCCGTTTCTTAGTGTTTTGTCCGAATGAAATTAAACTTTGGTAATAACTAGTTTATTATATTCAAAACATCACATCAAAACACGGGGGTCTTTGGCCTTTTTTCTCCGTTCCACAGCATATGTTCTAGATTACCTCCATTTAGCTTTCTTTTTTTTTGGGGGGGTTACCCTGTATTTATATATATATATATATATATATATATATATATATATATATATATATATATATATATATATATATATATATATATATGTATGTATAGATATATGTATTTCATTATATAATTATGTCATATATATATATATATAAATGTATATATATACATATATATATATACATATACCTGTCTATCAATCTATTTATAAGCATACGGAAGTACATGTCGAGATATATGGATAGACATGTTTATTTGCTGACACACGTATACACACACGCAAATATATATATATACACCCTATATATATATATATATATATATATATATATATATATATAATTCTATAATTATGTCATATAAATATATATATATATATATATATATATATATATATATATATGCATATATATACATACACACGCAAATATATATATACACCCGTCAGAAAAATATATTGGCCATACAAATGTTATACATTATATTGCCCTAAAAGCTATATTGGAAAAAGATTATTCAACAAGGAAACTTAAACGAGACTAATAACACAGAACAAGACGTTTTCTTCAATAAATGCTTAAGGGCGAATTGTATTCCCTTTTGATGTATTTAAAAGATGAATCCTGTCAAACATGCTCTCAACCCAAGTGAAAAACTGTGAAGAGAAGATTCTAATTCATTCCCTTTGCACATCTGCCTACGGTTTGTCATTATTCGAAACAATTCTTCCATTAATGCACGAGATATTATGGACAAACTATTCTCGATTGGGTTTAAACCGAGGCTTTGATCTGCCCAATATATCACATCAATTGAATTATCAGAAAACCATATTTGTGACTTTATCAGTGTGTGCAGGGGCATTATCATGTTGAAAAAGAATGTTCTGGGATAGTCTCATCTTCTTGATACTTGGTAACAATCATGTTTCTAATATTCGACTGTATACCTTTGCATTGATTAATTTCTCGCATTAAATAAGTTCCCAAACTCCTGCTGCAGTAAAAGTTCCTCATGCCATTATCCCCCGATTCCCGTGTTTAACCGTCGTTTTATGTAACTTGGCAAACATTTTTTCTCCAGTTCTGAAATTGCACCATTAAGGAGGCTCGGGAGTATAAAAAACAAGACAAAATCTTTATTCTCTCTAACCAGAAAACATTCCTGAACCCGTCTGAATCTTTCTTGCCATTACACGAGAAAAAATGTCTTTCTATCATTGACGTTCTTCTTAGATAAAAATGGCTTCTTTTCACGCATTTTAGAGTAAAATCCAATTTCCTTCATTCGTCGAGATATTACATATATAGAAAGAGAATTTCCAACCCCTGTTTTGAATTTTTTTCAATGGTCAACTTAAGTTTTCTTTCGATCCTTCAAAATCGTTCATTTAAGCCTATGCTCGTCCTTCAAAGTGGATTTTCTAGAGCGACCAGACCCAGATTTCTCATTTACCAATTGTGCGACTCAAACATTTGACTAATTCGCTTCATTGCAGAAAAAGATGTTTTCACATTTTCTTTTATTAAGATATCAAAAATATGCTTGTAATCATTTTGTACTGCCTTTATCCTACAATTCAGTTTTTATATCCTCGCCAACATGTGATCTTGCCATTTTTAGGATTCATTTTTTTTATTTGTAAGTGTATGCTGTAATAATAATAATAATCTGAAAAATAGAAATTTTAAGTTAAATTAAATTATTATTAATAATGATAGGAATATAATAATAATATTAATAATAATAATAATAACAATAATAATAATAATAATAATAATAATAATAATAATAATAATAATAATAATAATAATAATAATAATAATTTAGATTTTCTTATTATTGGTGTAGATTATATTTGGATTGATGGCAAAAATAAATAGGAAATAAAAATATTTTTTTAGCTTTGTATTATAAACTGTGAAGTAGTTCTGATTTAAGTGACCTTTACGTATGTCATAGAGCAAGTTTGTATTCAAATCCAACAAAAAATATTAAAACAAAAAATATATCAATTTTCTGTCATTTACGTGAATGTTTAGTGTTCTATCGTTGAATTGAAAAAAAAAAGTTTATGAAAACAACGAAAACGAGACAGGTTTGCCGTTTTATTGTACTAATAGTAAAGAGTCCTATATATATATATATATATATATATATATATATATCATTATTATCAGCTCACACTATTTGTGTAAAACCCAATTATATGTTTGCCCCTATATCCACGTCTATCAATTATACTCCCCTACCTTTACGCCTTTGCCTTAACTTTCATACGCACCCCTTTACTCCTAACAACAAGTCTTCCCTAGGATTAACACTACATATTATCTACCATGTGTAATCTTCTAAAAATTATTAGCATACTCTTACAAATTCCCACCCATACCCACCTCATAACTGACACCTTTATTTCACCTTCGGAGGTCCTCTACCCTAGTATACTCCTCATTATTTCATAACCTACCGTGCATAAATCTCGTAACATCACAATACAGACATATTCCCCTTATGTTTCGATATAGGTTATTTTGATTAATCCTACTTAATATATACACAGTCGTTTTAATTCTTCATTATAATATACGGCTAAAAACATACACCGTCTCTAAGTGCTGTTGTTGTCTTGGTACTGCTGTTAGTAAAAACCTTTAGCGGGAATCCCCTACATAGACACTATACAACTTACATACGAATAAAATAGAACCATAACACAACTGCCCCTATACCTTCTCATGAATCTTAAATACATAAACTACTTACATTTTTAAAATAATGATAGACACCCTATACTCCTTTATATACTAGACTGTGTATAGTATGTTTCTCCTTTATCTTAGAATTCAATATATTTCCCCCGAACAACATCAAAAATGTTATTTATTCATTTTTTTCCGATGATACCCTCGCAGACGTCACATCCCCATTATGTTACATAGGACCTTCTCTAATCTTCTGATAATAAGCATTAGGCTTCGAAATACCGTGGTAGAAAGAGTCTCCTTTATCCCTTAAATTATTGCATGTATATCCTTATTAAATGAATGAATCATTCTATATTTTTCAATATATAGTGTCTGTGAATTCATTTTCCCCTTCTATTGTTTTCTATATAAGCTCCATTTAAATCTGTTGAGCTTCATATTATCTCGATAATTCTCTTCTTAGAGAATTAAATTTACTCTCTTCTGATAACTACCCTCGTTATATAAATATATAATAATATTCTTCATATACGGCAAAATCACGTTGACACACCGGTCCCGTCAGATCACCGAAGTTAAGCAACGTTGAGCCTGGTAATTACTAAAATGGGTAACCGATTTGGGACATCTAGGTGCTGTATGTAGGAGGCACCTCCCTGAAAAAAGTTGCAAAAACCTAACGTCGTCATCTCCCCAAACGGGGATATACACGCGACTGGGGACCGCTTGTGAATTTCATACTGCCATGAAACTTCCTCCTTCGGAGGAAGCCGGTTAATCCCTGAATAGGGTTGGTGCTGAATGCACACACACACGCACACACACACACACTAATATTCTTCAGAATAAATTATCAGGATTTCTCCAAATATAGATTAGATCGAAAAGCGATTAAAATTCTTACCCTTTATCTTACCCTTATCTCGTCCGATTCACTACTTTGATAGACAATTACCAGATCTGCCCTTTTTAATGCAGTAGGGCCCGTTGCTTCCAACGGTCAGTCTTCACTTCGCTGCCGGTGTTTGTATGTTTTTTTTCTAAGGAAAAAGTAACGGTAACTTACATGCCTTCCGGCAGAAAGGTAACTCAATCCACAGGAGGAAAAAAAAACACAGACACAAACTTGCATTTTTCTAGTCTACTGATTATTTTACAATATATTATAACTCCTTATCCTATAGAATTTAGATGTCTGCTATCTCCTCAGAGGATGAAATATTAATAGAAATTGAAATCTGGTTCACCCAAAATACGGTTTGTATCATTTTACAACACTGCTATAAAAAACATTCACTTCAGATTTTACCATGCAATTTGAATGTGAATTTTTATATACTTTTCATTAACTCCCCCTTACTTTATGATATTTAAACACTTTTAATTATAATCTTCCATGTGTCGCTGACTTTAGCAAATAAGGTGTAAACCATTATAATTATTTGCTAATATTTTCTTTTCTGAAGAGACGGTAGACAAAGAAATCCTATAGGATAAGGAGATATAATATTTGAAATGTATTCTTTGTCTTACATAGAATAAAAAAGTTGTTTGATTTGAAATGTAACTATTTCACGTCATATATTTTTGAATTAAAATTTTAATTTTTAATAAAATTTGATATATATATATATATATATATATATGAATATATATAAATGTATATATATGTATATATATATAGTCATATATATATATATATATGTTTATATATAGATTTATATGTAATATACTGAGTTCGTGGAATTCAGTAAATTTTCATATACCAATAGGTTATAAACCAAAAACGGTTGACTTAAGGATTCAGCTACAAAATTATCACATTTCTTAATTGAGCATTAATATACTGTGTTTGCAAAATCAAGACTTCAAGAAAGGTACACTTTTTGTTGCCATCAACACCTTGTCTTGAAGTCTTGATTTTGCACACACAGTCTGTTTATATATATTTATTTATTTTTATGCATGCGTATTTATTTATAAATATATACTTATATGCATTTCTATTATATATACATTTTTCGAAGTAGATACGAAAACACACAAACATATATACATGATATATATATATATATATATATATACCATGTGTATATATATACACGTACAAGTATATACATATATGCCAAATGATATGAATTATTTACTTCGAAAAAGCAATTAACTCGACCTACAATTGCCTTCTCAACGTCGAGACAAATGGACTAAATTAACAAATAAAATACACTCAATAAGTGGCTGATGTTTATAACAGCACATCTTTACAAGTAATGAAGAAAGAAGAAACTACTTGTTTTTTTATCTCATCTATACTTTTATGTGTTTGCTTTCGGCATAGTTTTATTTGTCGAAACGAAGCATCATTCCTCACATTCTAATATCGACGGTATAAGCGAATTCAAATTAAGTTCCGATCACGTTGTTTTCAGGATTTTATTACATACGATTGTTAGATACGTATATTGCATAGTGCATTGTATTTTGGGCCTATAAGTTGATAAAAGTTTATCGTGAGACTATAAACGTTTTCTTCTGACATGTCTTCATGTAGATTTTCATAAGATAATTATAAAATACACATGATTCACTACTTTGTGGGACAAGGACCATATTCTCATTTTTTTTATTTGTCGGACACCTGTTCTCAGCATGATTATCATTTTCACAATTTTCGATCGATGTAACTTCCGACCTTCTTGTAGAACTCGGTAATGATTATCGTTAGAGGGGAAAAAGGAAGCAATTTACCATGATGGGACAGCGTAATAATTATAGACAGATAAAAACAGGTAGAGACTAAGACAATAAAAATAAAGCAGCACATATTCTGGGAGACAAACTAATTAGAAAGTAGACCTAGTATAGAATTTAACACGATATGAGAACCTCTAATATAAATAATATGTAATATATACTGTAGAAAGTAGATCCCATATAAGTACACTCACACACATATATATTTATATATATACACATCCACATATACACATTGATATATATATATATATATATATATATATATATATTGCAGCATATAATAATAATATTTAATAATACATAGTTATGTTTACAACTAGATATACAAATAGGTTTAGGCTCCGAAATTCTGTACTTGATTTGACCGGAAGGCATGGTCTGCATAGCTGAGTAATTAGAATACTTGGAAAAATCTATCGTAAAATGTGATATACTACTGAAGGACGAATGTTCAATTTTTAAGGTGGGCGACCAAAAAATAAAATTGCGAATTATTTACATCAGGCAATCATGGCTGATAGAACAAATCATGCTACCCTTGTGAAGTAAATAAAAGATATCGTTCGACATTCTGATCAAATTCAACATAAACAATACCGAATCCGGCAAGCTATACCTGAAACAAGTGGTTACATCGACCGATACCTTGTGATAAATAACACTAAAGATGAGAACAGTAGTCCGAGGAATCTAAATAATACGAATAATCCTAATCTCATAAAATTCAGAAACGTAAAACAGATTCTGTTTTCACTTTGCAAATTATTCTTAATATATACTTGACAAATATACATTGTTCTCTATAAAATTTCAGCCCATTATATTCGTCCTTTTTTGTTTGTTTTTACCTGCATATGCATGGACGTTCGTTTGAAACAGTTGTTAGCTATGAAGTGCAAGTATACTTTTAGAATTGTTAGTGTAATTTTAAACAAATAAAACTAAAATTCGAATTCAATGCTGGTATACGAGCATATAATATCCTGAGAATTGAATCTTTAGCTCACTTTCATTTCATTGAATAAATAGAGACACTTATAAACGGTTTTAGATTCTCATGCTTAAATGAATTTAAATAAGTTAATCTATGTAAATTGTAAACTTTACTCATGTATGACTTATTTAACTATTATAAAACATAACGAAAGTAGGCACTTTCGTGGAGACTTATGGCAAACTAAAGTAAGACTACTGTTGTCTAAACTTATATTTGGATACACGCATAACTTTTCTTTGTATCGTTTCCTTGTATAATATATTCTTTCTCTCTAAATTTATTTTAACATCTTTTTATGACTCTTTCTGAGGAACACGGAACTGTCGACGACGTGAACACCGAAGTTTTGAAAAGCAAGGACTGCCTTTACAACGATGGGCGATAACGATTCGAAAACACAATTTGAAAATTCGAATTAGAAATAATTAATTGGTAAACAATAACCGACTAACAAGGTGTTAGTCCTTTGAATGGCTTCAGTAATCTCGATCTAGTGAGGAATTGTAAGTAATTGAACAAGAATCTATCCGTCAAACCCTAACAACGAACCGTTCTTAGAAAAAAATAACGGATCCAGAATCCAAAGAGAAGGATTGTTTTCGGCGCGCTAACTCTTATTTTGTTGCACTTATTTGAAAATAACTTAAGATTGTTTAACGTTTAATAAAGTAAGAAATGAAAATTACGCGAACTGTTTTTGTTTATTATTGAGAGAATAAGTTACTGATTTGGGTTTCGATTTTTCTTTCACTTTTTATGTTCTGACAAAAATGAAAATTAATATTGGGACAAAAACTTACGTTTACAAACGTAATAAATGTGGAGAGAAGGAAGTGTAATTATATGTTTTTATTTTAACATTTACATTGTAAATTAAGAAGGAAAAATAGGAGACGTGACAAATTGGAAATTATTTTTATTTTAACGTTCAAAGGTATATGTACATTTTTCTTCCAAAACAGAAAAAAATGTAAGACTTGAAAACACCTTTGCTACATAAATGGAATTATCAAATTGATTTATAGCAAAGAAACAAAGAAAGACTAACACAACCTTAGCCAATAAAAAAAATTAAAAAAAATAAAAATGAAATAACTTTTCAGGAACAACAATAGGAAATGGAATAAAGAGTTCTTAAATTATTACTGGGTAAACATTAGAAATAAGAACACTTACTAAATATTTTAACCAATATAAACTAAATGATATAATGTATCATGGCGTGCTTACAAAACATGTCTGAAACAGTGTTTATAATTCCATTTACGACTCGTAACAAGACAAGCCTTTCGCCTTGTACTTTAGAAGATATGTTAAAAATTGAGTGTCTCGATCAGCAGAACAATAAAAGGTCAGTTTATTTAACCAAAAAAAAAACAAAAAACGCCGAGCACTATTAAACATTCTATATTTTATATATTCTATATTTTATAAATAAATGTTGTAAGTAAATGTTCAAATTGTAACAAAAAACATTTCATACTTTAAAATTAGTTGATCTGATTAAAAACGTTTGATATTCGTGCAAGGACTGGTATAAAAAGACGCGTGTTTTTTTTGTTTGTTTAGTTTTTTTTTTTTTTGCTTTTTTAACGCATACTCCTACGTAGGTTAAACATAAATTAAAAAGTGAAACAACTCATGCTTACTAAATTTAGTTGAAGATTGTAAACGAATTATAAACGTTTAAATATAATTTACACAATGTATTACATAGAACGGCAAAATCATTTTCTCAAGAGAAAATAGTAAAAGTAAATGCAAATTCACTGAAAATCAAAATAAGCTACATTTCAATCCAGGATAGTTAAGCCAGTTATAATTGCGGAAACTTTTGTCTTTCTCGTAACAAAACAGGGGGGACTTCCCTAATTTACGAGCAAAGGATAAATGCGTTCAGGTACGACGCAAAAGCACAAAACATAAGGCTGTTAACAGCATTGGTAATTATGGTCTTATGAGAACATAAATGAAAACGAAATATTTCAGATTCAAGATCAAAGTTATCAATGAGAAATCTGCATAAATGGAAGGGATTACATAGTCCTACCCTGCTAGTCTTGGAAAACAGACAAAACAGTACCGGGTCCAATGAAATGTTGATGGTTAATTAACTCCGGATGCTTAATGTAACATTACATCAAAGGAATTAAAAGTGTCCGTTTTAAAAAAAGTAGTGAATAGTTTTGAGAGACATTGCAGTAGACAGTTCAATTACTAGAGTTTCTTTATAAACGATTTTAGTGAAAATATGTTAACTAACGGCAGAGAAAGAAACTCGCAAGTAAGAATAAACGATACTTTTCTAAATATTTTCAGCAGGCCAGAGAAAATGAATGAAAGTGCTCGCCAGATTAGGAGTGAAAGCATATATATATATATATATATATATATATATATATATATATATATATATATATATATATATAGAACCCGTTTTCAAGAAAAAAAGCAATTCAGAGGAAAATAATCTGGAGTTAAACATGATGTAAAAGCCAGCAATATGTCAAACGTTGAATTCAGTCTTTTGGCGACTCCTACCCACGATGGGAAATAGAAATCAAAATGATCTCACATTTTCGTTTTCTGCAGCAGGGGTTGTAACACAGTACTCAATGATTTAATTTATCATTCCGAAACCTAGAAAATGTTTACTATGTTAGAGAAATAAAGCTGCTCTAAGAAATCTATTTGATTGGCACATATAGACTAATTCCAATCGCGGAATATTGTCTGAGCTTGCTTTGTATAGACATCGGTATGTCTATAGACGTTTTAAGATATATATATATATATAAATCTTAGAAATATATTTTCGGATTTATTACAACAATTGTCATAAATTATTGCCAGATATAGGAATTTTAAACATTATCCTTATTCAAGGATAACGCTATATGTAAAAGTGAATCTACAATCCTATTTCTTTTTATATATTCAAATGTTTCAACGGCATGTACTTCTATTTGCCTTCTCGTCCCGTCATTATCATTGTGACAAACACCTTCTGTCATCGATACACATATTAGGTCATAAGTACAGGGAGTGATTTTATATTAAATTAAATTAATCATCTGTGTGATTATTTATAAATAAATGTTGTAAATAAATGTTGAAATTGTAACAAATATATTATATCTTATACTATCAGCACATTATTTGTAAAACTGCACTTGCTGTATAACGGAATGTAAAACAGCGTTTTCATAAAAGATGGAGACAAATCCTGAAAATCAATATAATTCCTATAATTGAAATATGAATTTATTTTGAATATCGGTAATTTTTCTTTCACACATTCGTGTTTGTTATTAGAAAAATATACACATAAATATTGTATATAAATATATATATATATATATGTAATTTCTTTCGCTTTAAAATATATATATGTGTATATATATATACATATTTTTTTCGCTTTTTATATATGTAATTATATATATATATACAAATATATATATATATATATATATATATATATATATATACATGCATATATATCTGTACAAGACAATTTATTGGTATGGTTTTAAAACGGTCTTTATTGTACATCTACTTGAACCATAAAATTTTAATGGCAGAAAGAACAGTGTTTAATTCGTTTTATATTTATTCACGTAAACGTGATTATATTTGCTGAAGTAGATAATCAAGGTGAAATATTTAACCTCTAATCTGCAACCAAGATTTAAAACTAAGTTCGATATTTTTGCTCATAAAAATCAAAATAACTATTATAAAATAGACTACACGACGTACACATTTCTTAATCCATAAACTAATATTAATCATTATCTAAATCCCCCTCTTAATCTTTTAATCATATTTATATCAACGCGAAAGCTTTACTGAATACATTGACAATATTAAATGATGAATTTAAATAGCAGCAATTCTAAGAGTCCTCTTCTGAATCTCCCGCTTTTTTTTCTTATAGGCTAATACGTTTATAGATACATAGCAATTTTCAAACTTCCCCTGATAGAGTGAGCATGCTTTAGAATTCACCAGTATTGAGATCTGATTGGTGATTGAGAATTTTGCCGATCTGCAAAAAAGTTCAAATGCGACAAATCTAGTGTTATATAATAACGATGACTTGAATTACACGTTCGTTTTAGTTGTTTTTATATTTGTATTGTGAGATGCTTAAGTCTAATAATATTATATCTTCTCGACAATAATCTTGTGATTTCTTAGTTTCGTGTCTGGGACTTAATATAATTTGAGAATAATCTCCATTTAAATGTATCAGCATTATTGGTCTCAGACGTTGTTTTCACACTGAACATATAAATTAGTTCCTATTTATCTGCACTGTTTTTCATAAGTATTTTTATTACAGCGAAGTAAAAACAAGATGATTTCTGCACACACATTGTTATGTTTTAATGTTTACAAATTTACATCATAATGACTACACATTGGAATTTTTCGACCTCTTTGTATAGCTCAAACATGATGTACGTATGCACGTACACACAAACATATATACAAATATATTCATATATACATACACACACACACACACACACACACACACATATATATATATAAACTGCGTCAATCGTTTTATTGCAAATTAGTTAACTATCAATATTACACTAAATATATGTCACAATAAAAATGAAAATTATAGCATCGAACGACTTTTTTCTGGTTAGTTATTTCCAACAATGCTATTCAAATTCATGCGATATTTACTGAGTTATGCCCTTTTTATCTTTTCGTGGAATTTTTACTGTCCATCGCTTTATTACACGTCTCTTACAATGTTGTTTTAGGGCAAAAATACAATGTCTTATCATGCGTACTTTTTTAAAAAAAATTATTTTTCTGTCAAAGAATAATTGAGAAAAAGCACATCCTTGGTGCTTAGCCTCAAATAAATTCAATATTCATCGACATGCCCGCAATTTTTATAACAACTTAAAACAACCTTTTGTCCTCAATTATTTGATCTAAAAAAGGAGTTATGTCGGTAGCAATACAACTATGTTCTGCACAAGGCATCTTTTGAAGTAAATAGCTTTCCTCCGTCATGAAATTATCTTTTTAATATTGACCAGACGTATTCAATGGGAGTAAGGTTTGCAGAACACGGTGGTCAGGTCATGAGATTTTCTCTAAACGAGATCATAAATTCCAGGAAGGCTGCAGTCACCCTGACAGAAAGGAATTGTGCATTACCATACATAAAAAATCATCTGAAAGCGACGTGAAAATGGTAGATCATCAAGTCATGGTGACAAATGTTTATCCAAAAAGAGCGTGTACTCATTGCTGGTAAATTTGTCACCCTCTGGAACTCGGAATGGTCCAACCTACTTATCCCTCATATATTCCCGCCAAAAACATTATAACTTAACCTTCTCGTTTGCGATGAATTCTGTAAGGGGTCTGAGTTCCGTTTGATTTCCAAACTTTGGCCCATCAATACGGACCGTCAAGTGTAGCAAAGGTCTTATCTATAGATACGGCACGTTGGAAATCCATTTCGATGTAATTTTCTGCCCGAGACTTTCGTTTTGCCTTATGTTGCTTGCTCAATGGAGGCCTTGGAATAGTGTCTATGCTCCCTGCCATCTCATTCAACACTTTGCATCGAGCCTGTCTGTATCATGCAGTGATTCCAGCTCTTGGAAAAATGGAGACACTGGTGCTGTTTTGGTTTCGGTTGACTTCCCTACGACTTTCTCGAATATCACGACGTGAAAAGTTTCTCCTGGTGTGTTTATCCTTTCTGGATTTGGTGTTGGGTTTGCGCCCGAATGAAGCCAAAGTTCTTGGATCCATTTCCAACTCCATAGCTAAATTGTTCATGAATGATTTTCCTGCGAGTAGAGTCCAGCTACAATCATTTACTTTTCGATTACCGTTATTCGCCCCTGTTTTGGCATTTTAAAAGACCTGCAATAAAGCGATATACAGTAAAAAAATATATAATAAATAAAATGTAATAACTTTGTGAATATCGGATGGATTTGCATTAAATTTCTGAAAATAACTAAACTTTAAACAATCATTTGACGATGTCATTTTCATTTTTGTATTTATTATATTTACTAAAATATTGACATTTTACTCATCTGCAATCAAGCGTTTGACACTATATATATATATATATATATATATATATATATATATATTTATATATATATGCATATATATATATATATTTATGTATATATATATATGCATATATATATATATATATATATATATATATATATATATATATTTCTAATGTAGATTGTGTCCCGATTATTTGAGGGAAGTATGAGAGGCAATCTTTTAGCAGGTAAAAATCGAGCTACAACTGTTAAATATATGTAAATTTAGAATATGACACTCCTCGGAATTACTACAACAGTATATTAAACAGAAGAAAGTAAATGATACGCTGTGCCATACTAACAGGAAATAGTGGCTCGCATTCAAACCATATTAAATTTGTATGTAGTGTTTGAAAGCTATTATACATGTGTGTTTCTCATGTTATTATATGTAGAGATATACATATAATTCAACATTCATAAAAAACATTTTATAGTTACCATAGTAAAAGGGTATATCTTGGGATTAACTATATTTTTCATTTTTCATAATCTTTTATATTTGCGATGTTGTAAAATTTAGCATACATTAAGTTAAATAAAATTAATATGCATAAAGAGTGACAGATGATTGAATAATATATTAAATTAAAACCTACACACATAATTGTGAATATGAATTACCTCTTCTTTGATAACGCACGCTATAAAAGCTGTACATTGTCGCTTATGAAGTAGAGTAGTAGTAAGATTCTTAATTGAATAAAGATTGATATATCTTGTCCTGTTTTCATTACAATTTATTCAATTAAGAATGAAATTATTTATGCGACCAGAACGATCTACGACAGACCCATGAAGCGATTCTACCAACAATTGCTGGAAACATTGGCGGAAGACATTTACAAATTTCATCGAGGGTCTACATTCAGAAAGACCGGGACGTCCCACCAATAAGCTTACGCTCCTAAGCAACTAACTGTCTCACTAAGTGAAGGAAATTATTTGGGATTGCGTTACTTACAAAGAAGCAATCAATGTACTGAATGCTACATACATAAAGGCCAAATATGAGATATTCTCTACACACCTACTTGCGACTCGCCGACAAGCATCAGGGGGAAGCATTGGACTATTTACATAAAAACATTCGCACACTGTCGAAGTATGGTTATAGAGGCCCAAGAGCGATATTTTGTGGCCGCCTTATGCATAATGTTCAGGTAAGACAGCGTTTTCTTGAAAATTAGTCGCTTACATTTAAAACAGATTTCGAACAAGCCTATACTTTCAATGTGCTACAAAGCAGTGTATTTCTTGTTTGAAACCATAGACCGTGTGCGCCGCGCTAAACGCCCTTGTTCCTGTTGGCCCCCTCATGAAGATAGTCTGCAGGAGCTTCAGAAACAATCAGTCACTGCTGCTTTAAAAAGCGATACTTTCTACAATTTCGGTTTATCTAAACATCTACAAGTTTCATGCCCTCCCATAGATATTATTTGTCATACATGTTGAAGAATTGGTCTTTTTAAAAGTTTGCAAGTCTTCCACAACCCTATACAAACCACTCGTCAAAATACAACTTAAACTTTAGCCGTCTCTCCCGGCTGCCTTTCAAAAATTATTGTAAGACTCAAAATTAACGGTAGATTTTTGAATGCTCAGATCGATAATGGGAGCTCAGAAAATGTCATCTAAGAAAGCTTGGTATAAACCATCAAATTATATTTTCCCATCCCCCAGCAGGGTGATAATGAAAAAAAACGTCGTTTTCTGCACAAGTGAATGGGTATCGTTTGATGGACTTAATATTTAATATGGCATCCTATAAAACCACTAAATTTTCCGCAATGAAACACCTTTGATGTGAAATATTACTGGGACGGAATTTTTTTGCAGCAACAATCTTAGATTGAAATTTCGTCTGGCGGTTCAATGCCAGCATTGAAAATTTGTGGATTGGCGACAGCAAACATTCAGTATCCGTCACTTTTGAAAACCTAACAAAAAAATACAAAACCATAGCAGTGCGAAGAAGATGGTTCTCACATAATAATACAAATATAATTGATTCTGAGATAAAAATACTAATCAAGGAAGGAATCATTGAGCCGAGAAAACCACCCACGAGTGCCTAGGGAGTAATAACCACTTCGAAAAATATAAAATGAGAATGGTTATATATTACTCCCAAACCATAAATAGATTTAATCTTTGGGCGCCTTCCCACTACCCAGGATAGATTAAATGATAGGTGAAATAGCTAATTTTTTAGCACTTCGGACTTGCAAAGCACGTATCAGTAGATCGCCATTAGACCTAGAGACAAGCTATGCACAACTTTCGAGGAGAAGTATCGACTATATCAATTTCGCAGGATTTCGTTTTGGCGTAACGCATGGGGTAGTCAGCTTCCAAAGGATAGTCAACTAAATAATAACAGATGAGAAATCGTAAAACCCATTTACATACATTGACAACGTCACAATATGTGGCCGAAATAAAAAGTAACACGACAAAAATCCCAGACGGCTCTTGCCCGCCGTCGTCAACTACAGTTTACTCTAAATGGTGACAAATTCTCGCTTGGACTAGACACAAAACCTATCGGGGTATACCATACGCAAATGTTTTATAGCACCCCCCACAAATCGATTGGACCCTTTTACTGCAGATTCCTGCCCACAAAATCAGACATCCCTTTGGCATGCTATGGGCATATTTTCTCACTACTACAATTGGATCGCATCGTTCTCATAGAAGATACAGCCATTAACAAAATTAGAGACGTTTTCTGTCCCTTCAAGTCATTGGCGCATTCGACAGATATTGCCAAATACAGCAATTTAAACAACGGGCCAAAATATACCTCTGGTTGTTTAAAGGGATACGTCAGGCTGTTCAATTACTGCATCTTTGAGGCAAGCAGATCGACCCGTAGCATTTTTTAATGGTCATCTTACGGGTTGAACGACAACACCCCTCAATGTAAAAGAAAGCGTTCGCGGTAGTCGAGTCATTAAGACAATGGTGACACTCTCTGATTGGACGCCACATTAAACATATTACTGACAAAAAATCAGTTACTTTTATGTTCAACTCTACTACAAGCCAAAAAAAAAAAGAGGAATGAGAAAATAGCAAGTTGGAGGATGAGAAACATTTTTCCTTTGACGTCAACTACCGAGACTGCAAGGAGAACTTAACAGATGATACACTGTTAAGAGTATGTTGTACAGCATCATGTGGGAATGAACTCCGAACGCTACATAAAAATCACGGTCATTCGGACATTATTCGAATGGTTCATCATGTGGAGTGTAGATACTTTCTTTTCACAGTGAAGAAGGTAACACGAATTACAAATTCCTGTCGAAAGTGTGCTGAAATAAAGCCTCGGTTTTATAACTCACCAAACGGGGATTTTAATACAAGGAACGTATATATGTATATTAAATGTCCTCAGTTTTCTTTTTGCATTTCCCTGCTCAAACATATCTGCTACTACACTGCTGTCTTTGGAGTTCCTGTCGATATACATTGAGGTTGATGGGTTTCTTTCATATTAGAGCAACTTCGACAATTTATACAGGAACGATGAGTAGCAAAAGGCGGACATCTCCTTACAACTCTTAGTGTAACGGAAAATTTAAAAGCTCTAACGGCATTATTTGGAAAACCGCTAAATTGGCTGCATCAAATAACGGATGTTATTTTGATAATTTTGAAAATCGCATTAAACGCCGTTCGATCATTATTGTACACCGCCATGAACGGCCCCCCACACGAAAGGTGTTTACCTTTTCAGCGACAGAGTTCGGCGGGAGATTCGCTTCAATCTTGGCTCTCTACGCGGTACTGTGTTTTTGAGACAAATGCACGTAACACCAAGAACGATCCCTTAGTGGACGAGCTAGAGCTCATAGAAGCGAACCCCTAGTATGCTCTAATAAGAAATGCAGATGGTAGAGACTGCAATGTGTGTCTCGGAGATCTAGGACTTGACGGAGACGTACAGGATCCTTGCCAGCCCCTGAGCGCAGACCAACTTCCTCTGGCACTGAAGCCCCTCCGGAAGATCATGGCATTGAAATTCCGACTGACACGTCGCATAATGACACTGCATCCGATGGGGCCTCGTCAGACAATTGGGCTGGGCCAATCACCCCAACCCTTCGAGAGATGAAAGATAAGCATCAAAATAACCTGCCGATTCAGAGACTGACTCTGATTCAGAAGGCCCGCTTCTGTGAGAAGGAAACAATTCGGGGCGAGTTATTTTGGAACCCTGAAGAGCTTAAACCCACCCCAAATCATGGACTGCCGCGGTTGCCACTGCGAGCTTCTAGGGCGCCTGGAAAATTTAAAAGACTTTCTGTCCTTATCGACGAGAAACTTGTTGGGAGAGAATGTTGTTTATATTAATTATCTTCTCTTTGATAACTCAAACTATTTCCGCTTTTGAAGTAGACGAGTAGTAAAGTTATTAATTGAATAAAAGATTACTAGACGTAATGTCTTGTCCTGTTCTTATTACACGTAGCTTTCCAATTCCGTGAATTTATTATTTATTAATGATTTCGATTGTCTTTGTAATTTGGGAGTAGCGTAAATTCTAAGTCCTCATTAAAAAGTACTTCCATTTTTTCATGTACTTTGGACAGCGAGACTAAGATCTTTTTTTTTACGATATTATTAATCAAACTGGACACTATACTTTGTAGATACGAACACAACCCGTCGAATTGTATTTGCCCCAATATATATTCTGGAATCAGTGTGATGCAGGAAAAGTGAGCATGTAACCAGAAACCACTCCAAGTGTGTTGGTCAACTTTTGGGAGATAGGAAATATGACAGATGCCCACATAAGGTAAATTGGTCGATATCGGTCAGCCATAATTTCAGACAATATTCTGATATTTCAGGAACCGTTGAAAATCGATACACTGTCTCGTATAAGAAATAGGTATTTCGATAAATCTGTGTCTTAAGATAGTCAACGATCAAATTTATCTGTTTCTTAAAAGCATACCTGTACAAGACAAGCTGTAGGCAATAAAGGAAAAGGAGTATAGCAGGTAGCCCTTTGCTAATGACCCTGGAAGTGGAAATGAATTATTTGGATGACGACTCTCATATGGAGTTGTGTAAGCACATCACTAGATACGTAGTTCTGGGATCAGATTAAATATATTTAATATATCGGGACTTCCTCTTAGCTAAAAACTTCCCATGGATGGAATATAATAATAAATTTGGATGTAAATAAAATAAAAATTGATAAATTTTCCAATGCAATAATATTTTCAGAATACAACAACTCATCATTGCGCTAATATGTGATGACAATTACTTCAAATACTTCCTTTTGGAATAAATAAAAACAAAAACAGGACACTGTTTGATCACAATATATATATATATATATATATATATATATATATATATATATATATAGCGAACACTTCGTTCTGGGGATGGTTATAATGCCCTTTATCCTGATTAGAGCATATTGGGAAGTGATGTACGATAGACTATTAGTGATGCTCCTAATGTAAACATATCGAGCTTAGGTATGCGTACGATGTCAAAACATCGTACATTAACTACCGATAAGCTGCCGATAAGCGTAATGGTTCGAATCATTGATTTTCGTAAGGGTAGTCGGGTTTCGATCGTGGCTTTATGTAGTAGCCTTTCTAGCCCTTCTGATGAGATGTGCTACAGCGAAATAGTACTGTATGTGGATTACTATATATATATATATATATATATATATATATATATATATATATATATATATATATATATATATATATTTACCAGTGGTGAAAAAACCGGACTAGAGTGCTCAATGTGTAGTCAGAGCAGTATATAGGAAATTTATTACTGTGAGTCCAGAATGAGTTTACAAATTTGGAAAAATCGTAGATAAAGGGGAGTTAGAAAAGAAGGACGAGTGGTAGGGAGAGGACGTTAATTGTTTATCTATTATTTAAGTTACTTACTTAAGCTTTCAGCTATTTTATATTTTATTTCATTAAAATAAACCTGTAACGTATAATTTCTACCTGCCCGGCTAATTTATATATATATATATATATATATATATATATATATATATATATATATATATATATATATATTATATTATATTTAATTATATATATATATCACTATACTATCAAAATAAACCTGTAAAGTATAATTCATTAACTTATTTTTCCTTTTCTTTTTCTTCTCATTTTATAAACAATAAATATCTTTCAATCTCTCCCCGCCCGGCTAAATCACTTTAAACCCCATTTTCAACCCGTTCCTTCACTAACATTAACTCTCCAACCTGTTGCCATGGTGATCCTTTAAATTAACTGTTACTTATGCCGTTATCAATAAAAGTAGCGGCTTTTAAGTTTAAACCGTTTAAAAAAAAACGTATATAAGAATTTACACATAATTAATATTTAATTATAACCCCCTCTCTTATTGAATACACTCCTACTACTTTAAACGCCACCGCCCTCTCTCTACCACTCCCCCTTTTTTTCTTACTCCCCTTTATCTACGATTTTTCCATTCTTATTTGACTTTATAACTTAGTCCATCTATGAATTCTGACGATGCTAGTTGGATTTTTTCCTCTCTTTGAGGATTTTCCTCTAGCTGAAACAATTTGTAAACTCATTCTGGACTCACAGTAATAAATTTCCTATATATATATATATATATATATATATATATATATATATATATATATATATACAAGTGAAAGTGGTTGCCTGTCTGTTTGTCTGTATACATTTCCCTACACATTAACTCTACAGCCTCGAAATTTGATATACAGCGTATTCAAATTATATATATATATATATTATGTGATCTAACTAATGCCCAGTGTGAGTTACGGGTAACGGATGTTTTTTTTTAAGGAAACTAAATGCTGCAAATATTTCAACAAAAGTTGTTTTAATGTACATAAAATCATTTACTAAGCTATGACATTATGGGATATTTAGAGCAAGGAGAGTTTTAAAAACACCCGTTTCTCATGATTCACCCTGTATATATATATATATATATATATATATATATATATATATATATATATATATATGCATGTTTCTGTTTGTTTGTTTCTTTGTGTGTTTGTGTGTGTGTTTGTTTGTATCAGTGTGTGTACGTATTTTGTTTGTCTGTTTATTCGGGAGTAGATTCCATACAACCCAAAATAATCCAATTTGTGGTGAAACAAATTAAATTCGTACTAGAAAATTACCTACACGATCAAGCCAATCATATTTTAATACCGAACGTGTAAATTCCATCTACTGTTGCCTAAGATCAATATCCAAGAACACAAAAGGAAAACCAAGTGTGCGAAACCCCTTCACGCATTTAATACAAGTTATGTATATGCGTACGCGTCTTGATTTTTCTATGCATTAATTAAGTTGGTGTATCTAGTGACCACTGAAGGGCAATAAAAACTGTCAAGACGTTAATGAATTTCACAAAGACCTGGCTTAGGGATATTGTAGCAAAACTCCAGAGGGGCAAAAAGCCAATACATAGTAAACTCGATTATCCGTCAGCTTCGCATATCATGAATATTCTATCCTTAGCTATAATAACTATGACTGCTCATCTTAGATGGAGTAAAATCAATGATAAAACCTATTCAACTGATCGAACCATAGTTTACTGAACATTTTCCAATTACATTTATCATACATAAGTGATTCCACAAAACGTTCAAAAGTTTATATTAATATAGTATCTATGTAATTTTAGTATTGAATACGAAATGCCCAGATATATACTTTCAGAAATATAACTCAAATGACTATTACATTTAAGATATACATTGTCTATCAATTATACGTGGGTCAATGAAAAGTAGAACTTCTTATATTTCCTTTATCCATTCATTTATTGCGGACTATTATCCTCGTGTTCTACCTGCTGTTTACCGATGTTTCCGCCAACTATTCCTGTTGCCTTCTTCAGGTACTAAACTGCGACGGGTTAGGAATGCCGGACCACCTACATCGGGACCCCTGGCGCAGTAGATAGAGATGTTTTATCTCCACGGTTCCAGGGGAGCATTGTCTGAAGTTAGCGGTTTAAATCCGACGCAAAAAGCGACCACATACTTAGTTGGCAAAAACATAGTGAGACGACAACAACTATGGAAGGTAGCAATTGCTGAGGATGGTGTTAAGCGATTCAGCATTCCTCTCCCGTCGAAGTAAACCATCAAACGAAGGCTAGAGGAATAATTAGCCGAAACGATGTTTAACAACAACTAGGAGATAAGGATATATCTGTAATAAATAACTGGATAAATAATGAAAATTACGCATCTAAAAAAATTCCAATGAATTAAATAATATTCCTCTTTGTCCATCATTGAGTTAAAGAACACGACTACGATAATTGTGTTCTTTTTTCTCCATAGACAACATTATTCTTAACAAGCATGGGTTCTCGGCATTGCCGGGGTGTTTAAATGTATGCGTTGAGCAAAAAAAGAGTGGTAGTAGAAAGGCAGGTTCGAACCCGTACCGCGAAAGCGGAAAAGAACGTGAAAAAACGTGACGTCTTTGTTCTTAAGACCACCGCCAAACCGGAAGTTACGTAGGTTTAAATTAAGGCTAGACAATCGAACAGAGGGAATAACATTCGAAAATATTGGCAAAAAAGCGACCTCTCCCTGTAGAAAAGTGCCCAGTTGAGGGTGAAGAAATTAAAGTTTTCAGACAATTTTTCAGTATTTTTCGTCTGAAGGGTCGGGCTTTGAAAGGGTACTGATCTTGTGAAAACCCGTCGAAAGTTTTAGGAAAACATGCAAGCATATATACATACATTTATGTATTTGTAGCTCAAATTTTCGACGCAAATCAATTAAAAAGCTTGCCCTATCTCTGCATACCGTTTTATTTAAAATTTCAAATCTAAATACCAGACATTTTCTTTAGTAATTTGGTAGAAACCGCAGAAGGCAATTTTTATAAACTTTGACCCCTATTATGAACCTAAACATTTATTGTTTTGAGCGCAAATAAGTCATTAAGTTATATCCATGCCCAAGGAACCTATATCTAAAATTTCAAGTGCTTAGAGCTAAAATTGGTGGAGTGGTTTGGTGGAGTTCTTAAAGGTCAAATCGTTGAATGTGTACCCCTTCACAGCCACATTTCTTTCTGAAAAAACGGTTACAAAAATGTTTCCAAATCTCAGTACCCTGTATATCAAATTTCGAGTTTGTGGACATAAAGTTGACGGAGCTATTATGTATTATAATGTACACAGACAGTCAGAAATTCACGTTTGCTAGTGAGGAACGAAAGCACTGCATGGGCGTTCAGAGCATCGTTGTCATAGGAGGATAGTTCAAAAAGTAATTCCTTATTTTTACTGAAAATGCTTCAGATCTACGAAGTATGAGCAACGTTTTGCTCTCTATAATTAATTTTTCCTTTATAGCAACCATCGTGTTCAATGAACTTATGATAGGAATCAAATAAAGAATCGGTGTTTCTGTCGCAAGTCCTTATCGAGGTTTATTTAACGTATCACATCGGCAATATTTGCAACAAAAATATGAAAATTAACAGCCATGGATGTATTGTTTCTAGCGATCAGTAATTCACTATGATAAATTCGATTTGAATAAAAAGGAGGACACGACTGTTGAAATGCTCTTTGCCTAATTTTATTCTCTGCATTTCTATGCATAAACATAATCATGATTTACAAATAAAATAAATATGTGCAGTTCTCTTTAAGTTGAGGAAAATGAACTAAAACCATAGGATTAAAGAAAAATAGGCTTATTTTAAAACTTTGATTAAACATACAAAACTGGTGTTTAATTGTATTAATAAAAGGAAACACACCTATTCTATTTCCTTTTTTTACATTATTAAAAATGAAGCATTTTCTTTTATTAATTTCCGACAATAAAAGGTTCATATTAAGAGAACGAAAGAGTTATATCTCTTTTTTTTTTAAGTAAACGCAATATCGTTGTTTAATGCACCAGTTGTAAAAAAAGTTGTTTGTGTGAGCTTTTCTAGCGCGTGTTCGCGTTAACATTTTCACTGATTTGAAAACACGTTAAAATGGAGTAAAATATTTTCAAGTAGGAAAATAGTTTTAATAACAAAAAACGTAGATGTATTTATTGTATATATTATTCGGAACGTTGTCGGTTTACGACAAAGTCTCCGGTGCCTACCTCTAATAATAAAATATTAATAATATTAAAGCACAATGGATGATGGCAAAAAAAACCGCAAATATTTATATTCATCAACGTGTCCACTTTATGTTGTATCATTATAAAGATGTCTGATAAAGACACGTAAATTAAAGTCAATATTTCAAACTACTTGACGTGTTTCTGGCCTTAAGAAAATGTTTCCCTATTAAAAAAACACAAGTGAACCATGAATGGTCCGCAGAGGACGTTGGATCCTGATGAAAATGAACAAATGTGCAGTTTTAGCCTTTACCATATGTAGAGTTGGGTACTGCCCCCCACACACACACAAAAAAGAAATTATTAAATCTATAATCCCCGCTAGTTAGTCCCAAAAGTCCCCAAGGCGTACACATATTTAAATTTGAGTTCGGCACCATGCAAAACTGCTAAATAGACATGCACGAAATAATTTCGACAAATATGATAAAATACTCAAAAAAATTGAGTGTTTTATTAGCTGTAAAATAGCCCCAGGGGTTATCGCGAAGTATAGACAAACAAAATTATATAGAAATCGGTTAGTTACAACTTTTCAGAAAGTTTTATAAACATCTAAGACATCATTTTTTTTAATAAGCAAAAAAGTGTCAATTTTAGTTATGGAAATACGAAAGGCACCCCTAGGTGAGCAACTGGAATTATCCCGGAAAATCCGTTCTATTACTTTTTATTCATATCATGTTTAATGTTTGTGCAAAATTTCAAAGTAATTATTGAGAAAAATGCAGACGGACGAACGTGAAAGGGTGAATTTACCGGTCCATTATCTTTTTGTCGGGGGACAAGAAACCGCAGGAACTGAAACTATGAGATACCTCCATAACGCAAATATGTTTTCCTCATTATTTAGAACGAAACATGCACCTAAGAATCGAGATTTGCTCCCGTTTATAATATATAACATCGATATAATAAAAATAAATATAAAAAAACTAACATACCTACATTCCAATTCGAAACGTATTTTTAATTCTAACGTGGACAGAAATAATATATACATTATATACCTCAACGACGTAGTATTCTCATATAAAACCTTATATTTCTTTCTTCAACTAAGCTATTTTATAAAATTCTGGAAATAAAGACTGAGAAATGTATAAATATATACGTAATGTTGTATATTTATATTTTTCTGTAGTTCAATTGACACTTCAACAATGCTATACTTGTTTATAGGTAGAAACGCTGTCAGTGTAATAATTACAATAAAACTGCCGATGCTAAAGATGATAACTATTTCTAATACTTCTATAAGTATCCAATAGGTTCTCACTACATATGTATGTAACATGACACAGGCATATGTTTGCCGAAAGCCGCTTTTCTAAACGCACAAAAAAAGTATCGTCGAAGCAATCTTTTAAAGTGCATTAACCGTATTCTTTCAGTGAATGGTGACATATCCTTCCCTCATTTGTTTTTCTGTTACCGTCATTCATGAATCCCTCCTTTACCTCAGTGATCAGAAAACAAGTCGATCGCTACCGGCTTATCGGATTTTACCAATAAGTCGATAAAAACCTAAGCCGTCCTTTTTCCGATATCATAATCGCCGGTCAAATCAAGAGATGGCTAATCTCCACGGATCCGCGCTGGGCACGTACAGCAATGTACATTGCTTGACCGATGGAAATCCGCAGATCTTAAACATGGCCGAAGCCTTTAGAAAACATGCAATGTACGCCAGCCCAGGACTACTTTTATCGCTGTATTCTTCAGTGTCCGTTTTCAATATCACTTTGTGTTAGTCTTCATTCACACACGTCCGTTTTATATATGTCGAAGTATGTTTATATTTGTCTAAATTTTTATATTACATGTACGCATATTACAATATATTTGAGATTTTTCAAAATTATTTCGATTTTTATTTCTTGATATATTTATGGTCACTGTTCCTTATCCAGATTTTTTTTTTAAACTGTTTATGTTAATCCTCTTTTTATCGGTGTATGCAACTTGAATACTCATCTAGATTTCATTCACAAATAAAAAAATAACTATATTTAAAACCCGTAAAACACGCGAAATGTACAGCCTGTATGACAACTGCTTTATGTAAAAGTTATCGGAGATTATGGTTTACTTTTTCCTTTGTTTAATCTCAATGCTTATGATTTCTTGACTGTGCAGCAAACCTAAGATATACTTATGTTTAGTCTGAGTCCTCTTTGGATGTCTTCGTTCAGTCTAAAAAGACAAAAGAGACGCTAGTAGGAGAAGATGTGCGTGTAATTGTGAGAGAAAGGTTGCACAATTTCCAACTACAGCTCTTCTAAATCGGTACTACTTGGGTCAAGGACGACTAAAAACAATGTCGAGATAATCGTAGAGCATATACAACGCCTGGATATCCCAAATAATACTGGACATATTAAATGTTGCTTAACTGCAGTGTCAACGTGATTATACCATATCATTATTATGGCTCCGCTTACCATGATTAAAAGCTATGTAATATTCTGTTCAGATCGGCAAAATTGTATCTAAGTAAATTTCTAGGGTAGATGTAAAGGTATTGCAGTTAATGCTTCTTATTAATACTTTTGACTCGAACGAAACATAATTCGCTGCAACTTATGAGAAAACATAGACAAGATCAGTAAGATAGCTCAAGAAGTTTCCGATAAAAAATTGAATGGATAAATAGAGTGAAAGAAAGAAAGACATATTAAGAGAAAATGGATATATATTTGTAATATTTATATCATTCGTACTATTATTCTAAAGTGTTTCTGTTAGATGCACAATGTTAAGATGAATGTAAGGTATGCAGGTTAAATTGATTGAATATTTGTGCAACAAAAGAGAAATAAAAGTGTGTTATTGTTTATAATAAGACATTTTCTAGGCTGTAAATGATTTGAGCACATTGATTCATGAGAAGCGTATATTTTTATTTAATAAGAAAAAATATTAGATGAAAATGAATAATTTTCGAAAGCGGTTTATAAAAATATATACGTTTGGGTTAAATTATAAGAAGATCGCATTGTGGTCTGCAAGGAATGATTTCCGTTGTAATGTGTACTAGAGAAAGGAGGCTGTTGAAAAAAACTGTTCATGGAAATGTTGTTTAAGGTTGGTTTAACATTAGAAAAACCAATCACTCTTGTTTTACAGTGACGTGGTTTTGCTATGAATGTTATGCGATGAGAAAACAGAAGATACAAAAAACAAACAACTACATTGGAAATAAAATATAATAAAATACACCTTCCCTTGCAACTCGGCTGTGGTTAAAAATAAGCAACATAATCACATGCAGGTAATGAAATTTATTTTGCCTGCATTTAGCAGAAGAAAGACACCTCTGATCGACAACTTATTCTATGAGAAAGGCGTGTTTAATTACATGAGACACATGCGATTTATTTAAGTAGAAGATTATACTAGTCACCTGGTACTTTCTGTAGCAGTTCATATATACAGTGCACGCAAAAGTATTGTATACATTACATTGTACACAATAACTTTAATTAGGGTTCAAGATTTTGCCTAAAATTTGGTCAGTATATTCTTATTACTATTCTAAATTATATTTGGAGTAGTAATTACAAAATCAATGTTAGAAAGTTTATATTTAACGAAAAATATGAATTAACAAACGCAAGAGTATTGGATACACTTTTAAAAAATTATTTTTCTGAAATAAATTTTAAGGACTTTTGCTTAGCGTGTTGCAATCATGCAAAAAATGTATCACTGACCAATCAGAGAGCTTTATATTAAAATAATTTTATAAAATTCTTGCAGTTTGGGCTCACTCCTTCAAAGTCAACAAGTTCATTTATAAAAATGCCTAAAATAAACGTGTTGTCTATGAACTTTCGTCAAAAATCATTGATAAACACACAAAAAAAGAAAAAGGGTTTCGAATAATATCAAGGAGAACTTCATCTACAACTTAGTACAGTTGGGGACGTTATTTGAAAGTTTAACACCCTGGTGAAGCTGTTGCAAGTCTCCCAAGATGTGGTCGGCTAAGGGAATTAAACGAAACAAATCCAGGTGGGTAAGCAGAAAGGTAAAAAAAAACACATTTCTTACTCGTGGTGAAATTCAAAGCGATCTCAGATAAGCTGGGATTAATGTGAGCAAGGATACAATCAGTAGAGTACTAAATCCTGCAGGTTTTGTATCAAGGTTCCCAAGAAATGTTCCATTATTGAAGCTTACACATGTCAGATCACTTTTGAAGTATGTTAAAATATATGAGGAACAAGGTAATCTGGTCAGACGAAACGAAAATTGAAATCTTTGGTAGAAACAACAACACGTGTTTGCATAAAAATGACACCGCCTATAACAAAAAGAATACCATTCCTACGGTAAAGTTTGGCGGTGGTTCGATTATAGTATGATGGTGTTTTTCATCCAAAGGTACTGGTAAACTAGAAATCATCAATGGTAGAATGAATGGGCGCATGCACAGGGCGATTTTGGAGAAAAAAAAAACTCCAGAAATCTACTGATTTGTTGGGGCATAATAGCAATTTCGTGGTCCAGCAGGACAATGATCCCAAGCATACTGCCAAATTAACCAGAGAATTGCTAGAAATAACGGAATTGACGTTCTTATTTGGCCCAGTCAATCTCCATACCTTAACCCAATTGAAAATTTGAAGAAAATATTGAAAATCAATGTTCACAAGAGGAATCCATACAATATTCAACAACTAGAACAGTTCTGCAAAGAAGAATGGCGCAAAATACATGCACATCTTTGCAAGACACATGTATACAACTATAGAACACGATTGGAAGCTGTTGAACGCAATAAATGCTCTGAAACCAAATATTAAATCAATGTACTCAATACTTTTGCGTTAGTTGGTGAATATTTTTCTTTAATATAACCTTTCTAAACTAAATTTTGTAAATACCACCTCAAATAGTAGTAAGCATAGTAATAGGAATATACTGACCAAATTTGAGGTAAAATATTGAACCCTAATTAAAGTTATGAAGAAAAATGTAATGTATCCAATACTTTTGCGTGACACTGTGTGTGTATATATATATATATATATATATATATATATATATATATATATATATATATATATATATATATATAATGTGTGTGTGTTGGTTGGTTGGTTGGTTGTTTTTGTTTTACGCCATATCAATGCTTTTCAGGTTATTTAATGGCGAATCCAAAGATTTTGAAGAATTTTTTTTTAATAGAATATATTTGTTGTTTTGAAGTCGGTTTCTATTTAAACCATAGTTGTGCCCTAAACAGGTACTACCAATCTGGGTCAGAGTGGATCTGGGAGCAATGGCAATTAAAGGGTGGCTTCACATTCCCCAAAGCCCGCAGTCTGGGGCCTCACGATTGGATATAGTTTAAGGTCATATCCAGTACCGGTGTGTGTCTGTGTCTGTATATATACATATATATATATATATATATATATATATATATATATATATATATATATATATATATATATATATATATATATATATATATATATATATATATATATATATGGGGGTGCATGTGTGTATGTACGTATTACACTAATCAATATTGCATATTTCAAGATATTGACACAACAACTTCTACGCACAAAATCATGAATTTATTTCGCCCGAAACTCATGGAAAAAACAAAACTTATCAATTTTAAAAGAGAAAAAGCGTATTGGCACGATTAACAAATATAAAAAAAAGTAAGAGAGGTTTTGCAATAAGCTTTTTGTCTTTCATTAAGTCATGTTACGAAAAGAATGAACAGTAAGATAATCAACATCTTGAATATTGGAATATGGGCTTTATTTTATTTATTTGGTCTGTAATTGCATCGAGCTTCATGAGTTACAGGATTCGTATGAATAAAAAGTAAAATACAATTGAAGAAACTAATATCCCCCCACACACACATATACATGTATGCATGTATGTACATACACACACAAACACACCAACCCCCCACACACACACACCCATATATATATATATATATATATATATATATATATATATATATCTTGCGCATCGTCTTTGCTTTCCACTGATCACATTTATATATCTGTATTAAGCTTGTTATAATCTGTTATCTGATATACTAGGGACCAACATTCATATGATGCTAACTGACTCACTAATCTTAGCAATCAGAGGTGGATATCTTGATAGGAATGTCCAGATCTTTCTC
>NC_136520.1:49614470-49616970 GCF_053919585.1 Euprymna scolopes
TTGTTTGTTTATTTAATGTAAAATATCTATTCAGCTCGAAAAAGATACGTATTGGACAATTTTGAATGGCACCCAACTCTCTACTGAACAGGGTAACTTTGGGAAAATTAGTTAACAATAAACGTATACAAAATACGCTTAGAAACTCTCTCAATATATGTTACCGTGATATATTCTGGGATATATTCGGTTGATATTGTACAGTATTTTGTATAGTTTTTTTTAACTTTTTCCCCTAAACTTACCGTGTTCAGCAAAGCGTTCGGCGCCATTTTAAATTTTTCAATACATCGGTAAACACCGTATGTTTAAGAGCTGTATAAATATGTCACATTAAATAAAAATACAAAAAAATGATCTAATTTAGTAGAGGAGACTTATTTTGCCTTTGATAACATTTTTTTGTTATATATTTGTTTCTGAAAACCTTTTTAGATTATATGTGTATAGAAATGCAATGCCGATAATCCTTACAAAATCGAATGTTTAATATATATATACAAATATCTTTAACCTGTACTCCCAACCGGGATATATGAACAATCGAAAAAAAAATACCCATTTTAAATCGCTTAAAGTTTTAATTAAGAAAAATAGCAAATGTCCGAATAATTATTAAATGTTAGCACCCACAGCACCGATTGCCAATCTCGTTTCCTCCTCCCTCTTTCAATCTTTCTACCTCTCCCAACTACAACAGCTCTAAGCACCTAAAAAGTTGGTAAACTGACGTCCATCCACCACTCTCCTAATCAGTCTTCTCCTTTTTCCCCTACTCAACCCCTATCGCGATACTTAACCCGTTCAAACGAGAGACTCATTAGACCTACATAAACCTTGTCATCCCACTGAATAAACAAGCAAAAAAAAAATAAATAAATATAAGGCAGCAGAAAAAAGACAAATAAAATAGAAAAGGAGATCTATTATATAAAAGCGAAAATGTGTGTGTGTGTGTGTGTGTGTGTGTTTGGTTTGTGTTCGCTTTTTTGTGCGCCCGGCAAAGGCTTTTTTTTTGCGGGCGGGGCACTCAGGTAGTCCCTAATCGTTAGAGCTTTTTATATATACTCCCTAGATTATAATATCTCCACTCGTATAACAGAAAATACAGAGTATGCCAAAGCAACAAATTATAAAAAGAAAACATATTTAAAAAAACAAAGAAGAAAAATATAACAACAACAATAATGTCAATCACTTAACACACGCGATACATATAAATCCCCTCCTTATCTTTGATGCGGTACTCTATAAAGCCATTAAATACATGTGTGCATGCATGTGTGTGTTTGTGTGTGTTATCGCAATTTTTTGTATGTCCGACAAAGACATTTACAGGTCGGGGGGGGATCAGGTAGGCCGCTAATTCTTAGAACTTTTTTGTATATACTCTATAGATTATAATATCTCCACTAGTATACAATAAAATACAGATTATACCAAAGCAAGAAATTATAAACAAAATATATAAAATAGGAAAAACAAAGAGGAATAATATAACAACAACAACTATGATGTTAATCACTTAAAACACGTTATACATATACACTCACTCCTTATATTTGTATGTGGTGCTCCATAGAGCCATTAAATACGTATGTTTTCATTCATTAATTCAGCCTCGTTGAATAGATCACTAACATCCACCATTGCCTCACTGGAAGTGAGTATATTAAAGTAAAATTTTGTAAGTTAAAATTTACATCAAATATATTCAAAGTAAGAATTTGTTATTGAAACAAGGAATACATGTAAACGAATGATATTTATTTCCTTGATCCATCTATTGTTAATAATGGCTCATGTCATCAGAGAAAATGAAAGGTAATTGGCAAAATTATCAGTTATGAATAAACAGATATGTTTCTCATAAGCATATGTGTTGTAAAATATTTAAAATGTATAGATAAGGGATACCCTGCAGTATGGTCAATCTAACATTGAAATGAGTTCAATTGTTCTATAGGTAATTCGTTGCGGGAGATATATTAACGCGACCATTTATAACCAGGGCTCATAATAAATGAAGAACAATAGTAATGACGAGGGAGATATTTATAATTGACTGGGATGATTCTTGTTAACACATATAGAAGGGAGGATATATTAAACCTATGATGAAGGAGGCACATTACTTGGAGGTTGCATAAAGTTCGTAACAAGATACTGATAAAAACACATTTACCTTTTTGTTGTAAGGAATGACGACACGAGACAACAGTTACAAGCATAGTTGGTTCCTTTAATATTCAGTCGACCGATCGGTGATGTCAGGAATTCCAGCCTTTTCGGCTTCGTGGCTTAATCGTCTCCCTTGGCCTGTAAGACACTCCCGCTCTCCAAGTGATTTTATCACCATGTGTGGCCTGTTCTGAATATCCGATCATCTTTCATCAACTCTAACTTCGAACCCTTAGATTGCTATATTGAGAAATTTGTTTATGACATCAGAAGTGGGTTTGCTAACGTGATTAGATCACGTTTTCTACATATGTCCGTC
>NC_136520.1:49621970-49646970 GCF_053919585.1 Euprymna scolopes
TTCCTGTCATGCCTGTTATAGAGGGTGGTGTTATCAGCACATATACCCATCTCAGAGTCATTAATAAATATTAGGAGCAATTGAGGTCCAAGGATAGACTCCTGAGGCACTCCCGCATTTATATCGCACTGTTTAGATGTACGACCATCGAGGACAACCTGGATTTTTCTCTTATCTAAGAAGGATTTAATTATGTTCAGCATTCTGCCAGTGATACCGTATGATTTAATTTTCCTGAGGAGACGCTTGGCCCATACCCTGTCAAAAGCCTTAGTTATATCTAGAGCTACCGCTCTGCCCTCCCCCGCTTTGTCCAGTGAATGGTATATACGTTCAGAGATTACAGTGAGGATGTCAGCTGTGGAACGGGCTTGTCTAAATCCATATTGTTTATCAGTCAGAAGTTTAGCATCTGTAAGATGTCGGACTAGAGCATGGTTAATTGTGGTCTTAAATATTTTGGCGAAAAGTGGGAGAAGGCTAATGGGGCGATAATTTGATGGGTCAGTTCTTTCGCCAGAATTCTTCAATACTGGTACCACAGAAGCAGTTTACCAACAGCCCGGAGAATATGATTCATTAAGGCATTTGTTGTAGAGTTTGGAGAGAACTGGAGCGACTTCGGCTCAGCACTTTTTTTATTCTATTAAAGTACTTGTGTATTAATCACATGTATGCAACATTGCAGCGATAAGAAAGAAGCTGAGGCTTTAAGAGAATATGGCACATGTAAGAGTAAAGCTCTTTTTTTTAGCATTACCAATAATTGAAGTCTTATTCAAATGGGTCTAGAATTGGGCAATATTGCATAGTACAATAGCAAGTATTTTATTTGTAAAGATACATCCTATTTGAAGGTGAGAGAGACGTTCTAAAGCGGGAGTATTCATTTGGCTGGGATCGCTTCCAGAATTTCATATGTACCAGAGTCTTGTAAGGAATATAGATTAACCAAGATTCTGTGTTTTACCATAACTTAAATACCCATACAAACCTTTACATATTAAATGTTGGAATACATTCAAAGAACGTGTTCAAGAATATAAACTTTCATGCGTGATCATTAGAAAGACCATTATATCGAACATATCAATTTAAATCAAAGTTTGTTAAGTGCATTAAACATACTCGAAAGTTGTCAGCTGTTGTAGTATGGGGCATGATTGTTTTCCAACTAAAACAACAACACAATTATGAATCTTAGCTACACAATGATCTGCTGTGGTTCATTAAATGTTAAGGACGTTTAAAAGATTCATCTTGTTCTTTATTAAATTGTAGGATGAGAATTTATTACTGGTGTTTTACCTGAACAATCTAAATGAATATGACTCTACTTTTGGCTAACAACGATGTTCTATTTTCTTTGCAATTATTAAAACACTTTATGAGCATTTTAAAGAAATGAAAATATAATGGCTTTTCCTTTACAAATGAAGATTTGTGAAACAATAACCTGTCTTCAGAAATTAAGAAAATGATAACAGAAAAAAAACAAATTAACAAAGATCATACATTGTGAAAAAGGTTAAAATAAAATTGTACCTTTACCTCGAATAAAAACGGCAACTTTCAAAAAAAATGTTGCTTTTAAGAAGAAGGCTAACTTTTTTTGCGATAAGTGTGGGCGACGTTATCATAAGAGTTTCAATGTAGATATAAAAATTTCAAATGGGGATCCATTAAAAATGTGAAGGGCCTAGTTAGTGGAGATATTTTTTTTTTATTTTCATGCACGTTTTACGCTTCAACAAACAGTAATAACTTTCTTGCAGATTGTATGGTAATGGCACATGTATTTACGACAAAGTCGGATTTTATCCTTTTTGGTCCTAACTTTAACCCCGATAGCCAATTGTAGAGCAAGCCGACGGCAGTGTCGCAAACGATATCGTTTTAAAGAGATACAATTATAAAAGTTAGCTAAGGAATAATAAAGATGACGTTAGTAACAATACATCTTGTTAGCAACTTAAAGTAAACTCTGTAATATATGTAACGTCTTGTAGCAGTCATTAAGTAGTTAAAGATTCCTATTATCTCTCGGTATAGTTTATCGTCACTTATTTCAGTTTATGTGTCTGTATTTCTATTGATATCATTTTCGAGTAATGTAGAGCGTTACTTACATTCTTGCATTCCAAACTTTAATAGGATTTAATCAATGGACCACATTGATTCATTTAAATGGATCCTTTTTCATGTGTAAAGTGTATGCCCAGATACCATTATATCTGGATAAGATCGGCCATTTTCATTTTTAAAATATGGTCTAACGTTGGTTAGCATTATGACAAATAAAACATTATCCTAAAATCAATTAAACTATAATCAGACATTTACTGTCTTTGCTATACAAACAGGGGTTTACTGAGCATTGTTCGAATTGTTCTAATAATATAATCATGAAATACTTTATTCCAAATTCACCTTTTCTGTCTCATACCGTGTAGTCATATGTGAAGCCTCCAGAGACAATTTTTATTTTTCAATACAGACCCGTTTTGAGAGATAATATGCATTCCAGTCTATCGGACATGTAAATAATCATTTTTTTACTTCCATTTGATGGATGATGCGATCCGATTTGCAATAAGATTATGCTTGTAGTTAAATTTGTATTCGGTTAAAACGTAGGAAATATCATATGCCGTAAATTGTAGAGTACCTCTTAGCAAAAAATATCTTTGTCCGCATGACGCTATAGTAATTTTTGTAACGATATATCGAGAGGCTCTTTCGATTAGGTAATATGTCTGTTAAAACATATATTCTGCTTCACATTTCTTTATTTAATTGCTGACAATTATCTGTATTATTTGATCCCTGCAAACTTTTTGGCGTATAATCCATAGAATAGCAAAATTCGAGGATTTGTATAGAATATCAGAAACTCTTGTGAAATTAAACATCGATTCCACTTCGGAAACTCGTATGAAATAAAAAATGGATACCAATTAAAAACGTCATGAGCTCATGCTTTTCTATGTATTAATTTATTTTAAAACATCTTTAATATATTTTATTTTTCATATCTTTTTAGTAAAAGATTAAACATTTTTAACGCATTAATATATTAAAAGTGTTAATGCAAACGAAATGGGCGCAGTTTAACGTCCTGCGCCAGACCAATTTTGTTATATATATATATATATATATATATATATATATATATATATATATATATATATATATATATACATTTATATATATATGTATGTGTGTGTGCGTGTGTGTAAAATGAAATATATATATATATATATATATATATATATATATATATATATATATATATATATATAACCTCTTGAATTAGAAGTCACGTTTAATTTAAGAAGAATTTCCGATGGATCAAACTTAACTTATTTCTATTAAGCTGGTTTCTGTTCTCTACAGGTACCGGACTTAAAAATTTAGCAAACACAGAACAAAAGATACTGCGCACGTTGACACGATAAATTAATGTGCTGGAATGCTAAAATATAAGTTTTATTGAAAATTTTAGTTTCTGGTTGGTTACTAGAAGATCTGGTTTTATCTGGTTCGCCAGTTTCTATCGGAAGCGTTTAGAAGTTTCTGTCAAGTGAGAAGTCTACAACTCCATTCTCGTCAAAATCTATTTGACCAAGGTGGGCATCAATACAGTTATTAATTATCTCTCTAGGTTAGATATTGCTCCCTGTTAATTTTACCATTCTCTTCGTTCAGGGAAACACTTAGAGGATGGTGTTATGAGAATTTGTTGTTACGAAAGTGGGTTTTACAAGAGTTATTGAAAGCTTACCGAAGAGAAGTTAGTAGAATTGTATAACACGAGCATTGCAGCCGGAGGAGAATAGTTTGAATGCGACTAGAGTTTCATGTATGGACTATGAATAAACGAGCATTTACAAAACACGTCTGGAACATTATTGAATGCACCGCATATATATATATATATATATATATATATATATATATGTGTATACATATATATATATATGTATATGTATATATATACATATATATATATATATATATATATATATATATATATATATATATGTATAAGGTGTCCACAAAGTTAGGCTACATTATGTAGCCAGACGTTGTGGAAGCATGCTGTAGATTATGTAGCCAGACTTTGTGGGCATAATTTAGAGGATGCTTCCACAAAGTCTGGCTACATAATGTAGCCAGATTTTGTGGACACCCTGTATATATATATATATATATATATATATATATATATATATATATATATATATATATATATAAAAATACAAATATTCATGTATAAATCTCTCTCTATATATGTATATGTATATACATACATACATATATATATATATGTAATTTCACACACACAATATATATATATATGCATATATATGTATAAAAAATAGCCTGACATATATGAAAACAATACAGTGTTATATCTGTAATGTAGGTACACACAAGTAGGCCATATTTTATTACTACAGATTTTTAATTGTACAGTCTCACACAGTACAATGGATGTGACGGGTATTTTGTGCGTTATTCTCATCGCATGCTTTTATCCGCTCGACTTATAATATCAACTTGTCAGGCTTACGTGACGGTCAAACAATTCTAGCAGACATGTTTTATTTCATACATGATGGAAACGAAAAAGCTCATTAGATCTCTTCGAACAGACAAGTTATACACAATTATACTAATGAATCCTATGGGTACACACACAAAGAGCATTTACATGCGACTACACACACATAACTCAAAATACCATAATCAAGCAAGATGTCCCCAAGTAAAATGTCTTTATCCATCAAAATTAAAAAGCTCTATACTTGAAAAAACACATTAGGCTAGATGTTTTTTGTTTGTTTGTTTGTTTTTGCTATTACGGTTGATTTTCCCCAATTAAGATACACTTAAAATTGGGGGTTAATCGGTTCCTTTTTTGTACCAGATTTGCAGAGATACTATGTAGGACGTGAAGCAGATGTCTTTTCACATTACATTTGAACTTCCGCATATTAGTCAAGTCAGAGAAGCAAGGCTCAGGAGAGAATTCTATGTTCGAGCAGTTCGAGAAAAAGAAGATATGTGAGTAGAAATATAGATGGCATCAAGGGTAGAAGTGTGAGATTTAGCAGGGTGTAAGTTTGTCGGCAGTATTTACATTCACTGTTTACCAAGGTTTTATGTTTGTTAGAGCATTTCCCATTAAAAATACTTGAAAAACATGCATAAAGATGCTACATTCCGACGATAGGATAGAAATTATTGTTTTGTTGAGAGTGCGTGACAGATTGGATTACAGACACTTTCTGAACCTTGAAAACAGGAGACAAGTGAAAGATGCACCAGTGTTGATATGTCAACAACACTCTATGCATAGGCGAATGCTGGCTTTGTAGAGTTACACGATACTCTAGGCTGTGAGTAACATCATGATACAAGATACACATTTTATAGGACCCTTCCGATTTTAATTAAATTTTTTCACCACCTTACTGAATTTTAACCTTCAAGGACATCTTTATTAAAAAATAAACAATAACAAACCCATTGAAAGTTTACATTACATACAACGTGTAGTGTCTTTTCGGCTAAATTTCTTAATATATGCAAATACATTATAAACACTTTGTAAAAATAAATAGCCCAGCTTGCGCCACATTCATTATTCGCAATGAATCGGCTTTCTTAAAACTAGTAATGGTTAAAGGAAATATAAAATTGGCAAGCAGTCACCAGTTTCATGCATAACAGGATATAAATATAGTTATTACACATTAACATTTCTTGCACAGACTGTTTCTAGTTATAATAAATGTGCTTTCTTGAAGTTATTTTTATAGCATCTCAAATTAGCAGTCCAATATGTATCAACCATTTTACAGCACAAGTTTAATTCGCTTGAATTTTCAATCTCATAGGTTTTACTTTGAGGATGCACTAAATATGATCGGTTTTTTTTTCTTAAATTTCTACCAGTTTTATTATATAGCATTTTATTTTTCTAAGATGTATTCATGGTAAAATATTTATTTGGCCTTCCATCCTTTCAAGGTGTCTGGCGTTCACTTTCTGTTGCACAATGTAATTTGCATACCAATACGATTTGTGCATCAGTGCATTATCTTGATGTTATTTTCTGGAAGTAATTGCCACTGATCAACTATGTCAACACATTTTTGCGGAAGCATTGCGAATTCCGTGTATGTCTGTATTTGAACACTGTGTGTGTTATACTGGTAATCAGATAAGGGCATATTTTATGATCGAAGCTAGTTGTGACCCACCTTTTTATTCTATGCGCCATCATTTCTTTACAATACATTCCGATGCGTTACACGATATCCTTTTTTGTCATAAAAAAATATAAACAGAATTTTTGTCACAAAACATTTTTGGCATAAAGATTTTTGACATAAAAAATATTATATATAAACAAATTGTCATACAAATTTTTTGTCGTAAAAAATTTTGGTCATAAAAAATTTTTGTCATAAAATATTATTTGTGCCGCTCAAAATATGCCATTATATGCACATAATAAAAAATTATATTTATTATATGCACATAATATAAAGTTATATTCATTATATGCACATAATATAAAGTTATGCTCATTATATGCATATAATATAAAGTTATATTCATTATATGCATATAATATAAATTTATATTCATTATATGCATATAATATAAATTTATATTCATTATATGCACATAATATAGAGTTATATTCATTGTATGCACATAATATAGAGTTATATTCATTATATGCACACAATATAGTTATATTCATTATATTCACATAATATAGAGTTATATTCATTATATGCACATAATATAGAGTTATATTCTTATATGCACATAATATAAATTTATATTCATTATATGCACATAATATAGAGTTATATTTATTATATGCACATAATATAGAGTTATATTCATTATATGCACATAATATAGATTTATATTCATTATATGCACATAATATAGAGGTATATTCATTATATGCAGATAATATAAAGTTATATTAATTATATGCACATAATATAAAGTTATATTAATTATATGCCTATAATAAAAAGTTATATTTATTATATGCACATAATATAAAGTTATATTCATTATATGCACATAATATAAAGTTATATTCATTATATACACATAAAATAGATTTATATTCATTATATGCAGATAATATAGAGTTATAATCATTATATTCACATAATATAAAATTATATTCATTATATGCACATAATATAAATTTATATTCAATATATGCACATAATATAGATTTATATTCATTATATGCACATAATATAGAGTTATATTCATTATATGCACATAATATAAAGTTGTATTCATTATATGCACATAATATAGAGGTATATTCATTATATGCACATAATATAAAGTTATATTCATTATATGCACATAATATAAAGTTATATTCATTATATGCTCATAATATAGAGTTATATTCATTTCAGAAATATATTTTCTGTAATTGTATCATGCAACAAACATTAAAAAAATATTACCGAACTTATTAAAATTATGGCGTATGTAGGATTTATGAAAGAACGAATCTCACACACCATTTTGTTTTGTTTTCGTCGATCGTTTTAGTTGTTTTAGAAAGTAGGAAGATTAACATGAATCGAAAAATAAAACCAGATCAAATCTGACTTTTGCCTCTGTTTTCCTTCTCTAAACAAGTAATATTAGTAATTGAATTTGTAACTGCAAGCAACAGACCATTCTATAAGTTGAAACATGACAGTCGTGTTCTCACTTTGTTTTTAATCATTTTCATGGACGAAACTCGCTACACGCATATGTACGATATTCCGCAGAGACGAACATAGCTCTGGGCAAGTTTTCTCATTTCTGGGAAATGTTCGAATGATCTTTGCCCTGCAGATTAAGATTTTATTAACATCAACTAACACTTCATACTCTAATAAACAATTCTCATTTAACAAAAAGAACCCTTACCTCGGGCAACTCATCTTTTTTCCTTTAGAAATGTTGCAGTATCCAAAACCGTTGTAAAACTTTCGATTAGAAAAAAAAAACGGCATTTATGCAGGTTCTTACTTTCACACTGAAGCCACGCGAAAGTTCTTTGATTGGCTTTTTTGCTACAAAAAAACTCCACTCAAAGGTAAAGGTTTCTGAGTGTACAGTAGTCAATGGGAAAATGGCGTAGTCATCCGTATTACTGGAATTTTGTATAAATTGGATTACTTAAGGGGATGGCTCATCAAGCCCTGTTCAGTAGATTACTTTAGAGGGGTCGTCCATCAAAAACTTGGTCATGTTGGACGTGTAGAAAGCTATATTGTAGTCAGTTGGAAAGCAGGAAAATAAAAGGGAGATACACAGACGTGCAGTTCTAAGAAAGAAGTGTTGTTCATGGAACCTACCTTTAGGTTTAAGCACACATAAAGAGTGGGGGAAATTATCGATAGTCGTTTCAGCTAGACGTGTGATTTTCATTAAAGTCAGAACAATGGGGACTATAGATTGGAGTTCAGAGAACCACTCGCATTAAAAATAACAACAAAGAAAAAAACATGCTCGCAACGTCTCCTATGTGGGAAATGAGTTGCAGAGAAGAGAAATGGGAATCATACACTAGGCTACAAAGTTTATTTTCAACTCTGTGAACGATGATAAACTGCTTGTTGTAGCTCCTGCCTAGCTGTGGCAATGCTACCCCATCTTTGGATGCGTCTGGCCCTTATGCATGTAGAGATATATACTGAAGCGGTAAAACGATCCCAATTTTTCCAAGAGCCTTGGGAAGGGATTTGATGTACCTGTTCCATCTACGATCACGGCTAAAGGTAAGACTTAGAAGCTGGTCAAAATATGGAGGCTTCTCAAGACGAGAACCATTCATTTGAATTAACGCGAGGCGGAGATCAGCGCGTCCATGATGGGAAGATAGAAGCTGCCGTTTTGGATGCATTAAAATTAACCAGATACATCTGTCCAGGTGTCACCACTCGATTAAGATCAGATAATCGTCTGCTTTGACAAAGTGAGCTCTCTTGATTTCTTTTCTTTGTGTTTATTGCCAAATTCTTGGAGGCAGTGCTTAACAATTTCCTCGCCGCCATATAAGGTCATATGTTTTTAGCCAACTGTAAAGCAGTTTGGTCGGATGCTTCGAGCATCGGTAAACTCAGGTTTTACATATTTTGCCTCTTGGTTATATAGTAGTTTGCTTTCCTATAAACAGTTCAGTAACTCAGAGACAGAGAATGACCACTTTTGTTTCCATTTCTGCTTCATGATCTCATAATGCATGCTAAAGTCATATATGTTGTTATCAGAGAAATTGCTTCTTAAAGTTGTTTTTTGGCTGCACGACTCGCAATACATTAACATTATTTCACCTTTAGTTGATTTAATTGAAGTTTATTATCACTTTTTTGTTAAATCATGTGCTTTCTTACTGTTAAAGCGAATTAAACTGCTAAATAACTGCTTTCAAGAAATGTAATCTCTCTTTGTACATTACATGAAAAAAAAGATTAACAGCTGCACGCAATGTTGCCATTACGGCAAATATAAAGCACGCGTGAAAAATGGTGTTTTGTTGCGTACATGTGGTTAGATGTCACAACGCTGTTTACTAGATAACTATCCAACGGGGAAAGCACACATACGTGCGTTTAATTAGTATAAATCCATATTAATCAAATTAAACATTTAAGATTAATCTTACTACATTGTTAAAAAATTACGTTTTCGAAGAAATGGAACAATACTAGAAATGAGGTGTAAAAATATAAATCACCAAATAAATTATTAAAATTTCATTAGTACATTGTAATTATTATATGAATACAATTCGTTGCTTGTAATCATTATATGAATACAATTCGTTACTTGTAATCATTATATGAATACAATTCGTTACTTGTAATCATTATATGAATACAATTCGTTACTTGTAATCATTATATGAATACAATTCGTTACTTGTAATCATTATATGAATACAATTCGTTACTTGTAATCATTATATGAATACAATTCGTTACTTGTAATCATTATATGAATACAATTCGTTACTTGTAATCATTATATGAATACAATTCGTTACTTGTAATCATTATATGAATACAATTCGTTACTTGTAATCATTATATGAATACAATTCGTTACTTGTAATCATTATATGAATACAATTCGTTACTTCTAATCATTATATGAATACAATTCGTTACTTGTAATCATTATATGAATACAATTCGTTACTTGTAATCATTATATGAATACAATTCGTTACTTCTAATCATTATATGAATACAATTCGTTACTTGTAATCATTATATGAATACAATTAGTTACTTGTAATCATTATATGAATACAATTCGTTACTTGTAATCATTATATGAATACAATTCGTTACTTGTAATCATTATATGCATACAATTCGTTACTCGTAATCATTATATGAATACAATTCGTTACTTGTAATCATTATATGAATACAATTCGTTACTTGTAATCATTATATGAATACAATTCGTTACTTGTAATCATTATATGAATACAATTCGTTACTTGTAATCATTATATGAATACAATTCGTTACTTGTAATCATTATATGAATACAATTCGTTACTTGTAATCATTATATGAATACAATTCGTTACTTGTAATCATTATATGAATACAATTCGTTACTTGTAATCATTATATGAATACAATTCGTTACTTGTAATCATTATATGAATACAATTCGTTACTTGTAATCATTATATGAATACAATTCGTTACTTGTAATCATTATATGAATACAATTCGTTACTTGTAATCATTATATGAATACAATTCGTTACTTGTAATCATTATATGAATACAATTCGTTACTTGTAATCATTATATGAATACAATTCGTTACTTGTAATCATTATATGAATACAATTCGTTACTTGTAATCATTATATGAATACAATTCGTTACTTGTAATCATTATATGAATACAATTCGTTACTTGTAATCATTATATGAATACAATTCGTTACTTGTAATCATTATATGAATACAATTCGTTACTTGTAATCATTATATGAATACAATTCGTTACTTGTAATCATTATATGAATACAATTCGTTACTTGTAATCATTATATGAATACAATTCGTTACTTGTAATCATTATATGAATACAATTCGTTACTTGTAATCATTATATGAATACAATTCGTTACTTGTAATCATTATATGAATACAATTCGTTACTTGTAATCATTATATGAATACAATTCGTTACTTGTAATCATTATATGAATACAATTCGTTACTTGTAATCATTATATGAATACAATTCGTTACTTGTAATCATTATATGAATACAATTCGTTACTTGTAATCATTATATGAATACAATTCGTTACTTGTAATCATTATATGAATACAATTCGTTACTTGTAATCATTATATGAATACAATTCGTTACTTGTAATCATTATATGAATACAATTCGTTACTTGTAATCATTATATGAATACAATTCGTTACTTGTAATCATTTAATGCACGAATTATTGATCAAGCGCCAGAGGATTGTCATCGCTTTTTGAGATCATGAGGCCTTTCGACTGCGCTTTTTAATACCTATACTTTTATAGGACAATATTTTTTTTAGAGATATGTTATATTCTCGTCTTTAGAACTAGTGTATTTGTAAATTAATATAGACTAAATTTATTTTTGATTGGGTTCACATGCGAAATGGCGCTTAATCATTTAAAACATACCTCCCCGCCCAACAACACACGCGCGCGCGCGTGCACACACACATATATATATACATATATATATATATATAAATATATATATATATATATATAACTACTTAATTTACTCACATAAAATTACTATACGGAAGTATAGGTTTGTGAGTAAACTTTAAGTATTTACTTTAAAAGTGCTCAATACATAGGTAGAGCTAGTTAGTAAGTTATAAAATGTATATGGCGATTAAGCTACGATGACTATTCCGCGTTTCATCCACTCTAGGATTCTCCAGGCTAAATCCCAGAGTGGATGAAACACGGAATATTCAGGGTAGCTTAATCGGCATATACATTTTATAACTTACTATATATATATATATATATATATATATATATATATATATATATATATATATATATATATATATATATATATATATATATATATATATATATATTGAATATATAGTGAATATGCTTATTTTTATTATGCACCTCAGAATGAGATACGTTTCATGAAGAAATGCAAACATATGCTTTTCATAATGTTTCAATAAAGAAAGTTGCAAATGCCACAATTGCTCTAAGTAAGATGGAACCTATTATGTTAGGTTGTCATTTTAGCGATCACACATTTTTTTTATGATTGCTGATCTACTCTTCTGATATAAGAATAAATGTGTAATTTTTAAGCGATTGCATCTTAGTACTAACGAACCAGTAGCCCGGGTGTGAAAACATATATCATCTGACATATTGTTTAGGATGATCATAATTTCGTTTACAGGTAATTATAGATATTACTTTTACCAGAAGATCCTCGGAGGTGCTTATGATTAAGTTCCGTTTTGCCCAACACATTTTTGGAGGAATATTTTGTTTGAGATATACTGCAACACGAAATAGCTACATTTCTTTAATCCGCATGGTTTGAAATGAAATGGGGTATACTCATCAGTGGAACATATTTGCTGTATTGAAGTAGATTTTTTTAGATGAAAAGTAGTAATAAATGTAGGCAGAGATTCAGTGCAAAAAGTTTAGGAAATAAAAAAGGAATAAAATTTTTTTAAAAATTACTCGGATAAATGAAATTTTAATATTTCTAATGTTATTACCCTGCAAAAAAATTAAACTACGTAATGGATGTATAATTTATAGTCTTCTTTTACACACACACACACACACATATATATATATACATATATATATGCGTGCATAAACATACATATATATACTGTTTATATATAAACATGCATATATATATATTGCTCTCATATATCTATCTATCTATCTATCTATATATATATATACATATATATATATATATATATTATAACTATTAACAAAAAGTCTGTCTGAGATTTCTTTGTATACATGGCAAAATGAAGGGCGGATGGAAAAGATTTACTGGAGGAAATGAAATATTTTAGCCGTTTCCCCGTTTCATTTCCTTTCCCTATACAAAACCTCCTCGATTCGGCTTTGAAAAGAGAAGGCGAAACCCAGTCCACTTACTTTACTTCCTTTGTTAGTTTTCTTTCTTTTCTCTCAATTAAATGGTTTTATTCTATCCTTTTTTTACCATGGATAGAAAAAAAAACTCAGGCTTTCCTGTTTTTAACAGCCATAATAAAGCTGTGCACCTCTCAAAAAATAATTATATATATATATATATATATATATATATATATATATATATATATATATATATATATATATATATATATATATACGAGGGGATTGCAACAAGTAATGATCCTGGTCAACTTCCAGTGGTCTTATCTAGCTGAAATTTTGCATGTCCAATGATTTATATCTATACGGGTTATGTGGCAAATTAAAGCTCTGAACTAATTGTGGTTTCTGTTTTACAGGTGTTTGAATTGAGTCAGGTGTGAAATGGAGCCTGTTGAATGTCGAACAGTGATTCGGTTTTGTATTTGAAAGGATGCACGCCGCAGGAGACTTTTGATTAAATGAAAGAAACTCATGGTGATAATGCCCCATCATATGACCTTGTAAAACGCTGGCATCGTGAATTTAAAAATGGCCGGAAGTCTATGGAAACAGATCCCAGAACTTTTGAAAGGAAAGCGTTTCCCAGATGATGCAGCCTGGATTTCTGAAGTCACATCGTGGTTGGTGACCAACCTTGGGGTGTTCTACAAAAACGGTCTTCAGAGCTGCATCAAACGATGGGAAAAATGCATACCTCTGGCCGGTTCCTATGTGGAGAAAGACTAATAACTGTGCAAAGTATCCTTGCTCTATTTCTATGGTAAGTGGGGCAGGGGCATTGCTTATTGCACGACCCTCGTGTATATATATATATATATATATATATATATATATATACATATATATATATATATATATACATATATATATACATGTTTTCTTCTATAAATATTGACAGTATAAGTAATTGATCGTGTTATTTCTATGCAAATTTTGTTACCGTTAATAAATATTATATTTTATTTCCTCCCATTCACTCGCACATATACGTTATTCAATATATGTAGTAGAAAATATCCTCCTCATTAAATGGAATCCCCTACAAAAACAACAACTAATAAAGATGAGGATAATAGTCCGCTATAAATAAAAATTAAAACTAAAACAGTTGGTAATTTGATAATAAAAATGTAAATATAAAAATATTACAGTTAAAAACGCTTTAAATGAAATCATACGCTTTAAAAATAAAATGTATCATTTATGAAATAACATACATTTTTAAATCAATCAATTTCATCCGAATTGTGAATAAAATCAAGTTTCAACGGTGTCCCTATTTTACAATTGAATCCTGCGTAACAAATCGGTATTTTAATTGATCAATTGTTTTTTATCAATTTAGCATTGTATCGATTATGTGCTGCCATGATCTCTCCCTTTCTCTCTCTCTATCTCTATCCTTTCATAGCAATAAATAGCCACATTCCGTTGTTTTATATTATTCACCTTCTTAAGCCACTTTCCCTTGGTGTATGATTCCCTTTTCTTAAGTGCATCCAAATTCTGCAGATTATGTTTCAATAAATATTAAAACAATGAAGGAATCCTTTTAAAGCCTTTCTTTAATAGAATGAGGCAATAACAATCAGGCAGCAATTGACCATTCGTATTTCCAACTGACACAGTTGCTATTCAGATTAGTGTTTGTATTTTCCCGCGCGAGCAGAAACATACACACTGCCGATTTCGCATAGGCTTAAACGAACGAAATATATCTCTTGTAAATAGTATTATACCATTTCATTATTTTTATTCATTATACAACATTATTAATATAAATTATTGAGTATACCAAGGGTATCACCCAACATAAGCCAGCATATTGACGAGGACAGATTTTCGACGACACAACAGCAACATCAGAGTTTTTTTTTATCTTATTAGAATAGTGTTGATAAATCAAACGAATTCCTTTGTCACCTCCTGGTATTCGCGCAGAAAAGATCATCTACTAATTACAGCTAGGGTACTTACTTTCTGCTAACAGGTGTTCTGACGCTGTTTAATAAAAAGTTTTCGAACACGTGTTTGTATTCTAATTAAGCAAAATTATTTTCAAGTAGTTAATAATGTTACAAATTTTCAAAGACTATCTACGTGCATAATTTACTTAGTTATCGGTCGATTTTTTATAACTTTAGAAAAGGAAATTCTGAAAGATAATTTGATTAATATATATGCACATTTTTCCACTGTAAATATAAACGTTATGTGCGGTATAACTTTTCCAGATTAAATCGATATAATTTTTTGAATATATATTTTCTGATATGTTCTGAATAACATTAATTTTGTACGCTTTATTATTGAAGTGATATACGCACCTGTTTTCAATATAACTTTATAAATAAGTAAGTTTTAAATAATTAGAGAAAATATTTTTTTCTCTATGAAAATTTCAGTTATATAGAATTATTAGAAAGCTGCCCGGCGTTGCCCGATCGAAAAATATGCATAACTATAATATTTTAATTAATGCAGAGGTTATGTTACCTATAGAAAGCAATGCCGTAGGTATTAAACGTTAAGCGAAATATTTTTTTTAAAATGAAGTAAAAAAGAAGAAAGAAACTATGACGTATGCCTGCTAGTAGTATGTATTTCAAAGCAGTTCACTTCTTGTTATTTAAAAAAATAGTCGAGTTGTGATAGAAACCTTAATCCAAAGAAAACGAGTCAAGTTGGATTACCATTATACAAAGATGGCGTGGTGTTTAAAGAGTGTTTCCAAACCAACTAATACTTTACATAAGGAAGCTGTCATATTAACGACGGCATACGGACATTCGTTAAGCAGTTCAAAAAGATAACAATCCAGAGGATTTCCCCGTATTTTTTGTTATTTAGTCCCCGTTGTAGCCCTATTTTCCGGATGAAAACCAAGTAAAATCGTTCCGCATCTTAAAATTGCAAGCCTTAGATAAAATATTCGTTGAGTGTATGTTTAATGTGTCTTAACACACACACACACACCCACACACACACACACACACACACACATATATACATAATGCCAAGTTTCAAGTCTTTAGATAAAATATTCGTTTAGTGTACATATGTATGCGTATCTTTACACACACATACGCACACACACACACATATATATATATATGTATATATAATTCGTATATCTGATACATATATAAATATCTATGTATACGTATATGAAATTATAAATATATATATATATATATATATGTGTGTGTGTATATATAATTCGTATATCTGATACATATATAAATATATATGTATACGTATATGAAATTATAAATATATATATATATATATAATTCGTGTATCTAATACATATATAAGCATCTATGTATATGTATATGAAATTATACATATATATATATATATGTATATATATATATATATATATATAATTCAAAATTGTCAGTATGCGCGCCACTGCCTCAACAGTATGCTTGTTCTTGGTAATATTCTTAACTGTAAAGTTATCATCATCAATTATTTAATATATATCCATGCAATAAAAAAAAATCATTTTATTTATACATTGTAAACTTTAAATCTAGGAGGTTACAAGCAAACCGTTGTTTATCTATATAAGAAAAAAAGAACATCTTAACTTTTAATCTAATATAATATGTATTACTTGAGACAGGTATTCGCCTAGAATATATCTGCTGAATTGAAAATTCTTAAATTACTTATTTAAAAATGAAAAAAAAATAAACACTGTTTAATGTCTGGTTGATTGAACGTTTATTAAAATGTGTTACGTGGGATGTAAAAACTAAAATTTAAATCACTGCGAAATACAGTAAAAAAAAACTATTGGAAGCTATACTTTTTATCGTTTTCATATTTTTAATTCGAAAATAAATGTCTTTTTCAGGCGTCATATGTCTGCGTTGTCCGCGATTGTTTGTAATAAATTCTTTATTTCGTTGCTAACACAAATAATACTATGTATTCGAAATGTATATGTACATTATTTTTAATGTGCTTACATTAAAGATAATAGAGATGATGTGAGAGACACAAAATTTATTGTGGGAAACGGAGTGACATCTTTCCCAGCAACATATTATTTCAAAATATATTTTGGATTTAGATTTCTTTCTCGTAAATGGAACATTCTGAATCGATAGTAAGTTTCGAATACACACCTTATGAATGAACTATTAGGTTGGTACAAAAATAATGTCTTTTGCGACGTTCTACTACATAGGAAAACGATATTTTTCGTACACTCTTTGTAAAAGCCCATGTACCATGTTTAAAACTGAGAGTTTAACCAGAGAGACCTGTGAAAATTCCACAGAGTGCTCATTCATATGTAATATTTTGGTGTTTGCATTCTGTAGATGTTCAGTGTAAATGAAGAAGCTTTGATATTATTGTAGCGGTTTTGTTTACAAATGCAAAAGTATTTGTCTCAGCTCACACGAACGTCTGGCAAAGCCCGGTCGTAAAGTACGCCTAAATATGATATTTTAATTCTTGCCAATTTTGCATATATTATTATAGATTTAATGTTCCATCGATTTTTATATATTATAAAGTTGCGATATCCATATGATTGGGTGCATTAGTTTGAATCGAAACCAAAATAAAAACTTATGGAAAAAATATATGTTTATATATATATATATATATATATATATATATATATATATATATGTTTTTATTTGTTTTTGTTAGCGATACTTTCTTGAATAAATTCAAGTATTTATACGAAAGTGCATTTTTACCTAAATGCTTGTCGGGAATAATTTTCCCATTGACCAATTTGGTACCCCCTTTTAATGGGGAGCGACATATATTATTTTTAAAATATAATTATCCACTGACACGTGTTTCGTCGTCCAAGACTCATCAGAGTGGCTGAATCTAGTGAGATTCGAAAGCGGCACCTCGTGATAAGAAGCCTAAACCTCTATCACGGGGCTAACCTCGCCGGACTACTAAATGTATCACTTTTACGTAGATGTTTTTATTTGATTTTGTTAGCGATATTTTCCTGAATGAATTCAAGTATTTATACGCAAGTGCATTTTTACCTAAATGCTTGTTGGGAATAATTTTCCCATTCACCAATCTGGTACCCCCTTTTAAAAGATGCCTAATGAAGTGAAAACAAGTGTGGATGATATGTAAAGGTATGGGACTAAAGTGTCATAACGACAAACCAATTCGACCATTTCGGATTTCCTCGTCATTGACAAAAAACTGTCAGATTGTAGACTTCTCATTACCTTGGAGCAGGAATGTGAGAGAGAAGGTCAACGAAAAGTTGAGCAATTATGCTCACTTGGCCTTGGAAATACGGCGTATACACAGGGTTAAAACACAAATAATCTCGGTCGTAGTGTGTACGTTAGGATTATTGTCAAGTTGTCTAGAAGGACAATTGAAAAAACTACATATCCCCGATGTTTTAAGCGGCCTTTAGACATCTGCAATTGTAGGTACCAGCAACATCCTCAGGAAAACCCCTGATCTTTGAAGCTCCGGGTTCGGAACCGGGATTGAGGGAAATCCTCTGGAAATTAATCCTATCCCTTTCCATGGAGACGTTGAAAAACGAAATCAGAAGAATTATTATTATTATTATTATTATTATTATTATTATTATTATTATTATTATTATTATTAATCTTATTATTAATGTTATTATTATTGTTATTATTATTATTGTTGTTGTTATTGTTATTGTTATTATTATTATTGTTGTTGTTGTTATTATTATTATTGTTATTATTATTATTATTATTATTATTATTATTATTATTATTATTATTATTATTATATGGAGGTTGGGATTAATAAATGCGCTGTGCTGATGGTGAATAGTGCTGTCAAATGGAGAAATCATGAAAGAAATAGAAGATACAGGATATACGTATTTGGGAGTGTTGGAGGGTGTAAGCATCATGAACAGAGAAATGAACGAGGAAGTCAGGAAGGAGTACCTTAGAAGAGTAAAACTAATTGCAAAGTAGAAATTGTATGGGAGAAACCTAATTAAAGCAGTTAATGCATGGGATGTCAGTGTTTTGAGATACAGTGCGGGAATTTAAGAATGGTCTGACAAGGATTTGCATGCCAGGAATATCAAAACAAGAAAAGTTTTAGCAATGTTTGGTATATTTCACATTCGATGTTGTGTAGTGTCAAGTCTGGAGAGACAATTGAAAACACTACAAATCCCCGATGATTTAAGCGGCCTTCAACCCTCTGTAATTGTAGGTACAACTAACATACTTAGGAAGACCCTTAATCTGTGCACTCCTTGATTAAAGCCAGGATGAAGGGAAATCCTCTTGAAATGAATTCCAATCCCTTTCCAGAGAGACGTTGATAAACGAAATCAGAATTCTTCTTCTTCTTCTTCTTCTTCTTCTTCTTCTTATTATTATTATTATTATTATTATTATTATTATTACTACTACTACTACTACTTTCTTTTTAATTATTTTGTTTCAAATTAGTCCACCGGGAAAAATATTCCTTCTAATATATAATAATCAATATAGAATTCTATAATAATGCATACATTATCTACAAAAATTAAAATATCCTGTTTAAGCCTATGGTACGACCGGGCAACTCTGGCTCTACAGCTATTCAAAATAGAAAACAAACTATATGTCTGGCATAACTTCAACAATTGGCAAAAATTATATTAAACATACCTTCAACATTTTCCAACATATTGGCCAAAAGACGAAACTTGTTCCCATGTAATAGGCTATGTTCTTGCGTAAAGCACAAAAAAACGGGTAAACTCATATATTCTTTGGAAAATTTTTGCTTTTACTCCCCCTCTCCCCCCCCCCAAAATATACGACGCTTTTCTAAATAAAGGTACAATTGAACAGCTTGGCAGGAACAAGTTTAAAACTGTATTTTACAAATATGTAAACAGGGTATGGATGTACATATTTTGCTTCGTTTATATTACTAATTGTTTCAATAAATCTCAAATAGAGATTCAAAGAAGCAAAGAAAAAAAACAATTAACAATATTATCTTTTAGTTGGCTTTTTGCCTAGGAAAAATGTGTAGTATCTAATCTGATGTTTCACTTAATCTTTTCTGTCTACGGTCACTGGAGACAAATTCTTACTGACTGAGTTAATTTTAATTTTTGTAACTATCAAATGTGCCCATTTTTTAGGGAGTTTTATTTCCCCTACAGTAAAAATCGACCTGGTGTCTAACTCTGTCCTCCTGAGGAGATAAGTTAATAGAAAAATATTATATATTATAAAATACGGAAAATAAGGATGCCAGATTTTATAACGGGCTAGCTGCGTATCCTTGGAATTTGCCCGGTCGAAAAATATTGCCGGTCCGTGTGATTACACGCATATTATTTAATATATAGTTAAATATTATTACTTTTTACAAAAGGGAAGCATAAAACACATCAATCTTATTTTAAGAAAATAAAACCCAAGGTAACTGCCAGAGCGTAAAAGGAAATAACTCTCATAGATTAAATGAAAAGTTTACTTACATGTTTAAAGCGATGTGTTATCACTTATTACATATTTATACATGAAAAATATGGATTACTTTTATAACTAAATAAATTTATATATGGAAGTTTTAAAAGCCAAAAGTAATGCAGAAAGGATCTGAACTATGAGAGTGAAGAAAGGAAAAAAAAAAGAAAAATCAAATAGAGGGGTACTTTAAGAGAAATGTCTAAATGTTTATTCATCAATCATTCCTCACCTCGTTGTATAATTATTTAGCAATCAAATTGTTAGTATGTGGATATAAAGTCCGTTGGTGGTATGGAACTTTGATTAATTTCGGGAGAAAATATCCCCCCTTTTAAAAAAGAAAACAAAGGTTTAATACTATTTCTAATTAAAATCATTAAAACGATGTTATTCCAACAAACCATAACACCAGGCTAATTATTAAATATAATAAGGACATTCCTTGCACGTATACTGCATTTGATTACATAGTGAAATATCTCATCTATTGTACATAATAATTTGTCAGCAAGCAAACAAAGTTTCATTATTAAATACAAGATTCAAGCAACCAAAAACGTTCATACGTGCCACAGATTGTTATGTTAATAAAATTAATAGGGAGACAAAAAAAAATAAATAAATAATTACAAGAAGAAAGAAATAAAAATTCAGAATTACACGGAGCCATAATTAATAAAACAAACGGAAGAAACGATTATAAATATGGAATCAAATTGGGCTGATGTAATATCGCACAAGATAATGAACGTCAAGTAGAGAAAGGAATCTCTGAATGGATATAAAGATAAAAGGCTGTGAACATTCATATTTAACATAACTATACATCATCCAAAATCTATACGAAGTTGTACACAAGGAATTGTTATTTAAGTCAATTATGAGCTAAATAAATCCATAAAATTACTCAGCTGTAAGAAATAGTCAGCATAATATCGGCGATAAATCTAATCTACCGAGAGAAATACGTAAAACCTAAGACATATACACTCTAACCTTTCTGCTGCATCGGCAGTAAACAATTAAGACTGTTTGTCTCCAAATCTCCCCCTCTGTTGTCAAAGAGCCAATCCTAATACAAAATGCGTTTATCTGTTTCAGGACACGCAGTACATTTTTCTGATCAAGTTATTGAAATAATTCTGTAAATTAGTTTCTGTTGTCGATAGAATTTAATTTGGATGTAGGGATTGGCTTTGGTATATTTTTTCTGATGTTTTTTTTCTTTCTCCCTCAACATAAAAAGTAAACAAAATTGCAAACGCAATATTGATGATTAACTGAATTTACAGACCTAAACAGACATATTAAGAAGGAATGAAATGTAATATTATGGGTGAAAGAATAAAAGAATTATAGTTTTGGCAAATAGCAAACAGGATCCTGAACAGAAGCTTGCGTTCTATCCCAACCATCACCAATGAACCTGAGATCATCTCGTGAGCATCAGACAAGGCTACACTATTTGCCAAGAACTTTGCAGCTAATTCTACCCTATGCGACCAAGGCTATCAAATCCACGTATTTCATCCTATAACGGACAACACGCTCTGCAATATACAAATATATGTGCGTAATGTCGCCAAGCTAATCAAGAACCTTGATCCTAGTAAAGCGACTGGCCCTGACGGCATTTCAATCATTGTGCTGAATAAGCCTCAACTAGAACTTGCCCCCATACTTACAAAACTCTTTAAGCGTTGCCTTAAACAGAAGTGCTTCCCAACACCCTCGAAAACCTCATCAGTATACCGTGTATTTAGGACCTCATGTTATAAGTCTTCTCCCTCTCAGTACAGATCAATAAATCTCCTGTGTGTCATGAGTAAGCTGCTGGAATCCATATCAAATAGAGAAGTAGTCAACCACCTCAGCAGAAATAACCTTCTTAGTGACACGCAATATGGTTTTCGTTCTTCCAGATCTACAGCAGATGTCTTAACTGTTATATCTCATAGGATTAGCGAATCTCTTGACAAAGGCTTCCTCTCTAGGGCAATTGCTCTTGACTTATCAAAGGCGTTCGATAAAGTATGACATAAGGACCTACTTCACAAGATTTTCAGCTACGGTATAACTGGAAATGTTTTCTCGATCATAAAATCATTTCTCTCCGATAGACTCATAAGAGTAGTAGTTGATGGGCAGAAATAAGAGGCCACCAATCTAAATGTTGGAGTCCCTCAGGGGTCTATCCTAGGCCAACCTCTCTTCCTGATATGCATCAATGATCTCACAAAACACATACTTAAATCATTCGTGGACATGTATGCTGATGACACGATCATCTATGGCAACACATCAAAGGCCGTAAATGACAAAGTTCTCTCAGTTTCTCCCTCCACTGATCTTGAGCGTGTGGTACAGTGGTGGAGGAGGTGGCTGGTTACTTTTAAAGCATCTAAAACAAGCTTCTATATTTACATCATCAACGCTCTGAACCCCATCTGACATCAATTGACATGGGAGGCTCTCGTTGAGGGGAAGCTCCGTGTTTTGATAAGCTTCTGGACTTGACCTTTACCCGTGACCTGAAATGGAATACGTACATCAAGTCAGTTGCCAAGATCGCTGGAAACATGGTAGGATCCTTCTATCGCTCCAGAAGACATCTCACCCCTGGAACAATTCTCTATCTGTATATATATAAGAGCCAAGTACGTCCAAGGACGGAGTACTGTACACACAATAACCCTTATCTCCGAGTGGCTTCCGGACCTTGATAAGTGGTGACTACCGTGTAAAAAATCATATATATATATATATATATATATATATATATATATATATATATATATATATATAACCTTTCAATTATTATTCAATAGAAATGTGATTTTTTACATTTTAGTCACCACTTATCAAGGTCCGGAAGCCACTCGGAGATCAGGGTTATTGTGTGTACAGTACTCCATCCTTGGACGTACTTGGCTCTTATATACACAGATAGAGAATATATACAGATACATAGATATATACAGATAGAGAATATATACAGATATATATATATACATATATATATATACAGATATATATATACATATATATACAGATATATATATACAGATATATATATACAGATATGTATATATATATATATACATATAGAGAATATATATATATATACATATATATATATATATATATATATATATATATATATATATATATATATATATATATATATTAACAGAGTGGATAGTGTTACTCGTCGTAAAATACTCTTTATTACGATATTTGCTTTCAGGTAGACTTCACATTATTCTAATTTAACAGATTTTCTATTATATTGTGATCAGTATATATATATATATATATATATATATATATATATATATAAATATATATATATATATATGTATATATATATATATTCAGAATATGTGAGAGAATATATAATTATTTCCACAGTCAGACAACGTCACAGTTCACAATAAACCGGAAGTCCAAGCTCGCGTTTCGCCCTTATTTGTGTTCAACAGTTGGACATATCCGCAACTCGAGCCTCATACACTTAGTGCAAGCACCCTACCAACAGGGCAAACGCGCAACACAAAAGAAAGTATTATTTTCTATCATAGCTCAAGCAAGCCGCAACGAAATCACCCAGTGGTATAGACCTAGTTACCTCTCGAACAAGGATGTTGGTTTCATGTCTCTCATGAGTTGCGATGTTGTCTGGCCGTGGAAATATATATATATATATATATATATATATATATATATATATATATATATATGTGTGTGGGGGGGTGTAGCGGCACTGATGAGTTGTGATACAACGAAACAGAATTGTATCCATGACTCCATATATATATATATATATATATATATATATATATATATATATATATATATATACAGTGATGATCATATTTATTGGCACGGTAAAATAAAAGTTAAATTTTGTCTAATAAATTCTAAAAAAGGGATTTAATTAAAGAAAATAACAAAGTATATTATGTATTTTTAACTGGCCTTTCCGATGCAGCAATCGGATTTTAGAAAAAATAAATAACAAAGGAACAGCAAACATAATTGCAAAAAACCCTTGTTCAAAATTATTGGCACGATTTATTTAATAATCAATTGTATAGCCTTTGGCCTTGATTACCTTCCTCAGTCGCTTTTCATAGTTTACAACCAAGTTGTTGCACTCTTCAGTAGTAATTTTAGCCCACTCTTCCTGACAATAATCCTCCAATTGAATAAGATTCTTAGGCTTCCTTTGCATTACCCTCAAT
>NC_136520.1:49651970-49721970 GCF_053919585.1 Euprymna scolopes
CTAGGTCTTTTATTTCGCAAGATAGTTTTAATTGTATTACGTATTGAAATGCACACACCTGCAAATATTCCGCATCTATTATATTTTGCTTTACAGTAAGTTGAACAGGAATTAATGGAAAACAATACGCAAGGAAGAAAGAGATAAAAAAATAAAGGATACAATGGACGAACACGGTTAGACGAAGTATAACATTAACTCATCGCTAACTTACTTTTGTATAAGCGAATAATATATTGAATATTGCTATGTTATTAGCTGCTTAGTTTTGCATATAAACATGTTCAAGTTGTTTATATCTATGTAAAACGAAAATAGCAATAATTAGATAAAGAAAAGGGAAACAAGTATTTATATTTCCGTAATGATATGATTTCTATAAAATCCCGGATGTTCTTTTCTCTTATATGTATCAAGATAGTTCATTCATATTTAAATCAATAATGTAGTGGTTGACTTCTATTGTAACATAAAAAACAGGCTCTTTCAGTCTTTGACAGATAATAGATACCCACGAAGGGTTGTCTGCACGTGATATTTTTGTAGCAGGAGATGCGCAATTTCAAACAGCACCTCTCCTGAGAGGACATTGTAAAATACCAGTGGCAAATGAAGTGCAGGACGACTAGAAACAAATGCCGAGATAAGTGGAGAGCACTTTACAGCACATAGAATCCTTAAATGGTCACACATCTGGTACTAACCAGGCTAAGCGTTGCTTAACTTCGGTGATCTGACGAGAATCGGTGTGTCAACGCGATTATGCCGTATATTGTAACATAAAAAAAAACAGTATTTGTAAGGAAGATTCCGTATTCCTGGAGAAACGCCTTACTAAAAATCATCTCAAAAATTAAGGTTGATGATATAGTAAGTTAGCGTTCTCCCCCATCCGTTCATGACAGCTTTATAATGATACATGTCCCTAGTGCATTTCAATATGTGAGTAGTTAAAGTGATTTCCAGCTAAGAATCTCAGTTTGAGACGATAATAAGCCATAGGTCTATCATCGTAACGTAGATGTATAATAGGAAAACTATTTACTAAAATTTAAATTCACAAAAGATACTTCTCTTCTAGCCCGTCTGACTCTTTTATATAAGGGTTGCACTTATATCCGAGGTTCTTATATCCGGTAACACTAGATATTCAAACACACACTCGAATTTGGGACCAGAGAACATCTCCCTTATATCCGGTTTTATCATATTTGTGGTATCTTATAATCGGGGTACATTGTATAAGACAAGTCTATACAATCCAAAAAGAAATTTCTCAATAACACAGGTTAAAGTTAGAAGTTATTTTCTAATAAAAAAAGGTTTATTGAATCTGCGATATTACTATGGATTACATTATAATAATTCTGTGATTTTCATTATTATTCCTTTTTTTATACTTAACGGCTTTTTTTTCAAAGTCGTTTTCTAGTAACTAACGTCCCGTTAATTCAGAGCCGCAATATTTATTTAATTAATCCGGAATCATTCACTTATTCTGCATTTTCTTATGTTTACATATCATGTAACATTTAGTCTTTCTAAAGTTTCTTTCGCAAGCATTATAATTAACCCAAACTTCAAGCTCTACAAAAAATATCTTGCTGAATCTTGCTTCCCTAACAGGTAGAAGATATCTTCTGTGGCATCAGTGTACATGATTTATGATGAAAATATTGTTATCGCCATATCAGTGTTTCCCCCTCTTCGCTAAAACTTTTGGAGAATTAATCAAGCACTATGCCACCACTTAGCCAAAGCAAATCTCTTCTCTGTTAAACACTATGGATTTAAGCAATATCTTCCTACTGCAGATGTTTTAACAGTAATTTTTGAACGTATATATCATGCACTGGATAAGGGTAGGAGGCCAGTTCTGTAGCCTTGATATGTCCAAGGACTTTGACAAAGTTTGGCACGAAGGGCTGCTAATGAAAATAAATTTGTTTAGTATAACTGGACGAATACTACATATAATTACATTCTTCATAGACAATAGCACTATCCAGGTTGTCATGGATGTACGTACGTGCAAGCAGCATAAAATTAACATCATAGGTCGGTACTTGGACCACTATTGTTACTGATATTCATAACCGATCTCCCTAGTAATATTGTGTCGTAGATCGGTGTATTTGCTGAAGTTACGACGCTCTATAACATGTACGAGGGTAGAACGGATGTACATAAATTAAAAAACAATGCAGAATTGTTAGAAAATGACTTCCAGGCCGTACTGGAATTAGGCCGCAAGTAGATGGTAACATTTAATTCTAGTTAGACTAAGCTGCTCTCCTTTAACAAAGAAAGGGTAACTCTCCAACCACTTATATCCATGACAAATAACACCTTACATAAGAATTCTTCCTTCAAACTCCTTGGCCGATCATTTGCAGGCAATATTTACTAGAACAAATACATATAGTGCATGCCATAGGGTGCTACAAAAGAGGTGGGTTCCCTCTATGGATCTGGAGGACTACTTACACCTGAAAGTATCCTGTACATCTACTAAACCACCACTCACCCATACATGTAATGTTATTGCAATATCTGATCTAGTACATCTACTAATAGCCTCTCACTTTTGTCAGTTAACGTCCGACCCCTGTCCAATCGTCGTAATTTTGCATCACAGAGCCTGTTTTACAAATGTTTTAATGGCATAGGCTCTGTTAGACTCGTTTGCATTTTTGCCCCTTCGACCTATCCTCCACAAACCTGCTTATTAACAAAATCTCACTCCTGTACTCTTCAGGTCCCAAAATGCCAGCAAGTTCCTACTCTAATAGTTTCTACACTCAATCTGCTAGACCTTGAAATTCCCTTGCTACTGCTCGCTTCTTTTTCTGTATTAATATGCAGAAGTTTAAATGTCACATTGACAAATATCTTGTTCATCTTTTCTTGGCATATTCCAAAATGGTAGCCCTTACGATGTAACTTGTTGGGATAAACGTGAGTTAAAAAAAAATGATATAGGCTACTCTCGCAAAAAGTTATCTTTAAGACATCTATATGTAAAACATTTGAAACTAGCATTTCAGCCCGGCGTTGGCCGATGGTTTGGAGGTGTATGTTGAGCAAAAAAAAAAAGCTGTCATTTTTTTTTTAATTTGGCCCCTATTATGACACCTTAACCTTTATTGTTTTGGGTTTGATTAAGATTATAAGTTACACCCATGACCAAGTAACCAATATATAAATTCTAAGTGTTTAGACCCAAAATTGTCGGAGGAGTTTGATAGAGTTCTCAAAGGTAAAAACGTTGAACTTTGACCACTTAACAGCATAATTTATGACCGAAAGTTAATCACAAATCTCAGTACCCTGTATATCAAATTTCGAGTCTATAGACTAAAAATTGAGAGAGTTATTGCGTAGGGAAATGTACACGTATATACACACACACCCCATACACGTTCACTTTTATAGATATACTAGCATTTACGGCCGGCGTTGCCCGGGTGTTTGGATGTGTATATTGAGCAAAAAAAAAAAAGCGTTAATTTTTTTTAAGTTTTACCCCTTTTATGACCGCTTAACTTTTGTAGTTTGGGGATACAGTAAAGCAACTAAGTTAGGTCCATGTCCAAGGGACCTATATCTAAAAGTTCAAGTTTTACACCCAAAATTGTCGGAGGAGTTTGGTAGACTTTTGAAGGTAAAATCGTTGAACTTTGACCGCTTAACATTCACATTTTTAGCCGAAAACTGATCACAAAGATTTTCCCAAGGGAAATGTACACAGACACAAAGATAAACAGACACACAGGCACACAGATACGTTCACATTTATAGATGTACTAGCATGGGTGTCTGGCGTTGCCCGGGTGTTTGGAGGTGTATAGTGAGCAAAAAAAAATTTAATAAATGACGGTAAATTCTTTTTCAATTTTGACCCCAATCATGAACCCTTTAAAATGTATTGGATTGGGATCAGATCGAGTTATTAAGTTAGATCCATGTCAAAGGCACATATATTCGAGATTTCAAGTGTTTAGACCCTAAATTGTCGGAGGAGTTTGGTAGAGATCTCAAAAGTCAAATCGTATAAGTTTGACCTCTTAACATCCAAATTTCTGGCCGAAAACAGATCACGTAGATTTTCCCGAATCTCAGTACCCTCTATATAAAATTTCGAGTCTGTAGACTGAAAATTAACAGAGTTATTGCGAAGGAAAATGTACACAGAAACAACGACAGATGGACAGATAGATATACAAACACACATACACGTTCACTTTTATATAGACCAGTATGGGTGCCCAGCGTTGCCCGTTTGTTTGGAGGTGCAAACAAAAAAGCGGTCAATTTTAAAATAAAACGTTACCCCTACTATCGCGTCTTGAAATTTATTGTTTTGAGCTCACATCGAGTTAATAAGTTATATTCATGTCCAGGGAACCTATATCTAAAAGTTAAAGTGTTTAGACCTTAAATTGGCGAAGGAGTTTGGTAGAGTTCTCAAAGGTCATATCGTTGAACTTTGACCCATTAAAAGACATATTTTAGGCCGAAAACCGATCGCATAGATTTTACCTAATCTCAGTACTCGGTGTATCAAATTTCGTGTCTGTAGACTACAAATCGACAGTGTTATTTCGTAGGGAAATGCATACATACACATAGACACACCGACACACACAGACGTTCACTTTTATAGATATACTAGCATTTCAGCCCGACGATGCTCAGGTGTTTCGAGGGGTATGTTGAACAAAAAAGAAAAGAAAAGAAGCGATCAATTGTTTTTTTATTTAACCCCTTTTATCACCTCTTATCATTTATTGTTGTTGTTTAAGTTATTAAGTTAGATTCATGTCCAAGGAATCTATATCTAAACGTTCTAGTGTTTCGATCCAAAAATGTCGTAGGAGTTTTGCAGAGTTCTAAAAGGTCAAATCGTTGAACTTTGACCCCTTTACAGCCAATTTTCTGGCCGAAAACGCATCCCAAAGATTTTTCCCAAATCTCAGTACCCTGTATATAAAATTTCCAGTCTGTAGACTTAAAATTGCCAAAGTTATTGCGTAGTGAAATGTACGCAGACAAACAGACACACATACACGGCCAGTTTCATACATACACAAATTGATATATAGATAGATTAAACAAAAATATATAAGAATACATAAATATATATATGGAAAGAATTGTGTGTTTATTCTAAACTTTTTACGGAATTTTTTTTGCAAGCATGTATCATAGAGAATATCTGCATGAATATAATCCCACGTAATAGTAAACTAAAGATGATTATCCCATTAGAAAACCGAAAAAAAAACTAGTAGGGAATTAATTAAACTGAATATATAAAAGAATATGCAAATTAGCTAAATCTTTTGCAGATGAATGCAATTGCACGATCCATATATAAGAAAATTGTATTTTCTTTTTAAATAAATAGTAAAGAGGATTTTTAATATGAATATCGATACACACGAAAGAAAAACGAATTTATAGGGGCATAAGAATTTCAGCCCGGGTGTTTGCAGGTGAACGTTGTGCAAAAAGAAAAAAAAAACAGCCATTTTAAAAAAAATTGGTCTCTATTATGACCGCTTAAAATGTATAGTTTTGGGGTCAAATTTAATTATTAAGTTGGATCACTGTCCAAGGAACCTAAATCTAAAATTTCAAGTGTTTAGATATAAAATTGCCGGAGGAGTTTGGTAGAGTTCTCAAAGGTCAAATCGTTGAACTTTGCCCCTATATTCGCCGAATTTCTGGCACTAAATGATCACCTAAATTTTTTCCAAATATCAGTAACCTGTATATTAAATTTCCAGTCCGTAGACTTAAAATTGACAAAGTTGTTGAGTGGGGAAATATACACACACAGACAGATACATAGACAGATACACAGACACGTCCACTTGTATATATATATATATATATATATATATATATATATATATATATATATATATATATATATATATATATATATAGAGAGAGAGAGAGAGAGAGAGAGAGAGAGAGAGGGAGATAGATAGATAGATAGCTGATTAAACAAAAATATATATGTAAACATAAATATATATATGGAAACAATATTGTGTATTCTGTAAACTTTTTATGCAAATATTATGCAAGTATAAACGATGTAGAATATCTGCATGTATATAATTACACGTAATATTTAAATAAAGATGAGCATCCCATAAGAAAATCGAAAAAAATTAAAATAATGTTTAAAAGAATATGCAAATTAGCTAGATCTTTTTTATAGATGAATTCAGTGCCATGACCCATGTATAAGAAAATAGGTTTTTAATATGAATATCAATGCACACAAAAGCAAAACGAATTAATTGGAGTAAAGGTAGATTATATAGCAGCTCATGTGTGTAGTATTGAAATGATACACAGACGGACGTCTAGTCGATAGATATGACAAAATTCGCAGTCATCTGAAAGATTCAGAATGGCGTACACATAAAAAAGAGCAGCCATTAAGATGGACACACTCGAGACGACTAAAATCAAACAAAGTTCTTATAAGATTTTCGATGTATTCATCAAACATCAATGAATATATCTTCGAAAAATATCAGTTTTTTAGTGGGTGTATATTAAAGAATTATTGAACCTCATAATGACAATTCAAATATTGCCGATTTGCATTGAATTTATTTATATTACTAATATATATTTTTTTCAAGAGACTCATAACCTTCAGTGTTACATTTTCGACAATCAAAATACTAAATTGATTTTTTCATAATAACCATTATTTAACTCACCTAAGAGCAAAGGTTGTTTTATTTTTTCGTGTTTTAATAACAGAGTAGATGTCACAGTTTAATTAATTTTACAACTCTTTAATAATTATCTGATGTTTAATATAAAATATTGCAGGCAGACGGTATACCAGCACACCTTTTGAAAGATTTTGAAAGTTTACAGGTCTTTGTATGAGATACGATAAAGAATCCAAGACGTTTGAGATTAGGTTAGACGGTTAAATTGGCTGTGCATTCTCTTCTACTATTTTAAAGTACAAAATCGATTATATGTTCAACGAAGAAAATCTAGGTCTTAGAGGTGTTGCAGTGGGGCAAAATGGCAAATATTTTTTACGCAGATGATATATCGTGTTTGGATGGATTGGCGAGGAGATGTAAGTTGTGTTCAACCGAGTGCAGACGGTCTCTCGCAGATTACAGATGAAATAAAGATCGTGACCGTTCTCATGATGATTCTTTAGTACATAGAAGTCGCACACATACTGTATATAATTCACTTGAAATATGTGTATTCCTTTGTCTATAGTAGCTTCTCTATCACGCCAACGCCAGTAGTGGCTGAAATTGGAGAGAAGATAAAGGCAGCATCATCAATCTTCTATTCCAGCTGGTCACTTTGATCTCGCAGGGAAATACGCTTGAACCTGTAGAGACGCATCTATCAGGCAATGGTGAGAACTAAGTAAAGAAAGCGAATCATCACCGTATGTTTTCAATAAAGTATGTCTACAGAGCTTTCTGCTTTGTCTCTGTGGATATTTGTGTTGGATCTATACAATCCGTAGAAAACTAAAACTATGACGTTGCCTTTTGAATATGCAGTCCGCCTACCAGATACTAATTTATTTCTGAACGTACACTTTTGCTCCTCTGTACCTGACACAAACTTGCACATTGGTAGCTGAAAATCGGGACAACAGCAATGTAGACGACCCATCGGTAGGATCTGGCTTATTATTAATTGGTCTACAACGATTGGATCAGGAGTTGTTAAGCATATCCTGCTATCCGAATGCAAGTTCGATGAAAATGAACGACAATGAATTACTTCTCAGGCGAAGCCCGTTTTAGTCGACCAGAATGATAAAAAATAAAACAATTGTTCCTATTTTGGGGTGTTAATTAAATAAACTCTGTACAAAAAGTGTCGTTTCAATCTAAGTGCAAAGAGGATGAAATGAATGTTATTTTCAGTTTGGGTGTGAGCCATTATTTTTCATAATTACTTATGATATTTGAAGATCATAGCACGTGTATCCAATTCTATTAAGGTATTCACATAAGTTATTTACATATTTACAGTTTCTTGTATATATTTTTACGATGGTGTGATTGATACCAAGGTCCAGAGCGCACTCGACGGTAATATTTTGCATCATTGAGGACAGATATGAATAAAACACACTTGCATACCGCTGTATTATTATTATCACACTTTATTATGGTGTCATTGTAAGAGGACTTCCGATGTTAGTCTCAACGCGTTTCGGTTCATATGAATTTACTCCTTCCTCCATATTACGGAGTTCGACATAAAAATGTGTGAGTTTGATATAATTAATCTGAAGGATATCTTTGATTACTTTATAGGTAGATATTATAAACAAAATATCGCCCTAAATACGAATACTAGCCTGAATAAGCGATATACTACAATTTTTCAATTTGCATTTTAAAAAGATCTTACTCTTCCGCTTTATATCATATTCATAGTTAGGGCAAAACATCGATGATTGTCAGAAAAATGGTAAAATATATAGCATTGCACCAATATTGGAATTTTCTATTTCAATTCTGTAAACGCACGTATTATTTATCTATCTATTGCCGGGGTATTGAAACTATAAAAACCCACTAGCACGACTTCGGAAATGCCCCGTTGTAAAATACGCTTAAATATAGTACATTAATCCATGCTGATTTCGAATGTATTTTTATAGGGGCTCTTGACAATTATCTCATATATAGAAACGATTCCGAAATTTGTTTCAGAAATACCGTTTCGTAGCAATCAGCTAGAATCGAGAACATACATTTGGCGTCTTAGCCTGTATCCCTACCGTTTAAGGAATAGACTAAAAAATATAGCGTTAAACACTAAGCGACATACGCCTGTAGATGTATATTTGCACACAAAGTAAACGACTAAGTTGTACACTCTTGCATAAATAAGCGTTTTTATTTCTATGCTGTTTGCTTTAGCAACTATTTACCCGGTAAATACCAAAACGAAATTACTTTACACGCACAAATACTCTATGTATCAGGTTCAATTTCTGTGGACTAAAAATCACAGAAATTACTTATGTCAAAAATACAAAACATATAATGGTTCTAGAGATAATCAAATTCTTTTAAATCTACCTGCTGAGGTTATAAGTAGTACTTTAAGTATGTTATATTAAAAAGATAATAAATATTAATTTTATTCTGTTTTATTATTATTATTATTATTATTATTATTATTATTATTATTATTATTATTACTATTATGTTTATTATTACTATTATTATTATTAATAATAATAATTTTAATATTGTTTTATCATTATATTTTTTTCTTTTATTTATATATTTATCTAATAAAAACGCGAAAACTTTAAACTTATATCATTTAGCATAAAGGGCTTAATTAATTGTAGACGTATGTTTGAACTGCGTTGATATTACTCGTGGACGTATGTGAGATGATAAATATGTTGGCTGGATACATTCGCTGTTTTTTTTTGGCATGTTCATTTCTGACGCTTGGATTGTATCTTCTGTTTGTATTTGTAATAACATGTTTCATTACTGAATTGTATAATTGTTCATAAATTGGTTGACACACATATCTTTTTCTTTTTCTATATACTGTAAAATTCTTACTTTCTCTCTCTTCTCTCTTTCTCTCTTTAACTATATCTCATCATTCTTTCCTTTCCCTTCTAGTCCTTATTCTCTTTATAATAACCATTTATATCCTTTTTCTTTTCTTCTCCATATTATATATATATATATATATATATTTCTCTCTATTTTCTTTCTCTATTTCTTTCTCTATTCCTTTTTCTCTTTTCAATCACTCTCTCCATTATAATCTTTTAACTGTATTTAAATTGCCCCTCCCACTTTACATCTTATAATTAAAGTTCTGTGTTTTAAGTTTTTTTACTCCAACTTTTAAAGAGTTCCTACCTAAACTAATAATTCATTATTCATTGAACTTTTGAATAGTAAAGTCGCTGCCTGATGATATCTGTTGTTTGATTGAAACAAGTGGCTATTTGTAGCAGCGGGATGTGAGCATGTTTATATAACAATAAATAAGTATTATCAGCTCTTTTTATTGAGCAATATGTAACAACCTCGTTGAATTCATTAGTCCATTACTTTTGAATATAAAAAAAACCCGAGTATATATATATATATATATATATATATATATATATATATATGTATATATATATATATATATATATAATTATTTCCACATACCAAAAAACGTCGCAGCACACAAGAGCTATGCCAACCACCGAACTGGAAGTCTAAGACCCGAGTTTTCCCTCATTTGTGTGCGGTGCGTTGTCTCAGTTGTTAGAGCGTTTGTCTCGCATGCAGGACGCTTGAGTTTAAAATCCAGCGTGCGGCTATGGCTGATTGATGGACCCATATGAGAGCACAACTCGAGTCTTAGACTTCCGGTTCGTTGGCTGCCATGGCTCTAGTGGGCTGCGGCGTTGTTTGGGTTGTGGAAATAATTATATATGATCTCTCACAAATATATATATATATATATATATATATATATATATATATTTATGTATGTATATATTTATATAAATATATATATGTATATATATATATTTATATATATATGTATATATATATATATATATATATATATATATATAAGTAATAAGCGTTGTTAGCGTTATGCTTTTTATTTTGTTGCTTAGACAAAGAAATATTTGGAAAAGCCAATAAGAGGCAAATAAAGGATTACTACTTTTGCTGTTTGTTATTTTTAAGCATATTTTTCGGACCTCATATAATACTTCTGCGTCGCCCTGCTTCCCATCACCTTTCTAAACTATTTAAAACCGATCCGGAGTTTACTTCATGTGAATAACTGTTTTTTTTTCAGTTCTACATATATACTAAGAATTTTTCTACATCAGAAAGGCATTTGATGTATTCATGAGATAAGAAACATAACCAATATTACTACACACTATTGAAATAAAAAACGCTCAATATAAAAAACAATGAAATAGTTGCGTATACCCATGACTTGATGTGTGAGTCAGTAAAGATAATATCCGAGTATAGGGGATATTAAGTAAACGTTGACATATAACAAAATATTAAAGAAAATGAAAATTAGTTAGTCCTATGATTGTAACGCACTACGAAGCCATATTTGACTCCATTAGAAATGGCGTTACAATTGCTCACCGATCTCGCACAAGTTCAGCAGACCAGCTATTACTCTTAGATAAAGCTCCAAATTAAAGGTCACGCATTTAAATGGGTCAAATAATAATACATTGTAACAAATATTTTTTGACTCTCAGAAACGTATACCCTTCGGAAAATCAGCATGGATCAACCATGCATTCTTCTTATATGGGATCACTGCCTTCTCCCTTGGAACAATATTCTGCCTACCCGGCTAAATATCCCGCAAGATATTGTGCTCCTTCCGATAATGGACTTGCCAGGTTGCATGAAATACCATTTCCTATACTCATTTTGATATAATTATTATTCACCACCCAAAAGATTGTTTAAATATTTGTGCTTATAAGACTAATACGTGTCTATTCACAGCTGGACATTTTGCAAACCGAATTTCTTTTCTTCTGATATAAACAATCATTGGAAATCCATGGATTAAGGAAATTTACATAACCCCCTGTTATATATTCCTATTGTCAAACAATAAATTCTTAACTAGAATATATGTGTCTATATTTTTATTTTAAGAAGTTATCATAAACCACTAAACTTATATTTATATATATATATATATATATATATAAATATATATGGATGTATATGTATGTATGTACATGTGTGTATGTTTATGTATGCATATGTATGCATATATATGCATGTATATGTATATATGCATATATATGTATGCATATATATGTATATATATGAATGTATGTATATATATATATATATATATATATATATATATATATAGCTATGTATATGTATGTGTATATATACAGTGATGATCATATTTATTGGCACGGTAAAATAAAAGTTAAATTTTGTCTAATAAATTCTAAAAAAAGGATTAAATTAAAGAAAATAACAAAGTATATTATGTATTTTTAACTGGCCTTTCCGATGCAGCAATCGGATTTTAGAAAAAATAAATAACAAAGGAACAACAAACATAATTGCAAAACACCCTTGTTCAAAATTATTGGCACGATTTATTTAATAATCAAGTGTATAGCCTTTGGCCTTGATTACCTTCCTCAGTCGCTTTTCATAGTTTACAACCAAGTTGTTGCACTCTTCAGTAGTAATTTTAGCCCACTCTTCCTGACAATAATCCTCCAATTGAATAAGATTCTTAGGCTTCCTTTGCATTACCCTCAATTTTAATGTTCTCCATAAATTTTCAATTGGATTAAGGTCTGGGCTTTGTGATGCCCACTCCAAAACATTAATATGATTGTCCTCAAGCCATTTCTTAGTCAGTTTAGCCGAATGCTTTGGGTCATTATCTTGCATGAACCACCAACGACGACCAAGTGAGAGCTCTTTAGCAGAGTCTTTCAGGTTTTCATCCAATATTTTAACATAATCTTCCTTTTCTATGCTACCTGTGACCTTAACAAGTCGCCCTGGTCCAGAGGCAGCAAAGGATCCCCAAAACATCAAACTGCCTCCACCGTGCTTCACTGTGGGTATGGTGTTATTAGGCAGGAAAGCTTCGCCAGATTTTCTGTAAATATAAGACACTTTATTATGGCCAAATAACTCTATTTTCGTTTCGTCAGTCCATAGAACACGTTTCCAGAATGCAACATCTTTATCAATATGACGTTTTGCAAAGGCTAGCCTTGCTTTCAGGTGCATAGGCTTCAATAAAGGAAGTCTTTCTCGGACGACATGCTTTTAAACCAGCTCTCTTCAAAACTCTACCAACTGTATGTCGAGATACATTCACTCCAGAGGTGCTCTGTTCATCAACAATCTCCCCAACAGAGATCCTTGGGTTTTGTTTTACTTGTCGAACAATTTTCCGTTCATCTCTTGGGGAAAGAATCCTTTTTCTCCCTCTACCCTCTAAACTCATAACGTGGCCTTGCGATTTGAACTTATTTATTATGGCTCTAACAGTGGATTTGGGAAGGTTTAGCTTCTTTGAAATCTTATCATAGCCCTCCCCATTGGTATGGCATGCTACAACAAGCTTCCTGACGTCTTCGCTGTGTTCCTTAGTTTTAACCATGGCGATTGAAAATTATAATTTAGTCACTTATAATAGTTTAAATAAATCGCTATCTAAAAATCATCTGAAAAAAATTATTCACTGAATTAGCGTTAAACAAGCATAATATGGCTATAAAAAGTTCAGAAAGCACGTAAACCGGAAATTGATTGATATTATACTGATACTAAAAGAAAAACAAAGCCGTGCCAATAATTTTGAACAAGGGTTTTTTGCAATTATGTTTGTTGTTCCTTTGTTATTTATTTTTTCTAAAATCCGATTGCTGCATCGGAAAGGCCAGTTAAAAATACATAATATACTTTGTTATTTTCTTTAATTTAATCCCTTTTTTAGAATTTATTAGACAAAATTTAACTTTTATTTTACCGTGCCAATAAATATGATCATCACTGTATGTATATGCATGTATATATGCATGTATATATGTATATGTGTATATGTGTGTATATGCATATATATGTATATATGTATATATTTATGTATATATGTATATATGTACATATAAGTATGTATATATATACATTGTATGTATATATGTATATATATGCATGTATATATGTGTGTATATATGCATATCTCTATATATATATGTTATACATGTATGCATATAAAAATGTGTATATCTATATGCATGTATATATATGTGGATATGTATATAAGTATGTATATATATATATGTATATCTATATGTATGCATGTATATTTATGCATGTATGTATATATATATATATATCTGTATGTATATGTATGTATATATGCATATATATATATGTATATATATGTATATTTATGCATGCATATATATGTATATATGCGCATATATATGTATATATGCACGTATATACATGTATGTACATATGCACACATGTATATATATATATATATATATATATATATGTGTATATGTATATATGTATATACGCATGTATATATATATGTATATATACGTATATATATATTTGTATGTATATGTATGTATATATATATATGTATATATATATATTTATGTATACATATATGTATGCATTGGTGTATATATATGTATATATGCATGAATATATATGTATGTATATACACACACCCACACCAACACACACATATATATATATATATACACACACATATATATATATATATATATATATTTATATATATATATATATATATATATATATATATATATAGTGTTATAGACAAGGCGAGAGCAAGAAGTCATCTTAAATTAAACTTAAATGTCAAGGAGTCACTCCCGAAACAATGTTCTCACAAATACTTCTTTCATTATAATGAAAAATGTCTTCTCATAGAATTAAAATACACCAGATGCAAACACTTATATAAAGACACTTACTTCCCCTTTATTTTCCCACCTGTATTAGATTTAAAACGATGGTTACAAATACTAACGATACTTTTTAGATTTTTACAAAAATATATTTACTAATGAATGGTCTTAACACCGGCAGGCGTGTTTACGTTTTTTTAAATGCAACATGTAAACACAACTTCATAATATCTTATGAATTCTTCTTGTAAATATGATTCCTCATTTTTACTTAAATCTTATACAATATGGAAAAAAATACTATAAAAGCAACTGTGATACTATAATTATGAACTCATAAATATTATTATTCCCTATCTTACGATTTTAATATCGTTAAATGAAAGTTTTATTATAAAAAATACTATTCATTCGCAACGAACATAAATTAAAACGAATCTTATATAAACAAATGGACTTTTGAAATGTTAGATTTCGATCTTTTTTTTGTTTTTATTCTAAGTTGCACAAATAAATTAACTTGAATAAATTGTTAAAAGGATGTTCGTATCTTTTTCCCCCATATCCTCACCTTTTATGCTCATTATTAGACGATATCCAGACATATTTTATTCATTTCTCCATGTTTTTATTTTTATTTGTAAATATCGAATAAATAATAGGATATCTTTTTCCGATACGAACGTATATGAGAAGACCTGGGTTTTATTAAGTTTTTTTCTCATGTAAATTTCATAATTTCACAAATAATTCCCTAGTCTATTCTCGCTCTACGTCTCTGTATCTATCTCTCTTAATATCTATATATATACTGAGAGAGAGGAAGATAAGCAGTAAGAAACAATTATTTGTTCATTAACGTTTCGTATTAATCATAAGATTTTTTCCGGATGAATAAAATTAAGAAAAATCGTTTAAATAATGTCTACATATATATATATATATATATATATATATATATATATATATATATATATATATATATATATATATATATATATTAAATCATTATTATAAAAATATAAGCATATTTAATCCCGTTTCTAAATTTCATGGAGCAAACGGACAAAATATAGGAAAGCGTAATTTTATATTAGATGACATATTTAGATGATTATATTTACAACTTGATTTTAATACAAATTATCTCAGCCTAATAGCAATCGTAGAAATAAAAATATTTTTTTAAATGAACAATATGTGGAATTGTTACAGAAGCTGTTATAATTTTAAATTAATTAATTGTTTATGAAAGAAGTCAGTAGTTTTGGTTTTCTTCGTTAACGATATAATGTAAATAGTCGCTTTCAATTAAGAGCAGAACATTTATCTGGTTATCTATTAATTTGTTTATCTCTGAGAACAAGAAGGTTCCCAAAACGAAATATATTACGGATTTTCGTACTTTAATTATATCAGACTGTATAATGAATAACGATTAAGCGGGGTAGCGCATACATTTTATTGTTTTAAATGAGCCTATCTTTTTTAAAATGAACTAATGTATGTGTTTATTAACTCTTTTATATTCACTATGCCTTTTCTTAATCTATGTGTTTTTTAAGTATATATTTGATATCATTCATTTAGTGAGACGGAATAACTACCTCGCATTTTTTTGGTTTTCAAAAGTTGTCTCATGTTCTGTTACGTTGTAAGTGTTCTTGGAATTTTAATTATATTACCAATTTTGCAAATAATTGGGCTAATCCATAAGCATAATACGATATTCTTGTGTGAGAAAATGCATGCATTCTTACCGTTTATAAAAAATAAAAACTACTAAACAAGAGAAAGTGTTTGAAATATACATTAGGATAAAGTATAAGTGAAGACTGGTAATAACGATAATATCTAAGACGTAAATAATATACGCAAATTTATTAGGGGTTGTGTATTACTGTGAGTGTACACATGTAGTTTTAATGGAATGTGTAATTGCATATATATATATATATATATATATATATATATATATATAATCGTGCATATATATGCAGATGCTTGACTTTATTAAGGAGTATCCCTTGCTATGTTCACTATTTCTTGGGTCGTCTATTTAATCAAAATTTTATGCGAGAATATTATTCACGTAACGCTTTCTATATAAAGTGTGATAATGGTTTTATTGCAGATTAGTAAAATATCAATATTTCACTAAATATACGTCACAACAAAATGAAAATTAAATCATTAAACAACTACTTTAATGTAAGTTATCTCCCAAAATGTTATTCAAATTCATGCAATATTCACAAAGTTATGACTTTTTATCTTTATCGAAGAATTTCCACTGCCCATCGCTTTATTGAAGGTATCTTAAAATGTCTTTTAGGCAAAAATAAAATGGCTTATCTTGCGAACTCTATTTTATATTATATTTTTCTGTCAACAGTAAAAAGAAAAGCATATCCTAGGTGTAAGCTCCATATGAATTAATTATTTATCAGCATAATCATGATTTTTTTAAATAAATTAAAACAACATTTTCCCCTGAGGACGTCAATTCTTTGGTACTAAAAGGAGCTACGCCTTGAGCAACATAGACTATGCTCCTCTACATCCGTTGGAGTTTATTGTTCTTCTCCCTCATGAACTTATCTTTTTCATATTGATAAGAGATATTCAATGGGGTTAATGTCTGAAGTACACGGTGGTCAGGTCATGAGAGTTTCCACAAAGAATCCTATGGATTCAAGGAAGGCTGCAGTCGGCTCAAGCAGAATTGGGCGGTGCATTGCAATGTATAAAAATAATCTGAAATAGATGTGGCAATGGTAGGTCACGTAGTCATGTCGAAAAGAGATTATCAAAATACATTCCTTGTAAGCTTTGCACTCTCTGGCATTCGGCATGGTTAAACCAATTTAGCGCCAATGACCTCTGCCCAGAATATGATGCCTGCACTTCCATTGTTGGCGATGAACTCTATAACGCGTTGAAGTTCCGTTCAGGTTTCAAACTTTGGTCCATCTATGTGGACCGTTAAAGTAGCATGGGCCTAAGCCATAAATAGGACCTGTTTGAAATCCATTTTCATATAATTCAGTGCCTAAACCATAACTGTTTCTCCATGCTGCTTGCTCAATGGAGGAATTGGAAGATGTTTGATTGTATCGGACATGCCTGTATATTGGAGCGATTCCAGCTTTTGCAAAAACGAAATTGCTGGTGCTGCTGTTGTTTCGCTGGACACCCCTACTATTTTTCCGAATAAAAGGTGTCTCCTGGTATCTTTATTTTTCTGAATTTGGTGTTCGGGTTGTTCAAAAATGAAGTCAAGATTCTTGTATCCCTTTCCAGCTCCGTGGCTAAATATTTGATGGGCAATCCTTCTGACAGTCCAGCAAATATACTTTGCTTTTTGATAACCTTTAACCGCCTGATTTTTTTGTCATTTTAAGATAACTGCAATAAAGCAATGGACAGTATAATTACCTTGATAATAAATGAAATGCCATAATTTCGTGAATATAGTATGAATTTGAATAACAATTTGGGAAATAACTAATTTTAAAGCAGCCATGTGATGGTACAATTTTTCATTTTTTGTGACGTATATTTAGTGAAATATTGATATTTTACTAATCTGCAATAAAGCGATTGCCTCAGGTTCACTTAAATTGGCTGAAGTTTTTGAACTTTGAATAAAGTCGTGCCTAAAAGTGTTATTCGAATAACGTTCGCATAAAAATAAACGTACGTATAACTCGACAAGTTTATAAAAGTACTGTAAAAATAAATAAATATTAAGGACATGTTATGTATTACCTTTTAGGAGAACATAATTCCAGAATACATTCCTAACCCTAAAGCTTTTAATAATATCTAACCACGTTTTATTAATCAGAATCATATTTTAATATTTTTTTAATCCCATTTCTGCCACCTTTATGTTGAATTATGTACATATTATATTTCCATTTAGGGCATATAATAATCATTATTCATAATTGATAATTAGTAGACCGTTCCAAAATTTAAATGTGCTATTTCGGTCACTAAATAAACAAACACATTTTTACTGGTAGTTATAATTTTTTTTAATAAATGCAGTTTGTTTCCGCAACGTACTCATATTTATATTCGTTTTAGTAGTTTTGGAAATGAAAAATTTAGCCAGGAAAATGTATTTATATTCGAATATGACATTCTGGATTAATAAATACTTAAGAAACCATTTCGTTTTGCTTTCACTTATTTAATATACAAGTTTTCTGTGTTAAACAGCTCACTGTGTATAATTTCCTCGTGGGATTGCTATAATTATTATTTCAAGTTACTCAAACATAATCATGCACCTGATAAAAATAATTATATTTGATATTTTGTCGACATTGTGCCATATTCCCAGCAGGCAATGCTTGTACACATATACTTAGCAATTAAAAATATTTAATACTATTTCTTTGTACTTTAATTTTTTTAAATTTCCTCGGACAACGCCGGGCAACGAGTCTTGCTAGTCATAACAATACATACACATACATGCCTAATTCATTATTGCATATTATCGGTAGATTCATCACTACATAGTTAATTTCCGATGTGATTTTATACAGGCCTTGGTTGATGATAAATCCGATCTTCAATAATCATTCTTGGTTTCGAGATTATAGTTTACAAGTCCAACTTATCGAACCTGATAGATATCAGTGGTTACTTTACCTCTAAAATGGTGTGAATGACTTTGAAATAAAGCAAAGGAGGTTGAATAATGATATAATACAATTTACTTATCCGCATTTCACAAATGAAGAAGTTAAACCATTTCAATGTGGTTCATGTTGTTTAGTGAAAACTAAGCTTGTCAGCCATACGAGGCACAACAATATGCATAAATTTGGAAATACTTATTCGATTATGTACATTCTCATAATAGTTATATATCTTATTTATGGTAATAATAATATAAATACACACCTTTGTTGGAATGTGTAATTTGAGAACAAAGATTATACAATAACTGACATATTCTACTCTTTAGTTGGTTTGTTGGTTTGTTGTTTTTGTTTTACGGCATATCAACCCTTTTCAACTTATTTAATGTCGAATCAAGAAAAGTATTTTAATACAATATTTTTTCAAGTCGTTATCTATTTTACCCATTGTTGGGACCCTAACCGGTACTACCACTCCGAGTTAGAGAGGACCTGGGAATAATGGCAATCAAAGGGTCGCTCCTACTCTTGAGAAAGAAAGTATTATTTCAATGAGAATGCATATCTATAACTTCGATGGCATTAAAAAAATAAGTCATCGCGAAAGTCTTATATTTTATTCGTGTTATTTGAATGATTAGGACTTGTGCCCAGTCATATCTGAATAAACGATATCAACAGCTCTCTGTTTATTTAATTCAGGGCCTAATTCGAAATTATATGCCATTTTAAGAGAATAATAGGATGCACATGCATAATTTTGAAGGTAAAAAATGAGGAGATATCGTAAGAATAATATTAAAGATGTGAGGAGCAATCTGAATCCCCTGCGTATCAGAAGCAATCAATCCTCATCAGAAGAATTCCAAAAAATTCAGACGACTGTTATATATTTTCCATCATTGATTAGAAAAAAAATATAGTCAATTACTGGAACGCAATAAACGACAACATCTACAACCGATGGATTCATATTGGTGACAACATATCAGAGAATATATAACAATGATGATAATGGCATTTGTGTTCTTCGAAAACATTTCTGCAACAGTTCCTGTTAACATATATGGAGGGGAGATACATTTTTGATGATGAAGGAGGCACATTATCCTTAGAGAGGATTATACAAATGTTCGTATACAAGATAATGATAAACAAAACACATTTACGTTTCAGTGGAATGACGACACAAAGACAAACAATTACAAAATATAAATAGTGATTTCACTATTCATCAGCCAACCGATTGATGATGTGAGAATTTCAAACCTTTCCGACAACATAGTCTCTCTTCTACCCTTCGCCTCTAAGGTTATCAGCTCTCAGTCTGCCTTCTGTCCCTGGCTGTGGGTGACTCTCTCTCTCTCTCTCTCTGCCTCTCTCTGTCTCTCTCTGTCTCTCTTTCTCTCTCCTGACTTCGACACTCAGTCTCAATATATTGAGAATCTCCTTTGCTTGTGATCAGAGGTGTGCTGTTAACCAACGTGACTACTTTTACATATGTCTGACCAAAATCATTCTTTGGCAAAAAAAGAATTCCGAATCTAATTGTTCAATATTTTACCTATTTTAAACTCGTATTGCCCATTCTTCAAAGAAAATTCTTTTAGAAATAAGTCGATGTGAAATATGTCAGTTTTAACTGACATATTTCAAATCCACTTATTTCTAAGAGAATGAAGAATCGCTCCTTTTGTGACATCAATAATATTTAGTTATTTCTAAAAGAATTAGCAACTGACTGCATTCCTAGGATTTCAATTATCAATTATCTTTTAACACTTGCATACCGGGTTCGATTTTAGACTTTTCCTAATATCATTTGCATTTATCTTATCTGCCTTCTTACTTACATGAGAAGGGGGCATCCATTCTTATGTAACGATCTTAGATTCCAGTTCACGATGGCGCAAACTATTGAACTTGGGCACCAAACTATCTGCATTTGAACCGTTCTTAGAAATATTTGTGTCTTTTTAATCTACTCCATAGTTTTCATCCGCGTATGGATCTACAATTGCTCAATTATTTTTAAACCTGTCCAATTGTATTTTGTCATACACAGCAATTCCTCTATCGTCTACACAATCAAATACAGACATTTGAATAGAGGAATTTTATTAACGCAGTAGCTCCTTCAGAGTCTGTAAGCTATAATCGCTTACAGAAGTTTAATAATGTATGAGGGTATACATAATATATCGAACTGAGACGTGCCTGCACGAGATGTCAGTCAAGCATAATTATAACTTATCACAGATATCCGTATATAACAGGTTCTTACGACCGAACACTGTGCGAACAAATCCAATATGAGAACATTAGTTGTAATTATGCAATAAAAGCACGTTATCAGTCTCTGTATAAAAATATCTAACCATAATATATTTAAATGGTGGTATTAGATTTATTCATTTTACGTTAGACATATTAGCCAAGCAAGTAACCAAACGTTTCTTATAGAACTGGAAACTCACTTCTATCAACGTGTTTCGATGTAGAACATAATATGTATCTTCATGGTTCATCCTAATAAACTACATGTAATACTGTGTGTTACTTTTGTTTCTTTGTAATTATATTTTAAAATCGAGTATTGAATTATATCTCAACGCTCTTTTCAACGTTCGAAAGTATCCATGTTTTGAATCAAGCGAAATAAGATACACGATCTCAGTTATAATTTGCATCATGTTTCGATCACATTGGAAAACAGTAACGTGTCATTGCACATAACTATACTCCCATGTGTCCTCGAAATCATAAATTCAGCTGAAGTGTTTTTTACGATGTGAAATATTTGGTATTTTTATGATACTGAATAACTATAAAAAAATGAACGTGATATTTTACGGATTTACGATTACAGATAATTTCCCTTAACGACTCTAATTAATTACTAAATGTGATTTATTAAAGAATTTCAAATCGATGTTTTTAATTTTTGGTATTCAGAGGATGTATTTTCAAATATCCTGCACGTGTTTGTACCACAGCAAAGAAATTATGGGATAGTTGCTGCACAATATTAGATACCAAAAGTCTTGGCACAGTTGTATCAAAATAAGACTGAATATCTTCTCTATCATGGTGTATGAAGCGTCAGTTTACTTTGTCGGAAAGTATGATAGTCTTGTTAAGACGCTAAATGTGTGACTCAGCATTCAATAAATGTTGGATGTGGAAAACACTCTCTGACTATAGTAAAAATCGAACTAACATATCCTTTTATATCCTAATATATCGACGTGAAAGCGAACACTTTAGTGCTTTTCAAGGTTTATTTAACTAACAGAAGATATTAACCTCGTGACACTGAGTATTTAACATGCTCTTTTACTTATATATATTAACATACTCTTTCACTTATATATATATATACATATCTATATATATATATATATAAGTGAACGTGTCTCTGTGTATGTGTGTCTGTGTACATTTTCCTACGCATTAACTCTGTCAATTTTCAGTCTACAAACACGCTATTTGATATGCCGAGTACTGAGATTTGGAAAAATCTTTGTAATCAGTTTTCGTCCAGAAATTTGGCTCTTAAGGGATAAAAGTTCAACGATTCGAGAACTCTGCCGAACTCCTCCGCCAATTTTGATTGTAACCACTTAACATTTAAGATATACGTTCCTTGGCCGTGGATCTAACATACTTACTTGATTAGAGTCCTACACAATAAATATTAAGTCGTCATTATAGGGGTCAAAGTTTTAAAAAATTGACCTTTTTTTTTTGCCCAACATACACCTCCAGATATCCGGGCAACGGCGGCCCGAAATGCTAGTATATATATATATATATATATATATATATATATATATATATATATACTATAATAATACTCACCATATTTATATATACGCGCGTGTATGCCAATAACTGTATAATAATATATATATATATATATATATATACATACGTATATACACATATATATATTATATATATGTATGTATATATGTATTTACATATATATATCTATATGTGTGTATATATATAAATATATATATATATATATATATATATATATATATATATATATATATATATATATATATATATATATATATATACACACACATATATGTGTATATAAACCGTACATGATTTTATGGAGATAAATTGCAATATTAAGCTGAATTTATTCTGAGCTATGTCGAACACACGTACAAACAGAGTTAAACTGGGATGTCGAAAATGTAACGGAAACTAAATCTGTTTTAAAAGAAAAGAAAACGAGAATAGAATGAACATTTTCCCTGCTTTTTGCATGAAGTAAAACTGTGATATCTAATCGATAACAGCGTACATTTGTTATCACTTGTCAAGGGAAACAACTTTTACAAAACTCTTTTGCCCATATACAGAAACAAACATTTATTAAGTATGTTCGAATAGAAAACGAAAGTTTTGCATAAACATGTTTTACATATTTTGCTTGTCACGTCTACATAGGTGGTTATCTGGTTCACCGTGTCAGTCTTCTACGAATAAGCCTTACACTTAAGAAAAACAAAACACTTGCCACATTCAGTTCTACAGTAGAGTATAAAGTTACAAGCATAACTCTTAAACCATGCTATTCAAGTCTATCTTTTTTGGCTTCAAATAAATTTAAAAACCTGAAAGCTAACAATATGGACACATCCACCTGTGTCATACTTGCGAGGTTCATGTTAGAAGAATAATTTTACAGTTTTTGACGACTACATTTTCAAATCTTTCTCTATATAAATAAAATGAACTCATTTTTCTCGTCTGATTTTGCCCTTAATAGGATTAAAAATCAAGATATTTCATGCAAATATAATATGCACAAACGGCAGAACAATATCTGAGGTGTGTTATAGGCTTATTATTTCTCAAATTCCTCGATAATCTTAGATTTCTATACTTTTTCTGCTGAGAAGTCACGGCCAAAATCGGTTAAGATCAATGGAAGTGGTAAAATATTTTCTCTCTAATAAATTCCTCCTCCCCCTGCCACCACTTAACACCGTTTGGGGATCGTTCACAAGGAAGAGTTGAGAAGAGAACACCGGTTTGGCTTCGTAGTTCTTTCATGTGAAGTTATTTAAATTCACTAAACTAAGCTGCAGTGCTCTGTGGCGTAGTGGTTAGCGTGCTGGACAATTCACATTATGTTTTCACGTTCGCGCCGACCTACCGTAGTCGTTTTTTTTTGTTTTTGTTTTTCCTAAACAACTGGAATGGACTTTTCTTGGTGGCCGAACTGTTAACGTTGTAGATGTTTTTTATGTTTTGTTTTTTTCACTTTATTTTCCTACTTTTACTCATGACTCCGGGTTTGATCCTTCCTACTTACCTACCATATCATTTTTTAAACCCCCCCCGTCCCGGAAACAAACACTCGGGCAACGCCGGGTACCCCCGCTAGTATGAAATAAGTTTCAAAAGTAATTGACCCTATATTGTATTCTGCATGAACAGACTAAAGGGGCATACATATTTCATTTTTACGGCGCCTAAACTTAAAAATGCATGACCTGGAAGCTAAATTTTCGTTGCAGATATTGACTATGTGAGCATTTAAGGAAAGACCATCTGTTAGGAACGTGCGTTAGCAGCATAGATACGTCATTGAATCCCTCGCTAATCTGTTCAGAAACTAAATTCTTGAGCAGAAAGTACGCTCGTTTTTCTGTGGGTGCACTTGCGTATTTGTAGCTCTTTACTGTTTGGAGTTTTAAAAAATGAGGCCTTAGTTTTGAAACGATACTCGTAGTATATTAATTACGTCTATCTATATATCTATAAAGTGAACGTTTCTGTAAATATGTGTGTCTGTGTGCCTGTGCATCTGTGTGTGTACAGTTCCTTACGCAATAACTCTGTCAATTTTAAGTCTACAGACTCGAAATTTGATATGCAGGGTACTGAAATTTTGGGAACATTTTGGTGATCTATTTTCAGCCAGAAATTTTACTGTTGAGGGGCCAAGGCCGGGCTGAAATGCTAGGGCATCTATAAAAATGATGTATTGTTAAATATATCAGTTGCTGTGTCAGTATTTTATGTAAATTGAGCTCTTAGAGGCGCATTGCATATACATTTAAAGTAGTATATTAAATTATATTCAGAAAAAAAAACACTCTTTTTCTCCTAAGTCGACTTGTAGCACTTACTTTAAACATATTTTGTTCATGGTAACGGCGTAAATTGAACAAAAAATCGCCTTCCATCTTTTCTGTCTTTTTTTTACATGGGGGTCACCACTTATCAAGGCCCGAAGGCCACTCAGGGATAAGGGTTAAATAGTGTATAGTAGAAATTGGACAATATAGTAATCATTAGTAATGAAAATTTGGTAAATTTGATAACTTATATGGAACGGCTCATCAAGAACTTATTTACGTTAGACTTGAAGACAACCATATTGTAGTCAGCCGGAAAGCAGGAAAACGGAAGACAATTGCACAAGCGTGCAGTTCTAAGAAAGAAGCTTTGTTCATGGAATCTACGTTTAGGTTTAGGCACAGATAAAGAATGGGGGAATTATTGATAGTGTTTACAGCTAGACGAGTGTTTCTTGTGAAAGTTTGACGAGGGGGGACCATAGAATGAAGCTCAGTCGAACACTTTTTAATCTGTTTTTGATCAAACTCAATTCTCATTAAAATTGGTTATTTTTCTAACCTTTTTTACGACAAATATAATATCCGCTGTGTTATCGCTGATATAATGCCAGTGTTTTGTGATATCTGCTCGCGGACATTCTAAATGCATATCATATATGCTCTAATTTTAACTATATTGATAGTTTATAGAAGACCGATAAAAAATTGAAATACACATATAAGTCTAACACAGGATAGTCATATAACACTGTTTTAATACGTACATATGTTTATTACCACTTCGAATTTCAAACGCTGTTAATCAAATTAATTATTATAGCCCATAAAAAAACAATAAATACATTACTATTTGTTATACAACGATGTTTTGTTGAATAACATAACTAGGGTATATAATTAATAGTTGTCTTTATAGCCTTTCGTTGTGGTAACAAAATAAGTCGTGATATTCTGAAGACTATTTAACACCTGCAATACTTATAATGAATCGAGTCATCGAGTTATATTGAAAATAGTTAGGGCTTTCATAATCAGAATTGCCTCGCTTTAAAGGCAAATAATGGAATACACTTTATTGTATTAAAATTCACTTTATGATTATAAGATATTAAAAAAAGTATGCATGCAAATAATTCAAAAGTCTAAGTAATGTTCATGCCCGTTATATTTTTAGCGCTTATTTAAATTAATAATTATATTTTTTATACTTTATATTATCAGCCGAGCTGGCGTTCCCCGGTCAATAAATACTCTTAAATATTATGTTTTAAGTCATGCAGATTTAATATTCATTATTATACGGTCGATTTACAACTGATTATTATATTTGCCCCAGCATATAGTGATGATTTAAAAGGCAAACAAAAAAGGTTTTTGTATCAGTTATAATATATCCACAAAGCATAAAGCCTTTCGGAATCATCTGTCAGCAAATTTTCTAAATTCATATAATTTACAATTTTTTTAAAAAAAGTTGTATGACTTAAAAATTTAATCAGCAAACGATAGCAGAGATGCAAGAGAATGCTTCAATAGTTGCATTTCGTTTCCCGGACAGTATACGATACTGAATTTTAACTGTTTCATTTTTTATTTTGGATTTCCTATTGTTGTCAAACATGAAACTAATGCACTTTTGATCCGTAATGACTTTGAAGTGTCCTCCGTGTAGAAAGTATCGCAACTTTTAGAGAGCGTCGACAATAGCAACAGCTGGCTTTTCAAGAGCATCGTTTGGGTATAGCTCTCGTGAAAAGAATGCAACAGGTCGACCTTGTTGTTTAGTGTAGCAGCTACGCAGTAATTAACTCCATCTGTTTTTACTTCAAATTCCTTATCCAGGTAAATTGTTGATAGTGGTTGTAGGGAGGCGAGCACTTTTATGTAACATTTTTAAAGAGCGGGACAATAGATTAGAGCTACGGCGAACTGTTGCTATTAAAATCACGATAGAGCAGAATCAGTCTTGAAACCTTTCTCCGTTTGAAAGAGGTTGTAGAACGAAAAAAAAAAAACACTTATCTAATTTCGACGCCGAGTTAGAAGTTTATCAAGACAAGATAGCTTCTTTCGATCGGTACTCATACAGATATAGAAACAGTACTGCATATAAGGACGTAGTTGGCTCTTATACAGGTACTCGACTGCAGCGAGAGTGAGACAGCTTATCGGTCAGTAGAATGAGAGAAACCATTTTCCAGCGACGTTAGCAACTGATCTGATGCACGTTTTCCACTTAAAATATGCACTGATGATTAGTCCAAAAATTTGTTTAAGAAATGTCCATTTTATAAGTTAAGCACTTCTTATTGCTATACATCTGATGACATTACTGAACTATTTCTTTTTAATTCCATGTTCAAACGATCAGCTATAACAGGAATTAAGAATTCACTTTACTAAAGACTGATCGTAAAAAATTGTCAATTTAAAAAAACCTGGACATTAGGAAACTTTAGAAGATATGCAGCACAATTCTTTATCATAGTCGGAATGCTTCAAACTTCTTTTGGACAATCTTGGATTAATCGAGGCTAAGTTTTGAGTAATGCAATATATTCACGAATGTTAGGGAGTCGTTTAGTGTTGATGGATGCGTAGGAGTAGTAAGGTGGTCAAAACATTAGAGGTAATGGATCAAATAGAGAATTTAATGGATCAGGACCGTCCGGTGTCAAGGGAAAGCATAAATGGCCAGTTTAATTTCAGTGTCGGATTTTTTATTCGAATACACAACTCTAAAACTCTGTCATTGTCTCATATTATTTGACGAAGACGGGCGTCAAGAAAGTTTCTCACCTTCCTTATAAACCTCTCATATTTGGTTATTCCCTAAGCTCAAGGGAAACATCAAAGGCGGTTGTTATTAGATAATTAACGAGAGGAAACATGGAGCTTCCTAGAATTTGTTGGAACGGTACAACATATGCATTGAAGCCGGACGAGATTTCTACGAAATGGGAATGAGGCTTATGTGTTGTCTATTAATAAATGTGCCCACACGGAAAAAAAAATTGGAAAGCACCTCGTTAATGACGGTGGAGGATAACATTATGTGATTTGGGAGATCATTTATAAAAATAAGGAATATATTTTGGCCTATGCTTACTAATCCATACTGTACGACTATTTTGATTCCTTGAGCTGCTGTTATATCCCATCGCCGACTACTGTAATCATATAATAGACAAACGATCTGATGCTTGAGAAGTCATTTATAGATATCCCATGGCTAAAGACATAGTGAAGTAAACAATTCAGTTAAACATAAGCAAATGATATTGCCCTAGAAAGGAACCCCTCCCGATGTATTTACTATTTCTCTGTGGTATTACAGTCAGCTCATCGGATTTGAACCACGCAGGACGGGAACCAGATTGCTTTTCAATGAGTTGGTTAATTTTGCGAAGATGGTTTACACTATCTTTATATATCTTGAATTTGAACAACCTACTCACAATACTTAGAAGATTACTTGATCTTTACATAGATTAAGATGGCCGATCCCTGGAGAATTTACATACTGAACAGATAATTCGAGATTAAAAAGCACTTGGGAAGATTTACTGCTTTAGGCATCAAGTGAACAATTTTTGTAAGTTTAAGTTATAGCGTTTTGAGTGAATTGCCAGACAAATAAAATATAATATAATAACAGAGGACATCATATATTATATGTAGTTATTTGTGGATATTTTTTTGGGGGGGGATTTATTCGACAGTGCTCAATACAGTGCATAGCAACGATGTAGCAGTGAGTAATTAATGGTTTATACAACTAATAGATAATCGAGCTAAGTGAAAATTGCTAATGTGGATGAATCGCGAACGCTACTGAGTAGCTTAATTTGAATAGATACATTTAAAGATTGTCAATTTATATATATATCTATATATCTATAAAAGTGAACGTGTCTGTCTGTCTGTGTGTCTGTGTGTCTGTCTGTATGTGTACATTTCCCTACGCAATAACTCTGTCAATTTTTGTCTATAGACTCGAAATTTGAAATACCGGGTACTGTGATTTGGGAAAATCGATGTGACGGGTGTCAGCCAGAAATTTGGCTGTTAAGGGGTCAAATTTCAACGATTTGACCTTTAAGAACTCTACAAAACTCCTCCGACAATTGTGAATCTAGACACTTAACCTTTTAAATATAGGTTCCTTGAACCTGGATCTAACTTAATAAAGTGATTTGAGCCCGAAACAATAAATTTGAAGGGGTAATAATAGGGGTCAAAGTTTTAAAAAATTTACCATTTTTTTGTTTTTTTGCACAGCATACACCTCCAAACACCCGAGCAACGCCGGACACCCCTGCTAGTATATATATATATATATATATATATATATATATATATATATATATATATATATATATATATATATATGTATATATATATATATTATAAATATATACAGATACAAATATATATATATATATATATATAGACATATACAGATACAAATTTATATATATAAATAATTATATATATATATATATATATATGTTTAAAGAAAAAATAGAAAAAACCGAATGAAATTATTACAAAATCAACGTTTCGTCCTTGTCTCAGAGGACATCTTCAGGATAATTGAAATAAAAATGTGATAAAAGAAAAAGTCATAGATCGCGCGATCTATGACTTTTTCTTTTATCACATTTTTATTTCAATTATCCTGAAGATGTCCTCTGAGACAAGGACGAAACGTTGATTTTGTAATAATTTCATTCGGTTTTTTCTATTTTTTCTTTAAACATAACGTCAACCACCGCTGGTACATTTTTTCATTCCTTATACATATATATATATATTTTTATATATATATATATATATATATATATATATATATATATATATATATATATATATATATATATATATACCATACTAGCAAAAGAACCCGTCGTTGACTGGGTTCAAAAACAGCCTACAGAACATGGACTCTGATTTATGAAAGTATGATAGCTTATGAAAAAGAAGGGTTGTAAATTTGGGTTGATTTGGGGGTATCCAAACCGAAGCAAAAATTGATGAAAGTAAAACTAAATAGATGCATCCAATAATTTATTATACCATACCTGTTCACACTGAAACACTTATCACAATATTCTGTGGATCTATATTAAAAAAACCTTGTTAAACTTTGTGACATATTTCCATTCTATGGAGGTCAGTTGCGAACGAACACACCATAATTTTATTATACCATATTTCTTCACACTGAAACATAATTACTAAAGTATACTTACGCAGATAGATATGAAAAGTCTTTATTAAAGTTTGTGTCTATTTCCATTTTAGGGAGGCCATGCGCGAACGCAGATCCCACAATTTTATTATACCATCCATACTTAAGTTAAAACATACTTATCAAAGTATTCCTATGTACATCTATATCAAAAACACTTGTAAACGTTTTATTTTTATTTTTTTTTATTTTTTTATGTCCATACTTCGTGGACCAGGCGCGAAAGCAAACCCCACAATTTTAATGAACTATCGTTCTGGCAGATCAAACATACCCATTCCTGTGTCTCGATACATCTTTTATCATTATATGTAATCAGTTTTTAAAAAATAGTCAACCATATAGGAGCCTATTCGTGACCAAACACACACACAAACACGCACAACCACACACACACATACACATACATTCAGCTTTATATTATATATATATATATATATATATATATATATATATATATATATATATACAATCATCCACATACAGTACTAATTCACTGTTTCACAGCTAATCAGTGCGGCTAGACAAGCACCTACGTCAAGCCAAAATCAAAACCGTACCGCCCATATGACCGCCGGAGCACCTAACAGTTGCGCTATACGGCTGCTACTATAAGGGAAGTGAATTAACCATGTTTTGACATTGTCCAAATACCTAAGCTATATATATATATATATATATATATATATATATATATATATATATATATATATATATATAGCGTTTAAAGGATCTTAGATTATTTAACCGTAATATATTATAATGACAAAATGTAAAAAAATAAATGGAGTTTAAATGGAAAAGCCAAATAATCTGAACACATCGCACCCTGAAAAATTGCATAAGTCGATTTTGCTATAGAAAATCTTCAAGCAAATATATAAGAGCGTATAACAACTTAAGATGAATGTTTAAATAGAAAATGGGGATCATTACCTGTACATCTTACATATATATATATATATATATATATATATATATATATATATATATATATATATATATATATATATATATACAAGAAGAACTACTGGCAGTGGCACGTGGCAAAATACGTTAAAATATAAAATTTTCATTAATGAAGCTCTGTATTTATTATTATATTGGACCCAATACATAACAACAATTTTAAAATATTCAAAATATGACTCCTGCGCATTCACCGAGAACAGAAACCGTAACGGTTAGCTTACGATATTTCTATTTGCCTGAGATATGAAGACATGTTTGCTGAAAGGCTAAAAATTAAAACATGATTATCGGTATAGTTATTACGTTATGCATTCATATTCGTAATGCCGTACTTCGACATAAACAAAGCAAAATCTGTTTTTTTTTTTATTCAAACAATTTTCTCAAAATGTTGCCCTGCAAAAACAATAATACAATGTTTCGCATGGGTTCAAATACTCCATATATTATGTTTTGTATTTTCAGATTAAAAACTGACAGAATATATCGATAGGTAATTTTGTAACATTATATATATATATATATATATATATATATATATATATATATATATATATAATAGGAAAGTCGAGCATGAAAAGTAATATGGCCAAGCTTAAACATGGAAAATTAAAGGACTAGTTGTTAAAACTGGAAGTAAAATGGCTAGATATTCTATAAAATAAGATAATACATTCATAACTTAAAATATTTCAGCATTAAGAATTGATAATATACTGGTATAAATTGACTTTTAAAAAACACACCTTAATCCGGTTAACGTAGATAGTACTCGATACTTCTCTGTTCTAGCTAAATGTTTCGCAGTTGACTATCAAGATAGGCTCATATGTCATGATGATAGTGGGAAAGTGCGCCGTTCTGCTAGAAGTGCCATTATTTATTCGTAAACATCTCTTGGGAATAGTACATAGAGTATTACTGAAACAAGTTGAGATAATATAAAGAATGTATACATTTTATTGGGACCTATTCTCTCTATCTCTGTCTCTCTCACTCTCTCTGTATATATATATATATATATATATATATATAGTCATCCACATACAGTACTGCTTCGCTGTTTCACAGCTCATCAGTGCGGCTAGACAGGCAACTATATATATATAAATATATATATGGGTGTATGCGTTTGTATGCGCACATTTATGTCTTTATATATATATATATATATATATATATATATATATATATATTATATATATATATATATATGCTTATTTTTATATTTTGGCAGCAAGTCATTATTACAGCACGTCTCATTCAACACAAGTTTATCTTTTTCCGATCTTTTTGTGTATCTTTTCCATTTGCCAAGCGTTTTTTTTTTAAATTTCAGCAGGTATGTTATAGAAAATGGCAACCAAATGTTGTTGGTCGGCAATATTCTTTCCGAGCACTTGGTGCATTCAATTAGTATCAGGAGAGAACATGGCCGAACAACAACTTTCATATATCTGCGCCTTTTATTTTCATTTTAACTCGCTCTAAAATTACTCATCAACTCATTACTTTAAATCCCATTCTATATCATGAACTTATCGCCGCCTTGTTGCCGTTGTTACAATTGCTTTCTGTCAAGTCACTCCCGAAACCATTTATCACTCCAGCCCACCGGGTGTGATCCTCTTATCCGTCTGTATGTGGCACTTCAAATATATCTGCACACTATAATGTCCTTTCCTTATGCTATTTCGTTAATCGATTCTTTAATGCTTTACATAATCTTGCTCTTGACACCGAAGACTTCCAGTGGCCTTAATTATGAACCCATTTTATGCATTTGCGTTTCTTATTAATTCCCATCGGAGTCGTGATGGATCTCACTATGTAAAATTAATGAATTCTCACTGGACTTTTGTTCTGAGTTGAACTCCTATTTGATATCTTTATTTTATTGTTTCATGAATCTATTTTCAAATACTTTGATATTTGACACGAAGACTTTTCAATTTTACTTGATTATATAATTCTATTTTATTTTATTTTATTTTGCCTGCCTAAATAATCATTTTATGTTCTTACAAATAATCCGTTGATACTGCGGGTTACAATAATTATTTAAAAATACTAAACATAAACAATTTCTGAAGGTGCATTGCTTTTATACTTATTCTATATATAAACATACGAAATTTTTCATTCGATAAGCCATTTTAATGACTTTTACTATAATATAGAAAATAATTATTCTTTAGCATATAATATCTAGCCGCACTTTATATTTTATCCAGCCGATACAAGTGAACGCAGATATAAGCAATATACCCCTTTTTATAAGTATTACTACAACGTTTAATATTTGCACGTTTATATTATGTAAGTAAAAAGTGTAAGGAAAAATTCAAGATGGCGCCCGACTCTCTCTTTAACACGGTAAGATATCCTCAACACGGCACAAGAAGCAACAGCCACACGATTCCCCAGCCAACTCAATCGTCACTCCCCACGTCTTTCCCCTTACCCGCTGTTATCGTCGTTCTAGGCCGGCTAAATTTGCATATTCCGAGAATTCGTGTGACTTTGCGAGACATCATACTTTACAAAAGACGGCGGTCGCCATCTTGGTCTTTCTTTTCTATTTTTGGTCGGTAACGCTGAGCTGGTCTCGAGGTAAGTCTTTCTCCCCCCATCCGTCTCTCCCACGTACCCACACAACACGCAAACACGCGGGCGCTTATCTCCTGGATGCACGTTACACTCCCCCCTGATCTGATGATCACATAGAGAGCACTGGGGGGGGGGGGCTTTTAGTGCGTGTGCTTCTGCGAAGAGGTACATTCACTGTTTCAGATTCGGGCTTTGGATCTGGTTCCGCCTCATCAGATGAAGTATCGCTATCAGTCTCTGGAAGGGGCTCACTGAATCCGTGCATCGGCAGCTCATCGCTAGACGCTTCACTGCTTTCTTCTGTAGTTGTATGACGCACCTCGGTAGCTGGGCGAAGATCTCGCACATGTCGTGGGGTTCCATCGACCAAAACAGACTGCTGGCTAATCACTCCAGATATGTGTCCTCGCTTAAACTTGTCGGTGCACCGATTTCCTGGAGGCCGCACCCACACTGGATCTCCCACTTCATATCTGTTATATGTTCCCTTGTCGGTTGGCTGCGTAGTGTTGATTCCCTTCACTCCGACTCGGTACGTGTAAATAGCATTCGCAGGTGCGGTTGAAGGGGGCGTCCCGTCCTTTGGCGTTATGTTGTACCAATATGTTGCTTCCGCAATAGTACATCGCTTCCTGGCAGCAATTCTCTTGATGCTGCGATGGCTTCTTTCAGCAATGCCATTTCCTGACGGCACATGCGCACATCGCAACCGTAGTCGGACGCCCCACTCATCTAACAACTGCCGGACTTGCTGGCTACAAAACGCTGCATCATTGTCAGTCAGGAGCTCTTCCGGCGCACCTCGCTCAAAAAAATGGATGATAGGTGGCGAACAACATTTGCTGAATCCTGTCTGGTCATCTGCCGCCACACCGCAAATCTCGTAGGCCCGCAATCAATGAGAGTTAGAAAGGGCTTGCCACTGTAATGGGTAATATCCATGGCCAGCCGCTGCAACACACTCTCAACTTCCAAGCGACCCTTCTGCCATCGCTCTGGTGCAGGATCAATTGACTGGCAAGCCTCACAATTTCTGACGATCTGTCTGACATCCATCTTGGTCACTGCTGGGTATGCACGCCTCACAAAATAAAGGGTCCTCTTGATACCCGGATGTCCGCTCTGTGCATGAATTTTTTGTATTTGACATGGGTCGATTGCAACTGCACAAGATCGAGCAGTAATCTCCATTCCCATCTTCGCGGCTTCATACCATTTGTGAGGTACACGGGTCAGTTGGTCAGCACGATTACAATGTGATGTCACCAGAGTGACGCTCAGTGATAGCCCATACTCAGATACCAGGTTTTTTAGCGTGTCTAGCCTTCTCCGTATTAACATTTCGCTTGCTGCCTTGGTACGGATTCGTGTCCGTCCTGAAAGTGTGTCAGACACCCAGTGGTAGACACAGAGAGAATCTGTGTACAAGGTCAACTTCTTAGACTGCCACTGCAGGGCCAGATTTACCCCCTTTACAACAGTGTCCAGCTCTGCCAGGTTGATATGCTGAGAATCTGTTACGGGCCGCAGCCAACACGCATCCTCGAACACGTTTCCTCCTTGCTCCAACGATACTCCCAACGCCAAAGAACTGGCATCAACCCACACACCTACGTTGTCTCCGTTAACAGACCACCGCCCACAGGCAGGGTCCTTCTTGTTCACTCTCTCCAGTGTCTCCTTAATCATCAGAGTTAGTAGGACATCATCGGATATGTCATCCCAACCCGTGGTTGTTAAATTTGCTCTGCGTTTAATCACACCAACAGCTGCGCGGAGCCAGCCACAGACCGGTAAGTGACCAACAAGTTTTCCACACCAAGAAAAAACGGTCCGCCTTGTAACGAGGTTGGGGATGCTTGGAATTTCACTGCCACGCCTCCATTGTAGGGTGCCATCTTCTTCATAAACATCCAATCCCAATACACGTGCTCCTTCCCTTAAACGTTCGGGATTCTTGCATTCCAGACAAAACTGAGCCAACTTTTCTTTGACACACGACGCAGACTGTACATCTTCATTGACGTATACGTCATCAATGTAAGCTGACGTTGAGTCCCTCATGGGCTTTTCTTGGGACAATACTGTGTTGAGAATAGTCTTCATGATCTGTGGTGCCACATTTAGGCCAAAGCCAAGGCGTGTAAGGCAGTACCTCTGCCCCTGGAACCAAACTGTCTGGAACGGCCACAACGTCTCATCAACTCGCACCTGTAAATAGGCTTTTCGCAAATCCAATATTGAGACATTAGTGCCTTTCTGACGCCATTCCCTCAACTTACTGGCGCATACGTCAGCATCGGCAGTGTAGGCTTCAATATGCTTGTAAAGCTCCCTATAGTCCAGCACGGGCCGTACTTTCGACTTGTTATGCTGGACTACTGCCATCAAGGGTATTAGACCCTTCGGAGGCCCAAGCTTGTCCTCAGGGTAGGGGATTAACCAGCCATCTTGGATCCACGGCTTTAGTTCCCTTTCGTATTCTGCTCGGGCCTCACTGGGTATAGGGCACTCTGCAACCCCATTCTTGACTTTAGTCGGTGCCATTCCCTCGGTCCACTTCCAAGATGCAATCCAGGCCCTCTTGCGCGAATCGTAGTCCACTGTAAAATCCGGCCGACCGATATGGAGCGCTGCACACACTGGCGCCTCTAAGAATCGCACCTTTCCATCCCGATGAATTGCGACTCCCCCCAGCGCCTTGATGGCATCGTATCCGAGCAACAGGTCAAACCCCAGGAGATTTCCTTGGGTCGCGAGCACATTGATCTTAGTGGCTGCACCAGTGTCCGTGTAGATCTTGACATTTCCAGCTCCACAGCATGTCTGGGTCTCGCCTCCTATCGTGGTGACTTTGATCTTCCTCTTAGTCCAACTTGGACACAGCCTGGTGCTCACTATAGTATGCGAACAGCCTGAGTCGAGAAGTGCTGAGCAGGGTATCCTGTTTACGTAGACAGTCATTACTGGTTGCGCCTTGTTCAAATTTTGCTCGGGGAGCAGGGCGGCGCTGACGTCCTCTCCCCTGATACATTTCCCGCACAGTTTTGGGCTAGATGCCCCAAACCGCCACACTTAAAACAGCGCACACGCCCCCTGTTGGTGCAATTCCTTGCAAAATGTCCGCGTCGGCCGCAGCGAAAACATTTCCCATTGCTTGCAGGGTTCTGATTCGGAATCTCCCGAGCGCCAATCTGGCCTGTCTGTGTCGCCATCACAACTGGTTCCCCCAGGTCCTCCTCATCTTTGATGATGGCTCGAGCACGTTCCATCAAGTGTTCCATGGTCGTTGTTGAAACGCTGGTTGAGGCTCTCAGTAGCTGCTTCACCCGAGTGGGAAGGCCCGCCACAAACGCGTACGCGAGCGTCCGCTCCGACACCCCTCCACCGAACAGAACTGCGAGTTTCTTTAACTCAGCGAAGAAAACGTCCACGCTTTCCTCCGGTAGAAGTTTTCGGGAAGCAAATTTTTCATAGGCCGTACAAGGATCCATGGCAAATGCCTTGTACAGCGCAGCTTTAATTGCGGTGACATCTCCCTTTTCGGCAGCACTGAGTTGCTGATATACACTCAAGGCACCCCCAGCCAATCTCAGGGGAATTACAGTGTGTACCCTTTTCACCTCACAAAGGTCGCACGACAGCTTGACCCTTTCAACCCAGTCGACGATGGACGTGGACCCGTAAAACTCGGGTATGAGCTTTAAGTCAAATTTCGACTCGGTCATAGTCCTAGAGGCCAAATGGCCGAACTAGCTTGTAAGTAAAAAGTGTAAGGAAAAATTCAAGATGGCGCCCGACTCTCTCTTTAACACGGTAAGATATCCTCAACACGGCACAAGAAGCAACAGCCACACGATTCCCCAGCCAACTCAATCGTCACTCCCCACGTCTTTCCCCTCACCCGCTTTTATCGTCGTTCTAGGCCGGCTAAATTTGCATATTCCGAGAATTCGTGTGACTTTGCGAGACATCATACTTCACAAAAGACGGCGGTCGCCATCTTGGTCTTTCTTTTCTATTTTTGGTCGGTAACGCTGAGCTGGTCTCGAGGTAAGTCTTTCTCCCCCCATCCGTCTCTCCCACGTACCCACACAACACGCAAACACGCGGGCGCTTATCTCCTGGATGCACGTTACATATTACATAAATCATGTGTCAGATATGCATAGGGTTCAACGCCTTGATCTATTTTGTAGTTGCTAGTATTGTGTATACGCCTCGGATTAACACGTATATTAATATACCGACGACTTTTTACTTACTGCGTATTTCTTATATTCGTGGCTATTATTGTTAGATATTGACCGGACAACGCCGGTAACCTAATCGACTAATATTATTAAAAAAATAAAGCAATTAGATGCAGTATTATGTGTATTTAAAGCTCGGGTTGATTATCCTGGAATTTTACTCAGAAAAAAAAAAAACGATGTATGAATTTTAAATAGATTGGGATTTGGTTCAGTAAACAATATTTCAGTTCACGTGCACGACAAGTAATTTGATTTGATTTGATTTGCTGAAGTGATGCCATTTTACATTCCGAATATTGATATAATAAACGAAAACGGATATTTAAATGTTTTACACTTTGTATGAAGAAAGTATTTGATTGTGTAGTTAAAATGTTATGCGTCTCACACTGTATATCTGATCAAATAATATAATCACAACACAATGACTCATAGATACTTTTATTTCACATATGTTATTGGTTACAAATGTGAATACATGTTTTAGAGGATTGGTTGGTTGCTTGGTTGGTTGGTTTTGTTTTACGGCATATCAACCCTTTTCGGGTTATTTGATGCCGAATCCAAAGATTTTGAAGAAAAATTTTTAATAGAATATATTTGTTGTTTTCAAATCAGTTTCTATTTTACCCATAGTTGGGACCCTAACAAGTACTACCACTCCAGGTCAGAGTGGACGTGGGAGCAATGGTAATTAAATGGTGGCTCCACGCTCCCCAAATCCCGCAAGCTGGGGCCTCACCACTGGATATAGTTTAAGGTCATATCCAGGACCTGTTTTAGAGGAATCTCAGTTAAAGCAAGGAATTAAACGCTTCTAAGAGGATTGTCAAAAAGTTCACCCGTCTTATATATAAAATATTCGAGAATGTGTAACACTCTAAAAGAAAGAGAGCATAGTTTGTTACAGTGGACAGCGAAGTCTAAGTAGGGAGGTGTGATAAAGGAGGAAGTATAGTTTGTAAAAGAAGTGGAGGGAAGTACGATCCCGTTTTGTTTAGCCGTCAGAGCGGGAGAGAAGTTTCATTTTAATTTAACGATTATTAATTCGTCTGAGTGCAGCTTTGCATCTAAAGGAAAATATGCCTTCATTCTTTTAAAAGGTGGTCACCACTTTGCAAGGCCCGGAAGTCACTCGGGAATAAGGGTTATTGCATATGAAACGTTAGTGTTGAGATTTGATAAAGTGCCTTACTTAAGGGGGCGGATCATCAGGAATTTGTTTATGTGTGACTTGAAAACATCCAAGTTGTAGTCAGTTTGGAAACAGGCAAACAGAACAGAACTTCTAAGAAAGATACCTTGTTCATGAAATATAGGTTTTGGTTTTAGAACAGATAAAGAGTGGGGAAATGTTTAGACAGTGGTTTCAGCTATACGGGTGTTTTTCGTAAAAGATTGGCGAAGAGTTGCATGGATTGGAGCAGATAGGCATATGGCATAATTGTTGTTGCCTTAATCCATGTCTTTATTGCAAGATGTGTGGTAAAACATTCCTTATCATTCTATATTATTGATGTGATCTATCTATTTATTTATTCGTTTTATAACTATTTTTAATCATAATTTACTTATATCCCGTTTTTATGATTCTTAATTGTTAGTGCTAGTTTTTGTTCCTCTCAAGTATTACATTTTTGAGTGGCGTATTCCTTATTCATCTATTGTATTGATTAGCTCCATGTAGATTTGTAATTATTCTATTCCCATATGCTCATATGTAAACAACATTTTTTGAATAATAATGAAACAATATACTAGATCTTTCTTTCAGGCGGGTTTCGTTGGATTTACATCAAAGATAAAAATATAGAAAACAATTACGCATGTATATTTATATATATATATATATATATATATATATATATATATCTGCATATATATGCATATATATCGACATATATATGCACATATGTGTATATAAATAAATATATACACATATGTGTGTACGTGCATACATAGTTATATATAAACATATACATTGATACATGTATATATACAAATATATACACCTCCATATATATATATATATATATATATATATATATATATATATATATATATATTGACATGTGAAAACTAAGGGAACCGAGTTATATGTTCTTCAAAGTTCTGGTTTTATTTTATTTTCATACTTCCTTGGTATTAGTAAATTGAAGAAAATAAAATAAGAGTAAAATATTTGAAAATATATATTTTGGTAGAAGCATGCAGTTGCTCAAAAATGAAATACTCTTTGGCATTATATAGCACTGTGGAGTGTGTGAGATATTAAATTGCATAAAGCTGCTTACATATTTACAATATAAAATACGATCTAGATTCTTTAATGAATAAATACACGGTTATAATTTAAATATGGATATGAAATTGAAATGAAATGAGTGCAGTTTTTATTATTGACTGCTAGCATATATATTAATTAATATAATTCGTAATTTTATTGAGTAAGACATGAAACCTGTTTCTAAATGTAACTTTTTTTAATATGAGTTATTAATTGTGGTAAGTGTAGAAACCTGCGTACTTTTTAATTGTATTTCAGTTTCCGATAAGTGCTGTTCTTTGAATTTTTGACGAGATTTATTTAAAATTAATTTATCGATATTGCTTTTTCATATTAAGTGTGTTTCCCATCTTATTGCAATATTATTTGATTCAGTCTCATCCTATATATATATATATATATATATATATATATATACATATATATATATATATATATATATATATATATAGAGAGAGAGAGAGAGAGAGAGAGAGAGAGACTTATATATAATATATTGAGTTCGTGTAATTCAGTAAATTTTCATATACCAATAGGTTTTAAACCAAACAAGTTTGACTTAAAGATTAAGCTACAAAATTATCACATTTCATAATTGAGCATTAATATACTGTGTGTGCAAAATCAACACTTCAAGACTTTTGTTCTTTCTATTCAAAAAATGCTGCATAAAGTGGGTTTATTCATAAAGTCTGAAGAAATGCTGAAGAAATGTTGGGTTTTGAAAATTTTCAAACGATATAAAACTTGAAACTGTCGAACTGGACATTGAAACAATTGTAACATAAAATGAAATACACTTTTCGTTGCATCAACATCTTGTCTTGAAGTGTTGATTTTGCACATAGAGTATATATATATATATATATATATATATATTCCTCAGCCAAACGACGTCGCAGCCCACAGGAGACATGACAGTCAACGAACCGAAAGTCCAGGACTCGAGTTAACACTCATTTGACCTCATCAGTTAGACACATCCGAAATCAGGATTCGAAACCCGAGCCCCTTGCATGTTAGGCAAGCACTCAACCAACTTAGCAAACACCCCCACAAATAAAAATTCTGTGAACCAACACAGATCAAGCACCCAAATCCGACTTTTAAATGGACCTACTTCATCTCGTCAAGGGATGCGGTCATTCAACAAGCTAATAACCCCAAGCCGATCTCTCACAAGCAGGAGTTTCGTCCTTTCGAGTAAAAACTCCTTATACCATACTATATCAAAAGCCTTGCATATGTCATTAGATACTGCTCCAAAATAAAACACCTGTTCAGAGATTCAATACTCCTGTGTAATATATAATTTAGCGCATCAGCTATAAATTTAAGCGAGGAGAGAACCATGTTTCTTATTTAATTGGAATTCATTATGGATGTGAGTATGATTTATTTACTTTTATTTATTGTGGACTATTATCCTCATCTTTTCGCTGTTGTTTCATGACGCTTCGACCAGCTATTCCTCTGACCATCGTCAGGTTGTAACTGCGGCGGGATAGAAACTCAAATCTCCATACTACATCCACTGTAATTACTGTTTTACGTAATGTCGTGGCGCAGTTCATAGAGACGTTGAATCTCTACGGTTCCAGGTGGAAATTGTCTGCAGATAGAGATTTCAATCCTAACCAAAGCTGGCCAGAGGCTTACTTGTCCTATACGTGGTGAGCCGATAACGGCTACAGAAGGCAATAATTGCAGTGCATGCAAGTAGGCGATACCGAGTTCTTATGCCGTCGCGGTTACAACCTGACGAAGACCAGAGGAATAGTTTGCTGAAACGTCGTGAAACAACTAAGATGAGGATAATAGTACGCAATAACTAAAAAATAAGAATCCATGTTATTTCAACTGATCTGATTAATCACTTTAATATTTATTTCAGCAACTTACTCATAAAATACAGGAAACTGATTTGTTAGTACTGAAAGACATATGACTGATCTCGGAAAAGATATATATATATATATATATATATATATATATATATATATATATATATATATATATATATATATATGTGTGTGTGTGTGTGTGTGTGCGCGTGTGTGTGTTTGTGTGCGTGCGTGTGTGTCAGTGTAATTCGTTCAAAATCGATAAACCCACATTTCTACATTGCCAATTTATTTGAAATTTCCAGAGAATCCACTTTTAAAGTAGAGGGATATTTCTATATTATTAAAATAGATAAACATTGTCAGTTATAAAAATCTATATATGTATATATAAAAGCGAAAATGTATGCATGTATGTATGTATGTATGTATGTATGTACGCTTTTCCTCGATGTCCACAAAAGGCTTCTTTCAGAGAAGTGCTTGCTCGGTTCACAACTTCTTAAAACTTTTTATATCATCTATAAATTGTAATATCTCAGAATTACCCACGTGTTATATAGGGGTCTTATTCAGAAAATGTTATTATTAGCGCAGTCTTAGAAAGAGTCTTATTAGAGTGTTTGTCGTTGAGAGAAAGTCTTATTACAAGTGATGCTGTTGAGAGAGCTGTTGTTGAAAGAGTTCTAGAGAGGGATGTTGTGAGAGAGATTGTTCGTTTTCTGACGTTTCATATATATTAAATGTTCTTTACTTAGAAGTGTTGAAGAAGAACTCCTAGAGTGAGGAGATAGTGTTCAGACATTGTGTAGACATGAGATGTAGATTCACATTGTGGATATGAGATGTGTATGTCAGACATTTTATAACACGGACATATAATAACAATTCACTTTACCTTTTTGTAAGAATCACAAACACAAAGACGAGCTTTATCAAACCACATGATGAGTTTATTTCTTCACGAGCGGCCGTTGTTTTCTCATCAAGAATTCAAAGCTTCACGTATTAAGTTTAAAAGGGTTCGTCTCGCCTCTAGACGATCGAATTTCAAACTCCAACCCCCCTGAGTTTCTCACTGACTGTCTCTCTAACTAACTAACTCTCACTTCCTATATTGAGAAATCCATGCATGTCCGGCCTCGTGAGAAAAATTCACGTGTCACCAACATGCGCGACTTTGCACGTTTCCGACATTATGATTTCCCAAAAACCTATTTTTTCTTTGATGTTTTTACAAATAAATTCAACCTACATATCTAATTTATTTTACCCATATTTTATTATCCACATTCTTTCTTAAAATTGCATAGTTTGTTTATTATTTATTTCATTAGATTTAACAATTTACTGGACATTCACTTTAAACCGATTGTTCTTAAAACTTATATCCAAGGTTCGATTTCTGCTTTCTCTCATTTTATTTTCATTTTAAGTAATCTCTCTATTTTTATACATACATGAAAAGGGGACAGCCCTTCTCATGTAACATCCCTCCCTTCCATATTTCACCAAAAAAAATGTATGCATTTTTAAATTCAGTACATTTTTTATTTTTACATCTACACAACCACACCGCTAGAAAGATCAGGCTATGAAAACAAAAAAAATCTCTTTCAGTCAGCCCTCCACGGCCGACTTCACAATTACTTTTTTTTTTCATAAGATCCGAACCTTTCCGATCTTCTTGGCATTTACTTTTTGGGTGTAGAGTCTTTACCTATGATTCACATGAGTTACTTTCCAGCCACCCATATGCCGCAGACTAGAGGTTTCCACCTCCCTCGAAATAGACGACTTCCTTCGTCCCAAAATTTTCATGATCTCTCTTTCCGCATGGTTAGTCTTATCAAGTATGGCTTTGTATTTTTTTATTCTATAGCTATCTTATACGAGACATACCAAATCTCATAACCAATCTTCTTGGTTGGCTTTAACTATCCCCTTCTAAAATTCTAACTGAATCTGTAAGCCAACCATACGTCTTAACTAGTTTTATTTTCTCCTAGAATGTTTAAATCTGATGTATATTTACTGATAACTTTTAATTATTGCTGTGAAAATCAATAACATTTACATTAAGTATAAATTTACAATATTGTTTAAAACACATTTTCAAAAGAAAATACCTTTATACATTTAAACATTTTGAAACAAAACACACAAAAAAATAAAAATTCGTTACATTATATATTTCAAAAGTCCGTTGACACAAAACAAAAATTTGTCCCTTTTTCAAAGACCAGAACATTTAAATCATACTAAAAAAACGAAAATTTTCACAGTGCATAAATTTGATTTCATTCGGCATCTTTCTTTTTTCTATAGTGTATTTTATTTTATTTATTTATTTTTTTTTTAATAACACAAGTTTTTAAAAGTACATCGGACTTTGAGACATATTGTTACAATGATTGACAGCTGTCTTTACACAAACTGCTTTGGCCCGCATTTACCAAAAACATTTCTGACACACATGTATTTTGTTGTGTGTATGTGCTACATAAACAAAAGAATTCATTTCAATGAATTATGCACGGTTACTTGTGTTTACTACTATTTATTATCCATTCATTACTACAGATTTCTTTTACGGCATATCGGCCTTTTCATTTTTTTTAAATATTTCTTGTATCTTTTGTTCTTTTGTGTGTTCATTTTTTTTCTTCTATTTTTTCAAGGCTACTCTTTTTTTGAAAGTATTGTTTATTTCCTTTTGAATGTCTTTTTTTCTTTTTCGCATTCTGTGATCGTCTAGTAAACGTTGCGTTTTTTTTCGTGGTAACGCCAGTTTCTTTTTTTTAACCCACCCTTGCGTGAGTGGACTAGTTACGTACACCAAATTTCATATATGTTATATTTTAACGAGTTTCTAATTATACTTATGATGATGAATGTTCTTTTGTTTACATGTTAAGAAGTGTAAGAGTCTTAGAAGGGATGAAGAGACAATCTTAGTGTAGATATGAAATGTAGATTCACATTGTGGATATGAGATGTGTATGTCACGACATTTTATAACGCAGACATATAATAACAATTCATTTTACTTTTTGTAAGAATCACAAACACAAAGATGAGCTTCATCAAAACACATGTTGGGTATATTTCTTCACGACAGGCCGTGCTTTTCTCATCAATAATTCAAAGCTTCACATATTAAGTTTAAAAGTGATCGTATCGCTTCGAGACGTTCGAATTTCAAACTCCAATCTTTCTCTCTGAGTGTCTCACTGACTGTCTCTCTAAGTAACTAACTCTCACTTCCTATAAGGAGAAATCCATGCATGTCCGGCCTCGTGAGAAAAATTCACGTGTCACCAACATGCGCGACTTTGCACGTTTCCGACATTATGATTTCCCAAAAACCTATTTTTTCTTTGATGTTTTTACAAAGAAATTCAACCTACATATCTAATTTACTTAACCCATATTTTATTATCCACATTCTTTCTAACAATTGAATAGTTTGTTTATTATTTATTTCATCAGAATTAACAATTTACTGGACATTCCATTTAAACCGATTGTTCTTTAAAACTTATATCCAAGGTTCGATTTCTGTTTTCTCTCATTTTATTTTCATTTTAAGTAATCTCTCTATTTTTATACTGACATGAAAAGGGGACAGCCCTTACCATGTAACACACGGAGCTGGCCTGTCTATTTAATCTTATTGACTTTAAAATGTTAATTATTCGACATTTCCCGCATCGGCATGCGTTACATTCGGTTTTCGGTATAAAAAAGCGAAACTCGACTCTAATCACTGGCCGAAAGCCAGTTGTCTCAAGAGAGGTAGGTAACGTTCAATGACGACTTTTATAGTTTTTCGAATATGCTGAATACGGAAATTGCATTGAAATGTTGTAGAAATAGGATATAAAATCTGTGCAATGCATTCTAATCTCTGGCGGCCATCTTTTTTACGCGTGCAGTAAACAAATCTATGCGCGTAACCAAGATGGCCACCAAAGAATAATATGCATAAAACAAGTAGTTATATCTTGATAACTTCTTATTTCTGCAAAATTTCACTGCGATTTCCGTATTCAGCATGTTTTGTATCTATTCTGTACTTTAGTCATACAATTGAATAAAAAACATATCATAAAACTTTAATTAAACATTGAAATACGATTTTTAAAAAGGCGGATCACTAAGTGCATCAGCACCAGAAATTGTTAGGTTAAATACAGAAAAGTTTCTACCAAGTAAACTTCTATTTTTCCAGCCATTCTTACCAAGGGGAGGGGATGGAGTTTTGTCACTATTCTTTGCTTTCAACTAACTATTAAAAAAAAAACGTAAATTTTCACATTCGGTCCACCTCCACAATTTTAAACATGGGTAGTTTGGAGGTGTTTATTCCGAAAGCCGTATAGGGAGAATAGTGGTATTTATTCCAAAAGCCGTTTTTAAAAGAAGGTAAAAGGTTAAAATACGTGGTTAAGCATGTTGTTTATTACGAAAACCGTTCTTAATATGGGGAGGTTGTTAGTGTTTATTACTGGCCGCCAGTGAATTATAGTGCATTGTACATGTATTTATATCAAAAATATACTAAATAAATACTGTCAGACACCCACAGAATATGTCAGCCTATGTCACAAGAACATATAATCAATGAGTTTCTGACACTGTTTTATATATTTTTTCAGTTTTTAACTGATTTAACGTATTGAAAAGAGTCCGCGACTATTAATATTTTTCAAATACATCGATAAACACTTTTTTGAAGCTAATTAAACATTTTACATGAAATAAAAACACAAAAAAGTCTCCAGTTAGATAGAAACATAATTAACCTTACCTTTGCTTCCATTTATTTGTTTTTGAAAAACTGTTCGAACCTGTGTATTGTACCCCCTTCAACCAAATATTATATATTCATATTTTAAATGCAATAAAAAACAACTCTATTTAGCATTTCAACATTTTAGCAACGTTCGGCTTAATCCACAGAATGTTGGTCGAGCCCAAGCCATGGTTGACGGTAACTCCCGAAGATCCGGATCAAATTCTGGAAGAGTACCATTTTTTTCATTTTCGCCTTTTTTTTTTTTAATTTTTCGAGCGCATTGCTGTACTAAGAATATAAGACACATGCATTTTCTCTTTTTATTAGAATTCTCCATTCCACCAAATCAAGCCATAGCAACGCGTGGCAGGGTACAGTAGTATATATATATATATATATATATATATATAAACAACCAATATTTATATATATACAAATATATATATATATATATATATATATATATATATATATATATATATATATATATATACTAGATGTACCCGGCCACGCGTTGCTGTGGCTCAGTTTGTTAAAATGGACACATGTGAAAGTAGAGAAAAGTTTGATTCTTTTTTTCAATAGAATGTACAAATTATTTTTGTTAAAGATGTTAAGAAAATAAAAAAGAAAAATACTTCCATCATTAATTATGCAAAAAAAAATAAAATGTTTATTTAGTGTTTCAATATTATGCTTATAAATTACGATAAATCTCTCTGAGTATGCGCTGTTTTACGGTTGTTGCAAAAATGGAACGGAAACTTTAATTTCGTTTCGTTTTAATCTTTCTTAATTTTTTAATTGTCCCCCCAAACGAATATAATCAAAACAGTAACATTCAACAATTATACTTTATGTATATAAAACACAAAATATTTATTTAAAAAACAATTTAAAAAAAAATAATAACGAAAGGGAAATAATTCCATTTTTCAATTACATTTTTCGAGTAGTTATAAGCTAGGAAAACAGGGGGTAGAATCATTCACGCCTCCCATTTTGAAATGTCTATTTTGAAGTAAATAATTTATTCACCAAAGTGTTATATATCACAAATTGAAGAGAAAAGGTCAATAATTTATATATTCAAATTTAAAACAAAAAAGTAGTGTTTTTTAGACATTTACCTGTATAGTCCGAAGTTAAAACATATTTTTTTTTAAACATGTCGTCTGTTTTTTTTGTTTGTTGTTTTAATTAAACCCTGGTCCTTGCTACTTTAATTGGAAAAAATTAGGGCTTGATTAGATTTTTCGAGGAATTATAAGCTTGAAAAGACGGGGTGGTATTATTCACTATTTTTCACGAAATTTCTGACAAACCTACCAATCTACCCATGTTAAGAACGGTTTTCGGAATAGACGCCCCTAACCTTGCCAGAACACCCGAAAACTATAAAAGTTGACGTGTCGAATGTGAACGATGAGTTGGACGTAATGTAAAACTGTACCGAATTTAAAAGGGAACGAAATTCAAATTTCCGTTCCATTTTTACAACCGTAAAGCAGAGCATTCTGTGCAAATTTTACCTAACTTATTTTATTAATGCTATTTTTTAAGCAAAAAAAAAATAGGTTTTGCTATAAATTCCTAAACTCATTTCACCATAAATAATTTAGGTGACTGAAATAGGAATCTAATTGAATCTTTAATTTCCTGAATAGCATGCGAGAATTCATTTTTCTTCGAGTTATATCGAATTCATTAATACGAACTTTAGGGGCTTTTTTTCGTAATGTTACTGTAAAAATTATTTTTTTATTGTTACAAATTACGATGATTTATTTATATAAAAAAGCAAAAATAAATTCTGGCGTTTTTATTTACTACTGAAAACCATAACTTTAGTAAAGGTATGTTTTGTTTAAACAAAATAAAACATTTTCACTGAGAGTTAAGTACAAATAATAGGCTCATTATATTCTGCGACCATTATTTAAAAATACTGCAATTTTCGTTGGAATTTGTTAATTTCCTGATTTTTGGTGAATTTTTAAGTAAAGTGAGGAGTCAAAATGTATATACACTTCGAGCGTCGGCATTCATTTTGTGTGTACCTACGATTATTCCATGAATATTTGATAGCAAAGTGACCACGTGTGGTTAATTTTAATTAGATTTCAATCACATGGTTACATTATCAATAATCATGTGATTAAACCGATTGAAAATTTACCGATATTGTAAACACATTCTGTTTACATTAAGCCTGTAGTGTTTTTTAGTGATGCAATCTTGGCATCTGAGATTTAAAAAAAAAACGCGAGAAATCTCCAGAAAATCGCTAGATTTTTAACTTTTATCTTCTGAAATTTTCAACCACCCAACTCCATATTAAAACTTCCTACCATGAAAAATTATAAATATATTATATTCAATATATAAAATGTTCCGTGTTTTCTCACTATATGTTTCTGGAATAATATTGAAACGGTTTGCTCCCCAGAAGGCTTACATATTTTATCAGCTACTTTTGCCTGTTTTTTTCAGAGAGGGTATTTTTTTGTAGGAAACAAATCATAAACTCAAACTTTTAATAATAAAAGTGTAATTGAAATATACTACAAATTAAACATCACAATAATGGTGCAATATTGAAATTAGAAAAATAAAAAACAAAAAAAATGTTTTAGCATATTAAAGTATTTAGGTTGGTAGATAATTAAATTCTACTATATTGGTATAATTTTTTTTCTGTTGTTTCTTGCTTTTTAGAATTTTCGACTAAATACTTCTAAATAAAGCAGGGTTGCTTAGATCGTATTTTAAACTAAACTTCGGAGGTTGGAATGCCCCCCACCTAAAATGTACTAAAAAACGATTTTATAGCGAGATTTAAGAATGGTTAGCCGCAAAAGGTGAAAAACAAAACAAATAATCAATAAATAATTGTTACCAAAGGAAATACATGCTACTTTTTTACTTCCTTGAATGAGTTTATTTTATGTTTTAAAGTATTTTTAAGCGAGTTTCTTTATTTTTTAATCTAAAATTGAGGATGGGTGGGTGCCAAATATCTCCAGATTTTCTAGAATTCCCCGCTAGATGGCAAACGAAATATCCAGATCTAGCAGGAAAACCGCTAAATTGTAACAATGGTCACGTGACAGGAAGCGGTAATAAATAATTGTCCGTAAATAAAAAAAAATGCGTATCGATACAAAGAAAAACACCTATTTATCATAGAAAAATTAAGTATAATGTTATAATTAAAAAGAAATATATAAAAACACACATGGATATAGTAAATATATTATACCAAAACGTGGAAGCCATCCGTCCAGTGGTTTTTTAGACAATTAATTGCGAACGAACCAAGAGTTACATTTATATATATATATATATATATATATATATATATATGAGTATTTGTAGGTGGGTGGCTGTGTACGTGTGTGCGTATGTATATACATAACTAAAGTAAGAATATTTTCGCTCACTGCATAGGGACATATAAAGTTGATCAATTTACAAGCCTCTTACTCTATAGTTTAATACATTCATAATAGCTGGATTATGTAGCTAACATTCCTTTATCATTTAGCCGTATTTGGGACAGGTCCAGATATAATGCAAACTAACCATAATGAATATTATAAAAGTTACTGTGTAAAGCGTAAAATAAATATTAAAAAAACAACACTATTGACATATCTAAGGCCTTTGTTAGGGTATGCCATAAGGGTTACTTTACAAGATCTCTAGCTATGGTATAGCTGGAAATGTCTTCTCAATTATGAAACCATTTGTTTCTAATAGGTTCATAAGAGTAGTAGTTGAGAGGCAAAAATCAGAAGCTCACAGTATTTATGCTGGAGTCCCTCAGGGGTCAATCCTGGGCCCAATTCTTTTCCTGATCTACATTAATGATCTTCCAAATCACATCCTTACATCATTTGTAGACATTTATGCTGACAACACTACCATTTATGGTAGCACATCTAAGACAGTAAACGACCAAGTTCTCTCCGATTCTCTCTCCTCTGATCTTGATAAGAGTGGCTGGTTACATTTAATGCATCTAAAACAAAACTTCTCCCTTGACATCATAAACATTCTGATCCACATCGGACATCAATTGAAATGGATGGCTCTCGTCTTCAGGAGGCCTCAAGTTTTAGACAAGCTTCTGGGCTTGACCGTTACTCCTGATCTTAAATGGAGCACGTACATCAAATCTGTTGCCAAGGCCGCTGGAAAAATGGTGGGATCTTTCTATCGATCCAGTAGATATCCCACTGCTGATGCAATTCTCTATCTATATAAGAGCCAGATACATCTAACGATGGAATACTGTTGCCACATCTGGTTAGGAGCTAGAAAGGACTTGTCCTGCCTTGATAGAGTTCAAAATAGACTTTGTAGCCTCGTAGGAGATGTCTTTTACTCTTCCCTGCAACCTCTATCTCACACAAGAGATGTTGCGAGTTTGTCTCTGATGTAACGTTATTTTCATGGAAAGTGTTCGACTGAGCTTCAGTCTATGGTTCACCCGCGCCAAACGTTCACAAGAAACCCTCGTCTAGCTGAAAATACTATCAATAATTCCCGCCAGTCTTTATCTATGCCTAAACCTAAACGTACATTCCATGAACATAGCTTCTTTCTTAGAACTGTACGCCTGTGGTATTGTCCTCCGTTTTTCTGCTTTCCGGCTGACTACAATATGGTTGTCTGCAAGTCTAACGTAAATAACTTCTTCATGAACCGTACCATATAAGTTAACAAATTTACCGAATGTCCATTACTAATGATTACTATATTGTCCAATTTCTACTGTACACTCTTTAACCCTTATCCTCGCGTAACCTCTTGACCTTGGTAGTGCTTCGATGCCTGTGTAAAAAGAATCATCGTAACCGGGGCATATACAGAACATATATTATTAAAATGTATATATTTATCACCCAAATCTAATTATGAACTCTAAACAATTTTATATATTTTTGAATATGCATTGGTTAAAATCAACCTTATATTAAATCGGAATAGTGTTCATTTATAGAACTCCCAGATATTTACAAGCAGATACCATTTGTTCATGTCAAGGTTTTTCAGGTTCTTATATAATTATTGGAACTTAAATTCCGTTCTTCTTTAAAATTATGCGTTATAAATTACAACAATTTTTTTAAAAAAAGTTACATAAAAATAACGTCTTCATTTTTCTCATTTAAATAAGTGCACGTATCGGTACGACGTTCGTATAGTATATAAGTATTTTATATTTATCTAAAATAGTGTTTTTTCTTATTACTGAGGAATATTTCGGTAATTTCGTAAAAGATGCCTTGTAAGTGACAAGTATTTTGGTTATAGTTTGTAAATGTAAAGATAGTTTTACTTATTGAGATTATTGTTGTAATAGTGTTTTACTGAGCTTTATTATTGTGGAAATCGTGTAATATGCAAAGTAAAATTCAAGTGTAAGCGAAAATCTCTTAGTGACGGAAGGTGCAATACTAAGAATATATATGACATCACTTATGACTTCTGCATTTTAATGACCCAGAGAACAATAATGCGCTATCCATGTGAATTAAATAAACGGCTCTGTTCAAAATTCCGAGTATACTTTCGGGTTTGATAAAAAGATTATTGAGTTTCACAGAAATATCTCTGAATTTGATAATATAATCCCAGATTCCGGAGTTCGAATGTAAGATTCCTGAGTTTCTCAGAAAGGTTCCCGAGTTCGAAACAAATATTATGGCGTCCGACAGAAAAACAACAACCGGTGTTCGACCGTAAGAATTTTGCGTTTAAATGAAAAGATCTCGAGTTCAAACGAAAGATTCTACGTTCGAAAGAATGATTTCCGAGTTCGACAGAAGTATTTTTTCTAGTTTAGCAGATAGAGTTAAAGAGCTTTTCTGAGAAATTGATGAGGCTTAATAAAAGATTCGGAACTTCGACAGCATGGTTTCCGAGTTCGATAGAAAACAATTCACATCTCAAAATCCGATGCATATAGATTTTTACACACAGCTGAATAATTATTTTTAGTTAATGGGTATTACAAACTAATTATATGTTTAAAGGGATCAAGGATAAATCGTACTAAAATCGTATTGTTATGAGCCTGTTTTTAAACGCACGATATTCTTTTTGTTTATAATGACACGAGTATAATTATTCACTTCGAGAGTAATACATTTCTAATGAAAAAACTTTGGAGCATTCATTAGCATTTATATAGAAAAATAGACACGTATTTTTAAAAAATCAATTTTCATTTGTACGTTTTCTATATTGGACCAGAGTGAATTTATTATGTATGCCTTTATATGCAATCAATCTATATTTGATGTTATTAAAATTCCATTGGTCGGTGTTGAGGTTTACAATGTAAAAATGGCGAACATGAAAAACGATATTTGTATAGATTATCAATAATGCATGTATTTCACTTTAATTATAGTTTTATTCTCATTAAATGAATTTCAGTTTTTAGTAAAATAATTGTCGATAAAATCAAGATTAAGCTGGTATGTCAATACCAAAATTGTAAATAAAAATGTTCTCTATTTAAGCTTAATATATAACTAGCCAGTGTTTCAGGCGTTGTCCGGGTGCACGGAGGGGGTGTGTTGAGCGAAAAATTAAAGTTGTAGTAGGAAGGCAGGCGCGAAATCCTGCCGTGAAGAAGGAACAGAAGTGAAAAGTGACCTCTTTGTTGATCTACCCATCGCCAAGCCGGAAGTGGCGTAGGTTTAAATTAACCCCAGTCAATCAAAAAGAGGGAGGGAATTTCGGAAATATCGGCGGAAAAAACGACCCCTCCCTGTATAAAAGTACCCAGTTGATGGTGCAGGAATTAACATTTTTAGCCAATTCTGCGATATGTCTCGTCTTAAGGGTTGACCTTCAAAGCAATACCGATCTCTGTCGAAAGGTTTAGACATACATACATACATACATGCATACATACACACATACATACCTTTAAACTAACAGGTGAGAATTATATTAAAACTAATCTTCTTTTTTCCCAAATTATTTAATGTCTATAGAATTACAATCTAACGAGAAAAACAAATATTAGTGACATTCTTATTTAATTATTATTATTATTATTATTATTATTATTATTATTATTATTATTATTTTTATTATTATTATTATTATTATTATTATTATTTTTATTATTATTATTATTATTATTATTTGCCCACAAGGAGCTTACACACAGGTCATAATATATATCTCCTTGAAAATAATTTGTTGTGTATCCCGGAAGATAAATGGCAACGTGTCTCACAAGACTTCCAATAATCTTCACTGCTTTCGATAACATGTGGAAATTATTATGTGTTATCGCAACAGCCGTTTATTATTGATGTCTTGCTGGAAGCGGTTATTGGTCTTCACTGCAATTTATGCGGCAAAAGCCTCATCAAATCCCAGTTCATCTCGCACTTGTGCAGCGGAGGTGTGTCAGCGCTCTCCTCGCGGTCTTTTCGTCTTCTATTATTCCTCTCGACTAGTTTGTGCCACGCTTTTTTTAAGGATGGGGCTTGATGGAGTAACGGGAGGGGCTTGGGGAGGGGATAAAGATCATATATATTATTATTATTATTATTATTATTATTATTATTATTATTATTATTATTATTATTACACTTACGAGAGGTCTAAAGAAAAATGCACCAATTTCTTTTCCAACTTTAATAGTTAAAAGAGGAGGAAAAGTGTATGAAAAAATGACACGTACTTTCGCCCTCCAGAACATATTTTTCTACATATTTAGCATAATTTTAAAAGCACGTATGTCAGCGATAAACGATGGTGTACATGAGCGTTCATAGCTTGCTTTTATTATACGAAGGTTGGCCGGGAAGGAAAATCTCAAATTTAAACTAAAAAGCCAAGAGTGCTACCAAGATGGGAATAATACTATTTAAATCGCTGTTCTTTTGTGCAGCAAAATCTATTTTTCTGCATACTCGTTGACATTCTCAATGCATTTTTTGCCAGGAATTTAATGACACATATCTGTTCCTTACGCACGTCTATGTACATTTTTTCTTGCTTAGAACCCCCAACCGTACATATCTTTTACAGAGAAATGAAATTTTATGCATGCGTGCAGTCATCATAACTGTTTTGGGATTGAGAAGCAATTCTATATATATATTCAGTAGGACTTTATAAAACGGAATCATTATTATTATTATTATTATTATTATTATTATTATTATTATTATTATTATTATTATTATTATTATTATTCATTAGTTGATATCGCTGGGCTTTCTAGAAGTTTACGGACCAACCAGTCTCATTATATACTCAAAACACTGCCGTCCTCGATAATCAGGGTAGGGTAATATGATAAAATTTTCGCCTCAGAAAAGAGGGCATAATACCATTTCGATTTAATAAAAACGGGGTTTCTTTGTTATAGACCATCGACCAGTACGCCAGTTCTGTACAAAATCCAAGAACGATAGGAATCTTCTATTATGTCTGAAAGTGACACAATGTTAAATGAGTGAGATCAGAAACACGCCGCAGTATAAATCATGCTCTACTGGATCAAATTCATAAGAACAGGACTATTGCCAGCACCCTCAGAATGCATCGCCGGGTAGCCTAGGATAATAGCGACGTGCCTAGAATGATAAAAATAAAGTTTCCCACCACGTCTATTGTCCTAGGTTTTGTTCTAAATGAGAGCCACATCATACCACCTCACATATTCACAGTCAGCTTGAAAGGGAACACCAAAGTGAACGTAGATATGCTGAAAAGTGTGGTGACCCCCTGATGTAACCAGGTGGTTGCTGGTTGACCCTGGGTGTGGAAGCAGGATTCCGAGCCGCCCCACAAGCTTGTATTCAGAAGGAGTGCTACGACTTTGCACCATTCTCTCAGTGCCGACCTCTTACTCCATCTGAACACGCTACTCTATTACGCTTGGTCATACGCCGAGGCATCACCTATATGACCTCCCCACAATACCAAAGCCAGCATCCGGCGAATATTCGCTGGCTCCCTTCGGCTCTTTTCGAATAGGCATGCCTCGAGTTTCGAACCCATACCGAGGCTGTGATTGATCAGACGTCAGCTCTACTACCTAACCAAGTTAACTTAATAGATTTTTCAATAAAAGTTTTTAAAAAAAAGCTATAGTGTTTTCCTTTTAGGGCGACACTTTCAGCATTCCACCTGTAAATACTTCCATTGGAATTCCCTGTGGTTGGGGTATCAAAAAAGCTTCTAAAGTCTTAATGTTCCCTATACATTTACTTTAGAGGTCTTACTAGTTTCTTTTCTACTCGTTTCTCCATCACACCTTACGGCCTCTTAGTATAGCGCCATAGCATGTAGTGTCACATTATTTTAAATAGCGTTCTCGTTTAACCTATTGTGGTTTCACTGTTACTAGTTACCTTATGTCCTGGTCTGTTGTTTTACTTATATTGCCCTATTCAAGTTACTTGTTAGTGTCCGCTGCTTCTTTACACGTTCTACAAGGTTTCCCTAAAGCTATTAGCCGTTTTAATTATCGTTATCTTTTGTATTCTTCGTTTTGAGGATTTTCAGTCCTCACAGAAGAGCAAATATTTATGAGTTTTTCCAGTGCATGGTGCGATCGCTTGTTGCACAGACGCTTTGACGCCCCTTTTTATCTGATTTGCTTAGTTTATATACGCCATATACAATTGCCAAAACATAAATGTAGATTCGATGACCAAAGCTTTATTTTCTTGGAACTCAACGCCTGTGGAACTCTCTTCCGATTGCCTGCGTTCCAGCTGACTACAATGTGATTGTCTTCAAGTCCAACGTAAACAAGTTCTTGATTAACAGTCTCCATAAGTAATCTAATTTACAAAATTCCCATTACTTATGTTTACTACGCTATAATCACATTGACTAATGTATACTAATTAACCCGTATCCTTGAGTGGCTCCCGGGTCTTGATAACTGGTGATTCCTGTGTAAATAAAATACACCATATATTAGCGGATTTAATACAGAATCCGGTCATTTCTGGAATAGTCCATCTGCTTCAATTAATTTATAGCTAATAATATTTATTAAGAATAATCTGTATGTGTATTTTCTTTGCTATACATCATTTAGGTTTCACAAAGAAAAGATAAACACCGCTACTACTTCTACTATTACAACAACTACCACTAATAATAATGATAATCGGGCAACTTTTCCTTGCACTACATTCTATGTATATTTAATATTACATTGTGTTACTTTCCTTAAATATCGATATAGAAAGATGGTTTGGGACGTAGATGATTTCCCGAGGGACACCCGTAAATATAAAAGGCTCGCCGTATAAGTTACTATTTTCCCCGGACAGTAATCTATCGAAGTAAGAACTAATAAAAACAAGAATATAAATAGGAACGTATGAAGAATGTTATACCTGTCGTAAAAATAAAGGAACCAGTACGAATAATTGACTATTATATAGTTTGAAGATAAAATAACATTTAAAATGATTTCAATTTATCTGAATTCATCAAGGAATTGGTGCAACTCATAAAAACTCTTGCAGAGAAGAGACACGACGAGTGAAAGTCCTTGGAATACAGTGTATAGTAAATATGGGTGAATAGAAACTGGTATGACTGTCCTGTGCTATGTGTAAGAACTGAAAAATAATCCCCACATGTTATTTAAATGCTCTTAAATATGTAATTCAAAATTTTACAACTAAAATCTTCGAACTACGAAATCCCCTGTTTTATTAATGTGTATGCTTCATTAGACACGGGTTAGTTTTATCACCATTACCATACGAAATATAATAGTCTAATAAATGCACAAATAACAGTGAGCGCTGTGTCATTGATCGCAATAATAAATGAAATAATAATAATAAGTTATAATAATAATACATAATAAAGAATAATAAACAATACATAAAATAATAAATAATAATAAATACAACTGAATAATAATAATAATAATAAATAGTATGAATAAAGGATAAGAATAAATAATAATAATAAATGATAATAAATAATAATAATAAAAATAATAATAATACATAATAATTAATAATAAATGATAATAATAAATGATAATAATAAATGATAATAATAAATAAATAATAATAAATACTACAAATAAATAATAATAATAAATAATAATAATAAATATATAATAAATATTATGATTAAATAATAATATATAAATATTAATTAATAATAATTAATAATAATAATGAATAATAAATAATAATAAAAATAATAATAATAATAAATAATAATATACTAATAAATAATAATAATAAATAATAGATAACCATAAATAATAATAATGAGAAATAATAAATAATAATAAATTAAACAAAACTGTGTATTAACAATAACACAGCATAAACTTATCTATATTGTTATAGATTCCTTCATACTACCAACATGAGTCTATACCATCCAAAAATTTGGAATTTACGTACATATCCAAACGTTTTATTGAATCCATTAGCGTTGTAGATTAATATATTTTTATTGGCCTTTTACAATTTGTTTACTATTATCATTATTTAGTGTATTAAATTAATATAATGTTATCTTTACACAATAGTAATGAACCTTATTAATCATTCATATATTTTATATATTTGCCTTCGTAAATATTTTTATATATAAATAAGTTAGGACTATATGAAATATATTTGATTTTTAATGTGCACATAATCGCTTACAGATATGAAAGTGTAAATGAATAAACGTAGAATGTGGTGGAATACAAGAGAAATATTTAAGAAAATATAAGAAGGAAATTAGTGATCACTTATGCTGTATCAATTATATTATATTAATTATCTGTTTATTAATACGGTAACATGTGTGTTCTTTTGTGTGTCCGGGTCGTTTAATTATTCTGTTCTTGTATTTTTTGTCATAAACAATTTTATCAGGAATTATTCATAAGTTTTGGTTTCGGTTTCGATTATGGGTTAAGGAACTCAAATTATATATATATATATATATATATATATATATATATATATATATATATATTCATTAGTATTTTTTATTAAGGTTCCGATTAAAGCTAATACAACCAAGTCATATAGATATGTACTTTTATTTTTGAAATCGCAACTTTATAAGATATAAAAATTCATAGAACATTAACTCTATAATAATATATACGAAATCTGCAAGAATTAAACCATCATATTTAAGCGAACTTTAGAGACCGGGATTTACCGCGTGTTTGTGCTAGCTTAGATGAATACTTTTGTAGTTTTTACAAAAAAAGCTACAATAATATCAGAGCGTCTCAATTCCTGTGGAATTTCAACAGGTCCAGCTAGGAGTATATTAATTATATTATATTAATACAAATAATAAATGATATCTACTTTTATATAATAGAAATGTTGTGCGTGTGTGAGTTCGTTCCCAACTTATTCGAAAACGGCTGGCTCGATTTTTATGTAATTTCAAATAAATGACCATTAAGTGTCTGGCATTGTCATAATATAAGTTTTGAGTCAGAATGCATTCGATAATTATCGCTATTCATTAATCGAAATAATGTGATAATAAAAAAGGGATAGACAGTTTTGACGAAAGTCTGCACATTACTAAAACTAACATCACAAGTGCAATTTAAATTTTTATCAACACACAAGTAGAATAGGAGAAACTGTTGCATAACAACAGCCAGAGATCTTGCTAAAATAGTTGATAGCTTAATATAAACAAGATATACGGTAAGTTGAGTAGAAGTTTGTATATGTGATCATAGGCCACGCATTAATGAGACGTATCGTTGGATAGCTTATGTCAACGGAACTCAAAAATGAAACGTGTCCTTTTTGCGGATGACGCACCGGAACTGACAGGTTAAAGATGAGGGTTAAACAGTCGAGTAGTTTTCGGTAATCCTTGCAGACTTGCATTTATACGAACTCTGAAGTCTTGGAAGCGGGATTAAATAAAAGATATATGTAGATACACATTCACATACCCCTGAGATCATCTGAAATAACTTTATAAATATAAAATATAAATGTTTGTCGTGTGATCTTTCAGAATCACGGATCTAAAACTTTCAGTGTATCTCGTTAGTGACGTCTATTGCGTTAGTAGGTATAACGTTATCACTACTCCCGGCAGTTGAAGGCAGGTGACCTTCGGACGAATAAAAGTGTGACACTTCTGTATTTCCACCTAGCTATGTGATGTATACACTTTTGATGCCCCGTTTTTCAACGCACACAGTATTTGTTACTGTGACTATATAGCACAACGTGTAAAATCAGCAATATATTCTTTTGATACGACAAGGACGAAATGAATGTTTCTGTTTTAAGAACAATTGCACCATGATATTTGATTTTTCAGTAAAAACATAAATTCAAGCTATTGCAACCGCACAATTATTAAGCCAAGCCTATTAAATTAACCGTAGTTTCTTTGATATGAGAGAGGCTCTTTCGAAATGAATATTTCTGTTTGGAGCACAATCGAAGCATGATAATTTGATTTTGAATTCTAAACATTAATGCAATGCACTGTATATAAAAATTAGTTTTATAGAATCAAGTCAGTTCTCTACAGTGCAATGTGGACTACGGGAAGCAATGTCAAGCTTCCTCTCCGTGCACCCATGTACAGCAGACATTCAATCGATTTAACAAAGAGAACATTCACACATATACGTTACCACCTTCTACTCTGTTCTGTTCATACATACGGCATGATCTTTAACACACATTTATGTTTGCAGATACATTGTCACATAAAATACACAACTGTCTGTGAATACATTATCATCTTTCCAAAACATGTATGTTAATAATTACGTAAAACACACATTTATGTTGGAACATACGTTATAATATTTAATGGCATTTAAATTATCACATTTAGCACCAAATTACGATCGTACGTACATTAATACATTCAACATATGTATATTCATAAGTACATACTCACATTTCACAAACCTTTATGTTCCTACGTGCATTATCAGTTTTCACACATATTTAACTTTGTACGTATGTTATCAGCTACAATATATATATATATATATATATATATATATATATATATATAAATATACACACATATATACATATATATACATATATATACATATATATATATACATATATATACATATATATACATATATATATATATACATATATACATATATATATATATATATATATATATATATATATATATATATATATATATATATATATATATATATATATATATGAGCTGTACCCTGCCACGCGTTGCTGTGTGCTGTGGCTAAATTTGGTGTAATGGAAAATTCTAATAAAAAGAGAAAATGCATGTTTCTTATATTCTTAGTACAGCAATCCACTCTAAAAAAAAATGAAAAAAATGGTAGTATTGCAGAATTCGATCCTGATCCTCAGGATTACCGTCAATCATTGCTTGGGCTCGACCAACAATCAGTGGATAAAACTAACGTTGAAACGCTAAATGTTTTTTTTTTCTGTATACAAAAATATGAGTTAGTAATTAATATTTGAGTGATGGGGGGCTTACTATACACAGATTCGAAACAGTTGTCAAAAAACAAATGAAAACAAAGGTAAGGTAATTACATTTCTACCTAACTGGATAATTGTTTAACGTTTTTATGTAATGTAAAATGTTTAATCGGCTGGAAAAACAGAAATGGTTGCAGACTGTTGAATACGTTAAGTTTGGGAAATTAAGTTGAAAGCTAAAAACTATACAATACAGTGTGAAAAACCCACCGAATATATGTTACCATGACATAGGCTGACATATTCGGTGGGTTTGTGACAGTATTTTGTATAGTTTTTTTTTAGTTTTAACTTACTTTCTCAAACTTAACATAATCAACAGTGTCCGCCACCATTTGTATCTTTCAAATACACCGATAAACACTGTTTTCCGAGCTGAGTAAACGTTACATAAAATTAAAAGGGTTTGTATTAACAGATACAAAGAAGTTGTCAAAAAATGAATATATAACAAATAAATGTTATCAAGGGCAAGAAAAGTAAATGTTCTACCTAACTGGATAATATTGTAGTGTTTTTATGTAATGTATAATGTTTAATCAGTTGAAAAACATGCAGTGTTTATCGGTATATTTGAAAAATACAAATGGCCGCAGACTGTATCGAACACGTTAAGTTTGGGGAAATTTTGGGAAAATGAGTTTAAACTAAAAAACTATACAAAATACTGTTAGGAACTCACTCAATATATGTTACTGTGATGTAGGCTGTGGTTTTAAATTTTGATCGATACAGGTAACGACGTTTAAGAGTCCCTTTTAGTTATTACCTGGTTTGAGGATATTATACAACTAAATGGCAAATCTGCCCCCAAAATCCGGTATTATTTTACTTTAAGGCCCTTCTCATGTTCATATATAACGAAATATTTTATTGTAGATTTCAGTGTACGAAAAACGAATCTGCAAACCGTTTCCGTCGCAAAAAAAAAGTTTTCATGATATGAAGAAATTACTTTTTCGAAAAGTGGGTGATCACTTTTCAATTTAAATTTAACTTAGAATGAGCACCCCCGTTCTGGCCACCTGAAATAGGGGCATTTTTCTGTGTGTATATGTGGGGGGGGTTGCGGCTGACCCCCCGCCCCTCCAACCAATTTAAGCAGGTAATTTTTAAGGATTTTCCAAGGGTAAGAAAGAAAGCCCCCACCCCAAATATCGTGGCCACAAAGTGGGCGATCATTTTACCTTAAATTATTATGGAAAAGTTATCTTCACTTTTTTAAAATAACATTTCTTCATATCTTGGAAACTACTCGTTTACCTTAACTATAAAGGTTATTTTCGTTTTCAGCGACCCCGAAAACCTATAGGAGTGGTAATTTTAAAGGAATTTTCGAGGATGGAGTAATTCCTCATATTTACCTTTTTTTTTTTCTCCAAAACATAAGAAATAAAGAATTAGACAAATTTATGGGGCTAATGCACTTACCGATCCGTACTATTTTTTAAATCGTATTTCCAAGTTTAATTAAAGTGTTTTTTTTTTTTTTTTTTATTCAATTGTATTCTAAATAATGTTAATGCTTCTGTACTGTTCCTTGTCTGCTTAAGTTTAATTTTTGTTTATTAAATTGTTAGGTGAAAGTCCAGAATAGTTACAAAACACCCTCTTCTTTCCATTTTAAGAATGGCTTTTTAAATAATAACGTTATTATTTCAGCACGGATCAATAAGTGCACGAGTACCCAATTTCTTTAATAAAGAAAAAGAATTCATATTTTAGAATAGATGCAAAACTCCCTCCCCGTGTTAAGAATAGCTTTCTAAATAACGGTATTATTTCAGCACGGTACCTTCTCTGCATAAGTACTATCTTTTGTTAATCAACTGTTAGGTGAAAATATAAAATAGTTACAGAACACTCTCCCTTTCCCATGTTAAGAATGGCTTTCTTAATAGCGTTATTTCAGCACGGTACCTTCTCTGCATAAGTACCATGTTTTGTTTATTAAATTGTTAGGTGAAAGTATAGTACTCATGCAGAAAGTGATCCGTATTGAAATAATAACGTTATTATTTATGAAGCCATTCTTAACATGAGGAGGGGAGGGTGTATTTTAACCTTACAATTGAAAATAAAGACATATAAAACTAATTAAACCTGGAAATACGATTTAAAAAATAGCTCGGACAAAAAAACCTGTACTTTACCAACCAATCTTATATTGAAAACAAAAAAAAACTTGAAAAGCAAGCGACAACATTTTTTTGACCTTATATAATAAAGAAAAGATGTGTACATTAAAAAATTTGGAAGATAAACAAATGAAATATGATTTTTGTGTGTCTTTTTTTAACTTATTGAGTTAACAGAAAATGAAATCTTTCGTAAATTCGTGGATGTGAAATGAATCGAACCGGAAGTTCAGTTTTATCAACAGAACAGATTCGCAGTAACGGTTAAAAAACATATTTATTTTATTTAATATTTTAATTTTAATAATTCGCGAGGTAAATTTATTTTAATAACATAAAAACATACCTCGACTCTAAAAATGGGTTGTCTGAATATTTCAAATAAATTGGTAACGTAGAAATATGGTTTTATTCGTTTAGAACGAACCAACTTTACATTTTTATATATATATATATAGATAAGTGAACGTGTCTGTCTGTCTGTCGGTGTGCATTTCCCTACAAAATGATTCTGTCAATTTTGAGTCTACAGACTCTAAATTTGATATGCAGGGTATTGAGATTTGGGAAAATCTTTGTAATCCGTTTTGCGGCCAGAAATTGACCGTTATGGGGTCAAAGTTCAACGATTTAATTTTTGAGATCCCTACCAAACTCCTCCGCCGATTTTGGGTCTACATACTTTAACTTTTAGATATAAGCTCCTTGGACATGGAGCTAACCTTATAACTTGATTTGAACCCAAATAAATCAATGTTAAGGTTTTATAGTAGGGGTCAAATTAAAAAAAAATGACCTCTGCGGTCTCTACGAAATTACTCAGAAAATTTCTGGTTTAAACATTTACAATTTTACATAACGTGTATTCAGAGATAGGGCAACCTTTTTAATCAGTTTGAGTTGAAAATTTGAGCTACAAATATATAAATCTATGTATGTATGTTTGCATGTTTGCCATAACATTTCGATAGAGGCGACAGATTTTCACAAGATTAGTATCGTTTTGAAGCTCGACCCTTCAGACGACTAATATCGAAAAAATTGGCTAACAAACAGTTATTTTTACCCACAACTGGACACTTTTCTACAGGGATGGGTCGCTTTTTTCGCCGATATTTTCGAAAGTCATCCCCTCTTTTCGTTGTCTAGCCTTAATTTAAACCTACGTCACTTACGCTTTGACGGTGTCGTAACAGCAAATACGTCACGTTTCTCCAAATTTGCTAATGAGGAGACCTTGCTTACCAAAAAACTATATATAATTGTTCTACATAACTTGATGTATACCACAATAAAAAGCACTGATTTCCGAAACGATCGTACAGATAATTGATTTTGTTGTTGTTCCTTCTTATGAAACTGATTTTTAATTTAATTAAAATTTGATTTTTAAATTTTTAAAATTTTTTAAAAAATTTTAATTTTAAATTATAAATCACATTACTTAATATTGAATTCGCTCTAGGACATTTAACTATCGAGCTTATTATATATCTAAATTACAACGAGCACTTTCTATTTCCTGTATTTTAATTAAACTAGTAATTTCACTGTTACATTAAAATACACTCAGCTCTTTAGACTATTGTTCTAATCTCCTTTAAATTATATATATATATATATATATATATATAGCCATTTATATATATATACATATATATATATATAAATATATATACACACATTTTACCATTCATATATATATGTGTGTTTGAACGAATTTTTATAACGTACGTTATTACGAGGGCTATGAAAAAACATATCCTTTTCATTGTTTTGACTGTCGGGTATATATACTCGAGAGTTAAAACAATGACAAGAATATTCTGCTGTCCTAGTCCTAGTTATCACCTATTACTTATATTTTCTGATCGTACGTATATTATCACCTATAACACATTTTTTTCGTATACATGTACGTTATAATATTTCATTAATTATTCTTTTCGCATGTTATCACCTTGGAGACACATTTGTTTTTGGGCGTCAATTACAACTATCACATTTCTTTTCGTACGTATTTGCACACATTTCTAATCGGGCGTTCTTTATTACGTTTGCAACATGAAATGCGTTTATACGTACGTTAACACCTTCCGAATCCATATGGGATTTCCGCTCGTAATCGATTCATACTGACATTTATGATCGTGCATACACCACATCTCACGCGCAGTTATATATTTGGAAATAGGTTATCGCAGTCACGCACATATAATGGTCCATAACACTTACAAAGATGCATTTCCTTATTTGATCAATAGGCACGTTTATTGATATGAGTATTATTTATCCATTTATTTATTTATCATCCTCATTTTTTTAGTTGTTGTTCCAGTACGTTTCGGCCATCTATTCCTCTGTCTTCATCAGGTGGTAACAGCGAGTAGGTAGGAACTCCAAATCTCCCAACTGCATTATCAGCAATTACCGCCTACAATGTGTTTTTCTGTCTCACCACATTTGGGCCAACAAAGCCTCTGGCCGGCTTTGGGTAGGATTGAAACCGCTATCTTCAGAAAATTATGACCTGGAGCCATTGTTTATTTACGTTATTTGGAATATGGTGATTGCTGACATGGTCCCTTATGTAGAGAGGCGGACCTGATTATGTTGGACTGGCGTTCTATAAGGGGCGATGGTCTTATTTTTAATAAGCAACAGTGCATGAATTATTTCAATCATTCGAAAAAGCGTGTTAATTTTATATACAGTTAGTGTGTTTAATCAATACGTGATGCAAGGAGAAATTAATCAACATGTTTTTTCTTAGGTAGAATGTAATTTGGATGAGACATGATTTCCTTGTTCAGACTTTTGTTGCCGTCGCACCATATATTGATCTATTTATTAAATTATTCTTGATAGAACGTCGTGATAAGTGTTATATGTAATGCCCATTCAATTTTGTTTTGTCTGCTTGTTATTTTTTTCGACTAGATGATTCTGAGATATACCACAGTACTTCATGCTGTTAATTTGCTGTCCAGAGCATTTGCAATGATATGGGTTCGACGAAAATTATAATAAAATCAGCATCAAGTGTTTGACAGTGTCAAATTTCTTAATTAAGTGGACAGTCAACTTCAGTGTTCGGATTTTTAATTCCAGTTGTTCTACAGAAATAGTTTTAGTTCAGGATGCCTTCGCGTTACATAAATCCTTACTATCTGATATCTTGCCTTAAAAACTTCTAATTAGGAAAAAAAGGACAGCAATACTCATCTGATTCATTCGAGATAAATGAATGAGATACGGTTAGAGTTTGTTTCACGAGTGAATATTACGAACTAATATAAATACAATTATAAAACATGTACAATTTATCTACGGTCAGAGATTACTGACATTTTGTATAGCTTCAAGTATAATGAAGAGTTATATAGTTAAGAAAACTATGTAAAGTTAAATTGCTTAAACCGCAATAAACGCATAAATATTTAGTATGCCAAAGATCCTATCATTTACGCATAAATAGTATTGCGTATAACTAACACAAGAAAACTCGAATAGATAATAAATACGATAATCGGTTCCTAATGGCTTACTTTTAATTATAAAATTTGATATGAAGAGAATTTTATCTTACAAATAAACCATATGACATAGTATTCAATAACTAAATAATAACATATCGTTATGACTGGCTCATAATTGCTCATACAGTTAATAGTGCACTTCCTGATTGTTTTGTCATGTTAATTATTACACTTAGCGGGATATTCTGCGATGTGTATCAATTTTAAAAACAAAATAATAAACTACTGCACACTTACTCGATAGATTAATACAGGGTAAAATAACCTTCATGTATTAATTAAAATTGCAGAGATAACAACAAATTGTGTAGACACACAAGAACACGTGTCTATGTTATACCGAGCTGAATTCTAAACATGAGAAATTTAAACCGTAAATCGCATGCATCTGAACGTAGACAGTCATCAGCAAGTCATATCTGATTAAATGAATTCATGATTTTCACGACTATCTTTTTCATCAATGTATTTAGTTTGTATTACTCGATTTGATCTGACTATTCTACTCATCTTGCGTTATTTATGCACCGTTTTTGTTGGTGCAACACTCGAACTTAGCCGTTATCTTAGAACAAAAGGACCCACGTTACTGACTCCGTATATTGTTTCGTAGTCTTGGTATTGGATTTGCTTTTTCGCCGTGCTTTCGTATGTGTGACAAATATTTGCTGGAAAAAGCGAAGCAACTTACTAAATTTAGACGGCATTTTCTCGCTTTACCGTTTCAATTTAAAGAGGAGTTTATCAACGGTAACTGGGAGATAACCCCTTCAAAATTTAGTAAATTACTTCCCAATTCCAACCAATTTTTTTTCACACGCACGAAACAACGGCGAAAAAAAAAACACACACAAACAAGAATACGAAACCATCTACAGAGCCAATAATTTTTTTCTTTCCTTCTTTTTCAAAGTAGCGACCAGCATTCCTGACGAAGGTCGAAGACTATAACGACCGTAATGGTGCACAAATAACACTTGAGCTGGGAACAATAATCTGATCAAAACAAGTAATACACACAATTAACCATCATTTAAATAATTCAGAACATGGCTGCTTATTCACTTACTATTGAATCAATTATATAGTGATTTTCTCCGGAGGAATCACCACTTATCAAGATTTGGATGCCATTCAAGGATAAGGGTTAATGGGTGTACATTAGTCAATGTGATTATAGCGTAGTAAATTTAAGTAGTAGGAATTTTGTAGATTAGATTACTAAGGGGAATTGTTCATCAAGAACTTGTTTACGTTAGACTTGATGGCAGATTGTTGTCAGCTGAAAAGCAGGGCATCTGAAGAGAATGCCACAGGCGTGGAGTTCTAAGAAAGAAGTTTTGTTCATGCAATCTACATTTAGGTTTAGACACAGATAAAGTGTGTGGGAAATTATTGATAGTGATTTTGGCTTTACGAGTGTTTTTCGTGAAAGTTTGGTGAGGGAGAATCACATGATTATTCGAAAATAAATGTTAACATCTTAAATTCTGTAATATGAATGTAAATTCAAGTAATTATTGTTCAACTGATATATTAGAACTTTCATACGAGAGTCCATCAATCTTATGCATCTGTATCACACTTTGAGATGCTCCAATAAAACATATATTTGAACACTATTTATCCATATTGATAAAAATAAACACCATGATCTATATTTCCCCCCATGTGCTCCATCTTTTATACACATCTAAATACAACTCAATATAACAAAAATATATCCCCTTTATTCAAATCATTTGTAATATTTTTTTTCTAAATTCATAATCTAAGTTCTAAAAAGTTTGGTGTTAACCTTGCTCATATAAATATGAATAAATATAAATATAAATATACATATGAATATAATAAGTCTATTAAACCAGAAAAAAATGTTCTACGCATGTTTATTATTTTGTGCCGAGATAAAATCCCCGGACTACGAAAAAGAAAACCCGCATTAACTGATATTATATTAATTAGCGTTGCCTTAAATTAATAATATAAAAATTGTGAAAAAAGTTGCCTGAGTAATGTTTCGACAGTAAAGAGCAGATTTTTTTTTTATTTAGAAGGTAAACAGTTATTAAAACCTGAAGGCAACTCAAGTATAAGGTAAATATTAGATTGATGGTAATACAAGATCAATTACAATAGAAGTTGTGTAAGTTTACATGATCTAAATAGATTCACATTAGATAGGAATAAGATAGTTTATAGTAAGTCCAGAAACAGACAAAGCTAGACAGACAGATCCAAAAGTTAAACTCTATGAGATTAGACATTAGTTTTTTGCACATATATGGAGTGAGGAAAGTTGTTGGTGGTCGTATGTGCTAGACGAACATTTGTTGTGAATGTTTTGCTGGGAGGAACAAGAGTGTAGAGCACCGTTTAAAACTTACCATCAAAGTATCGATACTTCACAGTTAGTTGCAACGCATCTTCTCTTAGAAAGGGAGAGAAAGAGGGCGAAAATATTATCGCTCACTAAATTTCTATGGGGGTTTGG
>NC_136520.1:49726970-49749470 GCF_053919585.1 Euprymna scolopes
TAAAATGTGCAGCATGCGATAAATCCTTCACAGGCGCCACAAAAAAACCTTAGTAATAGAGTAGCCCTACACCGATCAAACATCAACACTGCGGAAAATAAATACCTGCATGTATCACAACATATACACACATGCAGTGGAGGCAGATTCGAGAAAATGCCCATCTTCCAAACTGACAACAACTTCTACTTACAAACACAAGAAAAAAAACTTCATAGCAAAGTTCCACCCCGCCTTAAACATCTATCAATAATTATACACATAAATAGGCAAACCACAGAATACACTTGCACGCATGCATACTTGGGTAAATGTGCACCTCACACACGAAACAAAAGAAGCACAATAAAGCACGCGCACACTTTCACGGGTGCGCACAACCATATCCAGTACAATAATATTTCCCTAAACTAAACAAACAATTAGAAATTATACGTATGTATGTGTATGTACACACATATGTGTATATATATATATATATATATATATATATATATATATATATATATGCGTGTGTGTATGTATGCGTGTATGTGTGTGATTATGCATACGTGTATATATATATAATCTGTTATATATTCTCCATTTTGTTTGTGTGTGTGCGTGCACTTATGTTTGGGTGACTGAACACATGTACACATGTGTTCTTGGATTAGGAAAGAAAGAAAACTTCAACCAATATATATGTAAGGTAAGGGTGTATGAATATGTATGTGTGTGTATGTGTGATTGTGGGTGTGCCCATATATATATGGGTGGGTAAATGTATACGCATCTGTATATGTGTGTATATATATGTATGCATATATATGGGTGGGTAAATGCATGTGTGTGTATGTGTGTGTATACGGATGTATACATATGTGTGAGCACATGTATATGTATCTCTATATATGCATGTGTGTGTATGTATGTGTGTGCCTGCATAGTATGCGGATGTATGTGAGTGCGTATGTACATACATATATGCATATATATGTGTATGCATGTATATGTATGTGCGTATGTGCGTGTATATATATATATATATATATCTTCTACCTATTCTACATCTTACTTGTGTGTGTGTGCGTGGACTTATGTTTGAATGATTAAGTACATGTATGTATGCGTGTTTTGATTAGGGGGGAAATTAACCAATATGTGTGTGATATGTTAGTGGGGAATGTGTGTGAGTATGTATGTGTGTGTGTGTGTAGGTGGGGGTGTATATATGTATGCTCCTACATATACTTCTATGTATGTGCGTGTGTATATGTGTATATGCCTGCGTGCGTATGCGGGTGTATGTGTATATGTACATGTGTGTATATGTATGTGTATGTGATTGTGCTATACATGGGGAAAGAAAGTCATAAAAAAAAACATAAAAACCTTCACCAAATGGACCAAAAGCCCCCTATTTGAACTTAACTCTGAACGGACACAACCAACGCTTACTGTTGGGGATAGAATGTCTGAGACGACGTCACTCTGAAAAACACAATGTAAAAATAACATTTCAAACTTCCATAAAAAACAAAACAAAAACAAAACTTTTTACGAAAATATCTGAAGAGAGCGAATCTAAGAATATCAAAAAATATTTTAAAATAAAAATATGATAAAAGGCTAAAAAACACAATGGTTGATGGCTACATTCTTATATATATATATATATATATATATATATATATATATATATAATATATATATATATATATATATATATAGGTACATATAGACAGTCCTGGTCAAAATCATAAGCCCACTTAAGAAAATAAGCGTTTAGCTTATACTCGAGTTTTTAATAAAACAAATGGTTGAAACAATTGCTAAAAGGGAAAATATGATGGAAAAAATGAAATCTGTTTCATTCGAAACCTTAACCCTTATGTATTAATTATTTTGTAAAAAAAAAACACATTTTCATGTGGTCAAAATGATAAGACCACTGATAATTTAGCTAACAAAACGCAATTATAAATTACTAAAAAGGGTCTAAGTATTTAGTATAGCCTCCATTATTACGAATTACTTCAAAAATTCTCTTCGGCATGCCTGCGACTAAGTTTTTATTATCAGTTGCGAAGGAATTTTATCTCATGTACTGAAAACTGAATCAAAAAGTTCCTTTATCGAATCATACTGGGATCCATCTTTGAACACTTCTTTTGCCATCCATCCCCAAAGATTTTCAATGGGATTGTTATTTATCATTTGATCATATAAATGTGTATTTTATACTCCACTATATTTTGTTGCTAATCTTAATGAATATCCCAAGGTTCTAGTGTATATATATATAAATATATATAATATATATATATATATATATATATATATATATATATATATATATATATATATATATATATATATATATATATATATATATATATAGGGTGACCCCCAAAATACAAAAGCTAAATGGAGGCCATCTAGAATATATGCTGTAGAACGGAGAAAAAAGGTCCAAAAACCCTAGTGTTTGATGTGATGTTTTCAATATAATAAACTTGTTATGACCAAAGTTTCATTTCATTTGGACAGACATTAAGAAAGGGGCCTAATTAGAGTATATATTCAGAATTGTCAGAACATGATAGATTATATACTTATTTTCAACAAAACATCCGGTTTTGGTTGTCATGGCTGTTGTTTCCTGCTACGCGGTTTGGCTGTGGAAATTATATATATATATATATATATATATATATATATATATATATATATATATATATATATATGTGTGTGTGTGTGTGCGTGTGCGTGTGTGTGTGTTTATCCCTAACTTATGTTTGCCAACAACTACTGTGTAAACTATTTTTCTCGTAATCTCTCATGTTCATTGAAAACTTTTTTTTTCCATTGAAAGTATAGATTTTTAACACTCTTACCTTACGCCGCGGTATCTTCCTAATTGTAGATCTCGAAAACATTTATACACATATATGTAGTAAATAATATTTATGGCAATAAACATACAATAACAACGTATTTTTTCTATTTACACTTTTTGAGAAACGCGATGGACTTGCAGTAAATTTGCATGTAAACATTCTAAAAATAAGCACACACATTATATATATATATATATATATATATATATATGTATATATATATATATATACTATGTAAATAATTCATTGAAAAACTTGCACATTATATATATATATATATATATATGTATACACACCTATATATATATATATATATATATATATATATATATATAAAATGTGTATGTTTTTCAAGGAATTATTTACACAGTTTGCTAATTTGCAAAATGAACATATAATAATGACAATGTCGTTCATCACATTTCGTATGTGTTTGTTTATTATGCCACGTCAGCTTATATTAAGGCTTGGCGATTCAAAAAAAATAATTCTTACATATGAATATTTCATGTTATACCAGCTGACGTAAAACTTGTGTTATATTTAATATCACACTGCAAAATTATTCTTACATAATATAGAAGTAAAACTATAGAGGTAAAACTATTTTAAAGATCGGATCATCTATTGTTTAGAGTTAACACATGAATTCATGTACAAAGAACATTGTTCGAATATAAATTAATTTTGTGTGAAACTTGCAATCTGAATTTTATAAAACAGTAAGTGTATATCTATCTATCTATCTATCTATCTATATATCTATCTATCTATATATATATATATATACATGTATATATATATATATATATATATATATATATATATATAGTAATTTATAAAATATATATGGCGACTAAGCTACACTGAATAGTCTGCGTTTACTCCACCGTAGGATTCGTCAGGCTTATGCGCGAATTTTGTGGTTGCTTCTTGTTTTTATATATGTTGAGGATTTCTAGTTAGACAATCAGCTTTCTAGTATCGACCGCGCCCCCTCCTATCAGCCAATGCATTCCCATTGGCTGATAGGAGGGGGCGCGGTGGATACTAGAAAGCTGATTTGCTAACTAGAAATCCTCAACATATATAAAAACAAGAATATCCAGCGTAGCTTAGTCGCCATATATATATTATAAATTACTAACTAGCTCTACCTACGTATTGAGCACTTTTGAAGTAAATACTTAAAGTTTACGCATAAATCTATACTTTCGTATATTAAATTTATGTGAGTAAATGAAGTAGTTATATATATATATATATATATATATATATATATATATATATATATATATATATAATGCAGAAATGGAACGATATGTTGTGAGGTTCGCGTAAAACATCCTTGCGACTTTAATGGAATTGCTCTAAGGAATAAAATATATCAGGAATATCCATATAATTAATGATAAGAATAATAATATAATACTAGACTACCCGTGTTATATTGGCTATGGAATCCATGTATGAGCGTTACACTTGTGACGTGAAGAAAATATTATTAGTTTTTTTTACATAAAAGAAACATATCTATGAAAGTATATTGAAATGAAAAGCCACGGACGGACCACTCAAACATGACAAAAAAATCCTCCCTCTTCGTGTAAAGTTGCCTATTTTTCCGAATAATCGCTCAAAAATCGTAAATTAAACATGCTTTTCCTACGAATCGTACGCCGACGAAGAGCATTTAGCAGCAAAAAGGCAAATGAACCTACCGATAAGAAATATAATAATGAAAAACCCATATTGGAATCTTTCAACCAAGTTATAGAAACTTAAAATCTAAAAAAAAAAAAAAGGTAATTTAACCTGAAGTAAAAAAATAAAACCTAAATAAAAAAATAAAATAAAACTAATATCGAAACAGTTTATTAAATGTGTCAAGAAATTCACCGTTCTCACACAACTATTTTGTATCTAGAAATGTAAACAAAAATAAACAAGAAGGAAGGAAGGAAAAGCGACGGAGAGAGAGAGTAGTAGTAGTAGTAGAAGTAGTAGTAGTAGTAGTAGTTGTAGTAGTAGTAGTAGTAGAAGCAGTAGCTTTATTACATTTGTTCTTGTGTTTGTCAACGGGTTAAAGTCGTTTAGTTGTAAGAAAATAGCAACAGTATAGCTGTAATAAAGAATAGTTGCAAAACACCCCCACTCTTCCCATGTGAAACAATAATTTCTAGATAATAACGTTAATATATCAGTGTGCAGGTCAAAATTCGCAAAATAAGCGATTTGTGTTTATTTGTTTACGTTGATATGGGTTAATGTTTATGCGTGCATGCGAAACAGGATGTCGTAATCCGGAAAGTAGGGTACATCACTCGTTACAAGTTCATTTGAGTTTTATGATTATATAGATATCAAATGACTAGAATAATAGCTTCGAGTGGGATTATAAAGGAGGCTGATTAATAAGCTAGACTTAATAAAACATTCATATACTATAATTTAAACCATACATCTAAAGTCATATTCTGATGATTGTCTCCGGGTATGAGATTCATATGTATACCATTAAAATACAGTTAACAATACATTTTACGTAATAATAATGTCATATACATATATATATATATATATATATATATATATATATATGTATGTATGTATGTATAAACAAATACCACTAATCCCTATGAATGTTAAGCGGCTGTGTCCACGACAAATTCACATTACAAAAAATTCCAGATTTATATAAATATATAAGTAGTCAGACCTCAATAATATTACCCTTGCATAGAAATTATAATGTAACAGACCATCTGCCACAGCAGGTATAAAAGTTAACACATGTTAAGCCAATTGTTCTAAAGTAGGCACCGCCAAAACTGGGGGGGGGGGGCAGGTCAGTACTTTTTGACGGACCGTCTTTTTGAAAATCTACCAAAAATCAGGTAATTATCCGATCAATACAAAATTTTCAGCGATGATTAAGAGAAGAATGAACTTTATTAGAGTGTACTTATTTTTCATAAACGATATTTATATATTTTTTTGCTTACAACCCCCCCCTTGTTTTGAGGGGGTACAAATATGCTTAAAATAATCATCTGAAACTGAACACAACGTATTGTGTTGTTGTAAGGGACAGAATTATAGATTTTAAAAAAAAATTGTTTGCATACCTTATTTTGACGTCTGAATATGAGAACTTCGATTGTGTTTAATTATCCCGCTTTTGAGTTTTGAAGTGTGAAATTCGGTGAATATGTTAAGTAAAATAAGCAAAACAAAAAAAATAAATATTTATATGAAAAAGGCCATTTTAAAGTCTTTGATAAATAAATTAACAATTTCTTTTTAGCGAGCCGAATAATGCATGACCATTATTTAACAGGGCATGCTTTGAAGAATCGATACAAAAAAACAAATTCGATAAATATTGTGTCCGTTGTGTTAAAAATAGCATCATTTTTTCGATCCCGTTTGAAAACGTTTGCCGCCTTTCGACTACGGTGGACCAAACGCGCTGAAATATTTTTTTTTATTCTGCTTTAAATTGCCCCCCACACACATTTTGGGGAGTCTTGCCCCCACACACATACACAATAAAAACCAAACTCATACAAATGGTCACCCATCTGGTACTGGCCAGCCTCAGCTTAATAATACATTGAAATTTTCGTCACTGAAAAATTAGTTTTTTTTTGGCCTGCTTGGTCTTCCATAGTTTGCTTTTTATCAAATGCAAACATAAACAGTGTCGATCTAGATTCTAGATCGACGCGAAGTAACTGGCTCTTATATGAATAAGTGGAATTATTTGAAATCCAGGTACTTATATTATAATATTTTTGCATATTCTCTTAGTAAATCATCCTAAATCTGGAAGTACAACTGGTGCATCCAGAGTATTCTGTTCAAAACATAAACAAATATCATCGGATTATAGCAGGTGAATTTCCAGAGAATGTATTATTTATTAATACTTTTATAAAAGGGAAAGTAGATGCACTAAAGTGTAATCTATTTACGATTAACTCAATGCAGACAAAAACATGTAAATGATATTCCTGGTACACTGGGTAAAATGGCTTCCAATTCGATTATGTAATCACTCAAACAGATTAAGGATTTCACCGATCCTGCTCACAATAAATGTATAGGAGGACGGGAAATACGCGTAAACATGATGTTTTAATCCATGCAGATGAGGATGCATTATTATTGAATCAATCCTCTATTGATCATTAAATATCACGAGGTTTAATGTGCCCGCTGGGCTAATTTGAATAAGAATAATAATAATAAGATAATGTCGTTCATCAAATTCCGTCTGTATTTGTTAACATAAGCACTCATCTAATATTTTGGTTAACGATCGTAAAACTAGTATTTCTTGTCTTATAGAGGAAAAGAAGAAGTTTTACAAAGAAATATTTACGTTACACACGTCAATGTACCGGTGAAACGTAAAAAAATCCACTTCAAAAATTATTTTATCTACAGAAGAAAGAATATATTTATGGTGGGATTTTTATACATATATACATATATAAAATAGATGTTATACATATTTGCATATCTAAAATATGTTTTCTCTTCTTCATTGATTTTTCTTAATTACACATTTTCTCGGCAGCCATGTTAAACGCACATGTTATTTTTGTTTTATTAATATTATTGGAATATTTCCCCTTTTCCTTGTACATATTTGTGAATTATTCAACGGATTTCCGCATTTTGGATTATTTTGGACCATCTTCCAATTACGCGATTTCCTCGGATTTTACTTGTGTTAATGGAAATTTAATTAACTTTCTTGGATGTACATGTTTTTATTTTACTGTCATTGGCTACTTAATCTTTCACCAGTCTATCCATTCACGTGAAATCACCTTTTGCTTCACCCTATTTCCTATGCTTCACTTTTTGTTATCAAGTAAGATCATTAACTTACTTGCAGTTTCATCAAATACTTTCGTATGCAAAATCCGATCCCGCATTTTGCTAATTCCTACCCTCTGATGAGAAGGACAGTATTTCTTCGAAACTCTGCTGATTAAGGACTATCCACTTAATAAATGTTTCCTTTACAGATTGAATATGTTTTAACTCCTTTTCAAAGTGTTTTTAATATGTTGTGTTAACTATTTGCTCTTAAACACACACACACACATACATATATATATATATATATATATATATATATATATATATCAAGGCCTGAACGAGTGAACGAAAGCATGATGTCAATAAAAACTTCAGTTCTAAATTCAGTAAAGATTCCTGATGTCGGCGGAAATATTCCGGCATTCGATAAAATACTCTTGAAGAAAATTGGAGGTTATATCATTGCGAAAGTGACATTCAAAATTAGAACACTAATCCGAAGAATCCAAAGAATATTGTATTCAGATCGGTATACATCTTAATTCATTAAACTGCCATGAGTCGGAATGCAATTACAACCAATAATTACATTGCGAGTCATATTAGATATATTTCTTAATTATTAGAAAGTTAATTAAACGAACCACAAGTTTTATTTATGAAACAAAAAAATCTCTTTAGAATCACGGATTTTTTTAAAATGCGTTTGCTTGTGGCGATAGTATATGTATATAAATATAAACGCAATTATATATAACAGCTGATTAGCGTCTATTTGTCTGCGTCTGTGTCTTCGCATATGAGTTCATTTCCTATGATCTTACAGACTTGGATGCGTTCATAAATATGTATTATATTTCACTGAAGTTTATCAGTATCGAAACACCACAAGAATCTTATAAAAGATGGGCGATCCTGGTTACAGTTAACACCAAAAAAACAGCCTTACTTTACAGGTGTATTAAAACATTTATTAACGCTTCAATAGACCAGTGCAACGTAGTAAATCAATAGCAAGTTATTTAATAAGACAGGGACGCAACTGCAATGAATATTTCTGTTTCAAGCACAAGTTGGCATTATGCTTGGCTTTTAAAATTTAAACTTAACTTCGGGCAATTATATTAAATGAACTAAAGAATCGTCACATAGATATAATTTAGTGTGGACAAAGTGACTGGGTAAGTCGGTAAAAGTGTCCCGGTGCAGTGCGAAGGAAAGGCAGTCGATCTCTTTAATAAAAAAATAGGTGGGTTCACCAATTTCTATGAACAAATTATATTGGTATAAATAATGTGTGGATTCTAATTATATATATATATATATATATATATATATATATATATATATATATATATATATATATATATATTCACAAAGAAAGACAGAGTAGGAGAGCGTGAATAAAGAAGAGAGAGACTAATTTACTTTAATACCAATAACGAAAAGACATAAGTGAAATGGTATTCCTTCTAAGAAAGAAAACAATTGCATAATCGTACTCAAAATACAATATATATATATATATATATATATATATATATATATATATATATATATATATATATATATATATGTGTGTGTGTGTGTGCAAGGGGTGTATCTCTGTGTGTCAATCTCTCTCGCTCTCTCTCTCTCTCTATCTGTATATAAATGCATATATATATATATATATATATATATATATATGGATTAGCGTGTGTTTTATTTATTTTGTGTTTTATTTATTTTGTGTGACTGTCGGCCTTTTTTTTATTGCGAAATTGTTAAATTTTCTAAAAAAACGCCATTTTTTTCTTACATGTATAAAGTAAAGAAAATATTAACAGACACACATACACATGCATCGCTATTTTCTTCTGCTCTAGAGAAGTTAGAAAAACGTTGGCGTTGTTAAGAATATTTAGTGAATGGAGATCACCTCAATATCGTATGCATAATTCCTGAACAGCTCCGTGACATTCACTGGCTATATGCTTTTCAGGCATGTGATAAAAAAAAACTTACCACTTTTAGAAAATAAATTTTGAATGGTAGATTACCTAAAATAGAAAAGAGATATACATGAGGTTGAACGAAGCAAATGTACTGGGGATCGTTGAAACACATAGTACTATTAACTCTAGTATTTATATGCATTAGTAGTCATCACTTTTGTATACAATAACAAATAAGATTACTAAAAATATTACTGCAAGCAAACGAAGACGGCACATGTGAATTTATTTTGATTTGAACAACTAGCCAGTGTCTTATGTAAGTTGTTCGCATAACTACAGTGGCATTTACCTGTCCCAATAAAATCTTCAACCATATTTTAAAATCCAAACCATATCTGAGTTAATTTAATAGAGCACAATTATTTATTTTCCCCTGCAAGCTCTCCTATTTGTCACAGGAAGTGTTCTAAATAAGTCGAGAGTTTTACTTCATCTCCTCCGTATTTACTTTTTCTAAGTGTACATTTGACGTAAATGTGTATTTTTTTCTTACTAGAATTAGATATTTGCTAGAATCAAAATAATGTAATTTGTTGTGATAAAATTCTGGAGTTATATTTACAGTATTTCTTTTTTTGATTTAATATTTGTATGGAGGCATGAAACTAATTTAACAGTGACTTGTTTTGAATTATCTTGGTTTCTTGTATGACGATTTTTTGTCACAAAATGTTTGGGTTTATTTTTCTCATGCGAACATGTTTCTTTGCAAAAATGACTTCATCAAAACAAATTGCAGAAACAAACAATAAATATTGGTCGGCATGAGTAAATTTAATTATAAGAGTTATAGTATGGGAAGCTAAAATGTATACTGTAAAATTCGAGGGCACTGCTAACCTATTTATGTATAATTATGATCAGTAATTACTTTGTGACTCTATTCTTATGAGCATAATAAACTGATATGATGTTTCTGCATTTTTAAGATGAGGATTGGTTTTTCGTATTATTAATCGGACTACTGTTCTCATTTACAGTGTGGTTATCACAACGTTTCGGCCAATGTACCCTCCCACCTTCTTCAGGTCTCGTGGCGCAGTGGTTAGAGTACTTGGAAAAATTAATTGTAAAATGTGATATTCTCCTGAAGATTGAAGATTTAATCCTCAGTGTGGGAGAGAGAAAAATTCAATTGCGAATTACTTATGACCTCTCTGCAGTCATGGCTGACGGAACAAGAACACCCTTTTCCTATGAAGTAAATAAAGGGTTCCGTTCGAAATTCCGTCCAAATTCCGGAGTTCAACAAGATACACCTGAAAAAGGTCGGGGGGTATATTGACCGAAATTTTGTGAGAATCACAATCAAACTTTTGGAGAATCACAAAAAAGGCTAAAAAAGTTGTCCGATGAATCCAAATGCTATGAATCTCTAACAGATAATCATTGCTCATTCATAAACTTTTAGTTGCTTATGTCTCAATGGTTACTTTTACCTGCAAATATTTGTGAGCCAATTCTAATATTTCATAATTGTTAAATATAGGCATAATTAAGTCAACATCACATGTTATTATTCAGATAATAATCGCTACTTGATTAAAATCCAGTTGGAGTAATTTTAAGACACCTCTTCCTGTCCAAATAAGAAAAAAACATTCAAACAGTCAAAAATCGAAAGTAACAATTTTCATTTACAAATCGATATTTGATTATCTAAAAGATGTTAGATATGAAATCTATTTTTGTTTTTACGCATGTTTACTTATTAAAAGCATATCGCTAGTTGGACGTAGGGAGCTACAGTTTAGGGCCATGCCTATGAAAACTTAACATGATATGTGTTTATGTTACATGTAAACTTCAGCATATCAGTACAGTCAGGGAAGCAGGCAGCAGGAAGGAAATTCCAAAGTCTACATCAACAGTGAAGGGGTGAGATCTTATTGCAAAGCGTGGTTGTCGGGGATATGTACGTCGAGGGGGTACAAGTGAAACGAGTTCATCAGAACACAATCCATTAAAATATTTATAAAACAGGTACAGTGATGCAACATTGCGGCGATGGAACAAGGGACGGAGCTTAGTTGATAAAGTGGGACCGATTAGATTGACACCTCTTTTTTGGAATTTATCTAAGAGGGAGAGGCTTGTGGTAGATGCATCAGTCCAGATGTGGCAGCACTACTTCGTTGTTACAAAAAAAACTTAATAATACGGTGTAATATATCGATTACAGGCGAAACTATGAAATATGCGAGCGTAAAATAGAGCGGTTTAATTGTAGTACCCTTTTTCTAACAGGTTTCTTGATTAAAATGTGATTTTTTATTAATGGGTGTTCTGTTGGATTTATGTGCAAGGCTCTGAATATTTGGTGTTCTATGGTCCAACAACAACTACAGTAAAGACGTCAATAATCTGAAACTCTATATGAGAACAATTATGAAGGCATTTGAGAGATTTTACCAAAATATTTTGTGGAATTATGTCTATATTTTAAAAGAGTATTTGAATTATAAATACCGATCATATACGAACGGCTTTCCAAATGAGATGGCTCCTATTTTTGGACCAACGGATCAGAGAGGATGTGCATGCGTAGGTTTTTAATGAGTAAAATGAGATGTATTGGTTCATATTATAAGATTTCTACTAATTTGGTCTAATTTTATTAACTTTGTTCATGAAGTGATTTGTTAGCAGTATCTATGTTTCCAGCCAGACGAGGTTTTTGTAACAGAATGTGTGGAATTATGTACTTATATGTCTATATTTTCTCGCCAAAATGACTTTATACAAACAAATTGCAGAATGGATATCGTTTAGAAGCAGACAACCAAAAGCGGTTGCCCTAATTAAATTTAATTATAAGAGTTAAAATGTGAGAAGCAAAAAATGTATACCGCCACATTTTATGGCGCTGAAAATCTAGTTATATATAATTATGACCAGTGATTACTTTGTGAGTCAATTGTCATATTTTTTAATTTTTTCAATATTGACAAAGCATAATTAAACGGAAGTCACAAGTGATTATTTAAAGTGAAACCCGGCTGGCTGTTGTAAACAAGAGGCAATACAGAGGAGGTAGAGTTCCCTGATAACAAAGAGTATAGTTTGGTAGAAATTCTCTGCAAAAAGTTTGCTTTGTAAGATGCTGAGGAAATTATCCTTCCTCCATTGACGATGGTAAGGATAGAGGGCACGCTTCTGTTAAAGACCATGTTTGGTCTTCTCAAAAACGGCGGGAAACTAGTCACTGTCCATCTGCATTTGACATGAAATATCGAGCATACAATTCTACGTGATTCTTTTTTTTATTTTTCAATTTTCAACAATCATTACTGGCTCCCTCATAGTTGTCGTTAAGGGGACAAATCAGATGTGGAAGCTACATTGATCAGTAAGACGTCAATATAACCAACTTTACTAAAATAATTTAAGGATTACAAAAAAAAAAATACTGAATGTTTATTAAGTTAGAAGTAATAGAAATCGTGATTTGTGTATGCAATACCAACCGCAAATTCTGGAGATAACTACAAACATTCACAAAAACGCTCGTCTACCTTCATCCAACTCAATAACTTTCCGATCAAATATTCGTGCATTAAACTACACGTGAATGTCCTGAATGAAGCTGCTTTTCAAGAAGTGTATATATATATTAAATCTAGACTGTGTAAAACTGTCTACAATTTGATTGTCTTCAAAGTCAATGTAAATTCATACTACTGACAATTATTACGTTGAATAGCATGCATCCCTAAACACTTTAGCTTGAGTAGCTTAAAGCCTTGTAAAGTGGTGACTTCTTTTGTAAAAAAAAACATTGCAAAATTCAAATGTTACATGAAACCTGGTATGCTGAAAGCAAATATCGAAACAACAGGCAGGAAGGAAGATAAATTCATGTAGTCTATCTACAGAAGCTGAATTTCGCAGTGTTATGAACAAATATTTTTACAAATCTCCATTAGTTTTTTATAAGTGTTTTTTCCCAAATCTCAAATCTCTTCACAGACAGCGACAGACGGTTGGATGAGGAAAGTGGAGGGTCACCTCTCCAGGAAACGGCGGCTTATACGATCTGTTCTCCCCGAATTCAACAAGCAATCTGCTTCAGCTCGCAACTCTAACTAATTTTCGCACGACAGTCGTATATATAGAAGGTGTGTAGATGGGGTGGAAATTCCCCCCAGCCAATAAGATCTCACCACGAAATTGGAGGCTTTAGGGTTTTGCTGGGGTACGATTCCGTAACCTGAAATCTGAATTACTCATTCTCACGATTTCCAATGGCAGATGTTAATTTTTACATCCGAAATACATCTGTAAAAATATATTTCTCTGGTTTCAAACAATATCTATTTTGACATGAAATAAAATATATTAATCTTCTCTATATTAAATCGTTGGGTTATCTGACGTAACCCGGGAATAAAACGCTACTTCAGCATAGTTCTAACGCTCCTCAATGGGGAATTACGTTACAATATTAATAATTATCGAAACATCTTAAGCAAATACTCAGAATAAGTTTGAATTCATCTACATCCTAACCAAACCAAATCTTTAATACTAATTCTATTTTGTTGAAATTTTCCACTCACAAAACTTTATATAAAGTCTTTCCATGAAACATCACACCGTCTCTAACCTGAACAAAGATCCATCCGACACCTTAGACACTACAATAAAAGCAGGATTTGGGCCATTAACATTATTACCACTTTTATTCGAGTCCATATATTTCTTAAATCATACAAAATCATTATTTTTGTCTTCCTCCATAAAACCATTTTGCTTCCTCAGTTCGCCATGAGTAAGATAGTTTATTCTGTGTAAAGAAATCGCAATGCAAGTCGCCACAAACTGCATTCAGATTAAACAGATCACAGATGTAAGGACATATTAAGCTAAAAGATTTTGAATATATTCCGTTGCATATATAGAAGCGCACTCATGAAGAGGCTATATAGAATAAGCAAATAAATATGCAGTTAACATACATATCATTTCCATTTACTGAAATACTTTTACGTGTAAATAGACATGATTCACCAACAAATGTTTTCAAAGCAACCGAAAACTGTCTTGTAGCTGGAAATGGGGACCGTAGAATATATAAAGTTTCTGGAAAGGTCCGCTCCTGAAATGAAATAAAATTTGCTGCGGTATATGTTTACCGGCATCAATGTATACTAATCATGCGCGCCCTACCCAGCCGTCGAGTTCAAAATCGGTTCCGAAAACTAGTAAGCGATGCCATTTTCTCTTCTCTACATTTTTCCCACAAGAGAGGCGCCACAAGCTTGTCTCTGCGTTGTTGTTTTCATTGCAAGTGCTGACTGAACTTGAATCTATGTTCATCCTGGTCAAACTGTCACAAAACACGCTCGACGACTACAATCACTATATATAATTGTATCCGCTCTTTATCTGTGTCTAAATCTGAACGCATTCAATCTTCGTTCCCAGAACTGCACTCCTATGGAATACCGTTCATCTGGCCTGATTCCCAATTGAATACAACATGGTTGCTTTCAAATCAATTTATGCAAGTGCTTGTTTAGCCGTTCCTATACATAATACAAGTCTACCGAATTTACATCATCAAATATTACTACACTTCCACCTTACATCCATTATCTTTCATATTTGAATGGTATTCGGGCATTGATACGTTGTGACCTCAAACCTAAAGGCGACAAACCATCGAGTTCCTTGCCTAATGGCCTAATGCAAACCGATCTGTTTCAAGGCCTCCTATCCCTTGTCCTCTTCTATACCAGAGTCGACTATAGTTTTGGTCTTCTTAAACTGATCCTAATCGCTGAATATGAGTTAATATACACTAAATGTTACACCGGTATCCAGTGAAGAGATCTTCGGAAGAAATATGAAATGTCTAGACTTCCAAAACCTATTCATTTGTGGTCCGTCATGCAGCAACATGAGAGAGCTATTTTACATTTGTTTCTGTTTTAAGTGCCCAGTTCACACTAAATTATTAAGATTAATGCTGTCAATCTCCCCAATCTCACTATATATTCTAGATTCCGGTGTTCCTTTAGCGACTAGAGCGTCAGCAGTGTGCATTGGTCTGCTTAATTTCAATCCCCTACTACGAATACTACTACTACTATTACTACTAAACTAACATTTTTCATCTTTTAAACTACTTATTTGCCAGCATTTTAATCGTTAGTTTCGTTTTCAGCCACGTCTCAACCCGAAAACCTTTTTATAAACTAACATTTCTTCAGATATTTAAACAATTTGTTTGCCGAAATATTTAACGTGTTTTTTTTTTATTGTTTCAAAACGTATAAAAGAATTCAATTTTAAAGGATTTTTCGAAGATGGAAAGAATAGCCATTTTTATTTGTTTAATAACGTGTAGGGAAGTAGTAATATTCGAAAAAAAGAAGAAAAAAGAAAGAAATGCTATTGCAACATCCTTATTACTAAAGTAAAAGATTAACATAAAGTAAACAACCACATCCGATCATTTCAAATAATAGCGTGAATTAATTGTAGCCATTTACATTCGTGAAGCATGTATAATATAAAGTAACTTGTAAACTAAAAATCTGATCGGCAACTCGTAAAGAAAAGGAGAGGAACTGTTCTTAATAACCGTTCAGTAAAAACGAATTAATGTCTCGTCATCTTTATTACTAAAATAAAATATAATTACTAATGATGTGTCACTGTAAGTTTATTACTACAATAAAAAATAAATAATATTGTTTTGTCTCTGTAAATGAAATAAATGTAACCAGCCAGGAAAATATGAATGCTCAATTTCTATTTCGCAAAATAACACGGCAACTAATTAATAAATCAACTAATTTGTTTCATCGTGCTATTAGTAAGATATTAACGAACATAGTAATGCCAATAATTTCAGCCAAGTGTGAAACAATTTTTTTTCGAGATTCCGAAGTTTGTAATTATTCTACTACGAAGAGCCATGTTTGTTGTAATCACTGGAATGTTCGTTTTGACTAAAGTTTCTTTCATTCCGGAATGACCGAATATGTAAATCTCAACCAATGAGATTTCAAGCGATGGGAAGAGGGTGAAATCAGTTGTGTATTTTAAAGCATTAAGAGTAGCTGATGTGTATGAATTCACACGTTAGTTAATGACGGAGTAGACGCAGGTAAAATGAAAAAGGTATAAATGCACGCGGTCTAGAATGAGGACGAAAGAGGTGAGCGAATAGGGGGTATAAGTGTGAGTTACTTCCACTGTATGTTATGAGGATGGGGGAAGATGGCGCTCCCAGAAATAAATGTAATGTTTGTCTATTATCGAATAATGTGTATGCAATGGATGTCTATAAAGTTTTATGTGCCATGTGCTGGTATAAACGCAGGGTATTTTGGTCCAGAGGGAAAAATTGCGCCGCTCTCATTATTTACAAGATAATAACACGCATTATAAATACTCTAGATTTTACGGAATCAAATATCAGATATCATGATAGCGGAGTTTACAAATGTGAACAATGAAAATCAGAACTGTGAAAAACGAACACTAAATAAAAAAATAAACCACTTTACACAAAAAAAATTAAATAATGAAAGCAAGATACACGCTTTGACTGCATTCTATCTGTCATTCTGGTACCTCATTCTGTTTCTCTGTCTCAACTCCACGTATCCATTTATCAAATAAAAGTGTCTATGTTTTTTTATAACCAAAGATTTTGTCTTTTATTCCATAAACCCAGCATGTCGTAAGGTGTCGTCAAGTATGCATAAAGAAACTAAAGAAATGTATCATATAAATATACTCATATCTGTATGAAAAACAATTGAGTTGCCGTGATCAGCTATGCTGACAGAATAGGAAGCCATAGTTAAACGCATAAAAACAAGTTGGAAGCAACGGATTAAAAAAATAAGGAAAATAATCCAAAAGTGCATTTGCACGTACTTAATATGCATTTAATAACAGAAACTCATTTTAAGCACGTTTAGATTTGTTTATTTTTTCTAGTTTCGGTTCTATTTTTATTTTGTGAGTTCTTTTTTTTTGAGGGGGACTGTTACATGCTATTTTAAACAACCTGTATTTTAATAAGAATAAGCCCACGCGATTTCCCCATTTCGTTATGGATCTTATCTCGAATATAAAAAAAGCATGGCGTATTCGGTAACGCTCACGTTCAGAGCTAAACCTCTAATAAAATATCTAAAATCATCGATCATAAACAGAATATGGGATTGCTAGACTATATAGGGGCATAAACTCTAAATTTGTACAGGTTGCCGATAAAAAAAATGGCAATTAGCTTTGCCTGCAACATACGGCTCGTTTGTTTAATGGTCTCCATCAAATAATGCACAGTTAATACCGTATTAATTGATCCTAGGAATAATATTACGGGATTATCGAAAATCCCTATGGACGTGTAATCGAGTAAGGTAACGTGATACAGGGATAAACAAAAGAAACTCATGATTATAACGTGTTTTTTTTTCTTTTTTTAAATGTTCACCCCAAACAAGGCACAGTGCCACTTTGAAGCAGGGGGCTACTATTAGGGACTTAATTAGCGGGGTCATTATGAAGAGAGATGAGTAGAAATATGTTTGTTAACATTACACTTGAACTTCTGCATATCATGTCAGTTGGGAAAGCAGAATCCCAGAAGGGAGTTCCAAAGATCCGCAGTTCTGGGGAAGAAACTATTGGAGTAAAAGACTTTCTTGCACCTAGGGATCTCTACTATAAAGGGATGAGACTTAGTACCTTGTCGGTTTTGTCTGGGGTAGTTACGTCGGGGAGGTACAAGTGTTTGCAGTTCATCAGAGCATTCACCATTAAAGTATTTGTAGAACATGCAGAGGGATGCAACATCTCGTCGATGGGACAGAGGCTGAAGCCTAGATGACAGTTCAGGACCTATCAGGTTGGCGACTCTCTTTTGAACCAGGAGCGAGAGACAAGCAGCAGATGCACCAGCCCAGATGTGACAACAGTACTCCATACATGGGCGAATGGTTGTCTTATAGAGGTATAGGTACTGTCAGGCGTAAGTAGTTTTCTCGCACGGTAGAGGGAGCCAACCTTCCTTGCAGCAGCCTTGGCAATGCTGCCAATGTAAATTACATCAATCGAATATTCCCTGTAAACGTTAGGCCGAGGAGTTTAAAAGAAGTACTTTCAGGCAATGTGTTCTTGGTCATTGCTATTGGTGGTAGAGAAGGTTTCTTGTAGTTATTGAAGTGCTGGAAGACGGTGCATATATGAGATTAAAGTACAAGTCAATAATTTGAAGGTGAATCCATGAATGTTTTCCCTAGTAGACGGCGGATGAAAGTTGATGAGGATAGCCGAAAAAAAAAGAACGAACGAGAAAGTATGTTACGAAAACATATAACTCGAGAGAAAGATGTGATTCTTTGTGACTAAGAAAGTCACACCCATAGATTCCGTAGATGATGTGACATCAACTAAACGAGAGCGTATCATTGGGCTACAAAAGTTTCACCGTGTCTTCACGTAATTGATTTCAAACGCTACAATTGAAAAGAGTGTTTGCTTTTCCGTATTAACAAGGTATTACATAGATAAGACCCATAGTATTTTTCAGAAAACATAATCTTAGGTTAAAAGGTATTAATGTTACATGACAAGGGTTGCCCCCTTTTCATATAAGTATAAAAATAGAGAGATTTAGATAAAATGGAAATGAAATAGCATAGACGAAATTCGAACCTCGTAATTTAGGTTTAGAAATAGATTACGATAGAGAATTAGAAAATGGAATGTGAAAACAAACAATTGTTTAGCTTAGAGATAAAATAGTTTCAAGAAAAGAATGTGCGTTGTCAATTCTGTTATGAAAATTCAATTGAGGAATGCAACTATAGGATAATTTAATTAACATATTTTTAACATATTGGAAATATAAGTTACTGGGAATATAGGTTAAACTCCTTTTGTAAACAAAGGAAAAAGTTTTGGACACACATTTCCAGAACACGTGAAAGAAGACACATGTTTTAACATGTGTATGACGTCATGGAAAACGGGAAGTTCTCGATATAGTTAGAAATTTTAGAGAGAAACTGGGGGGAGATGGAGAGAGAGAGAGAGGAGAGAGAGTCTGAGGACGAAAGGCGACAGTCCAGACATGGACATTCGAACGTCTAGAAGCGAGGCGGTCACTTTTGAAACTTAGAATGTGAAGCTTTTAATTCTTGACTCAGAAAAACACGACCGGTCGGAAGAAGAAATAAACCCATCATGTGTTTTTTTATAAACGTCGTCTTTGTGTTGTAATTCTACCAAAAGGTAAAGTGAAAATTGTTATTATATGTCTTGTGTATCATGTGGTTTAAAATGTCTTTACATACACATCTTACATACACAATATGAACACTAAGACTGTATCAACACTATCTCCTCACTCTAAGAGCTTCTACACTTCTAAGTATGAACTTTTTAATATATATGAATCGCGTCATAACACGAACAATCTCTCTTTTAACATCTCGCTCTCTCTAAGACACAACAACAAACATTTAATAAGACTCTCTAAGCATAAATTTTAATAAGATTTAACAACGAACAATAATGATAAAAACAATAATAATAATAATGAACTATATAACATTAAGTATGCATTCTCCCAAATTGAATATATGGGTGCAAGGTTACTGAGATGAGGTATACAACCAGACTAGGTCAAAGTAAAACTCATACAATTTATTTTGATTCCAGCTACTGTGAAACATGTGTAAACTTGAATTGGAATAAATTTATACTGTCGGCTATTTATTGTTTTTCTTTTTCCTGTTATCGCCGAGCAATTAATTTGTTTAGCGTGGAATACTACAAATTTTTAATTGGACGGCGAATGAAACATGCAGTTTGGTAACCTAAAAATGAAACTTACAAAAATGGTAATAATGGATTATCCCAATCGAGATAACATATATATATATATATATATATATATATATATATATATATATATATATATATATATATGTTCATGCGTATCACAAATGGTTTATGACCAGAGGAAGAATAAAAAGATAGAAATAAAAAAACAAAAACAATACAATTTAATCTCAATCAATAAGTAAAGTGACACAAAAACAGGGTATTCATAGAAAAAGACACATATGCTATACCCTATGGCATTTGTACATGAAACCACAAATTTATAGAGCAGTGCTTACTATCTCTAATGATCATAGACGGCTATAACACTTACTGAACTCACATATAAAACAAGAAGATGCAAACGTGTTGTAAGTATCGATAGCTATAACTGCACCATACAATACCTGACAAAAGAAAATGTTTGTGTAGATCCCTTGTTACCCTTGGTGTATACGAGTCAGGACAATGATGATACTCTAATAGAGGTAGATAATAGGAATTATCGCATGCGTGCAAAAGATCGAAATGTTTCGAGCCAATATATTTTGCATCGTATAACAATGCTGAAGACCGACTTTATCGCGAATAGATGTAATAAGGAAAAATCCGACAAGAAATTTTCAGTCTTGAAATTGTAAAGTCAAAAAGCATTGCCATCCAAAGCATAGCAAAATAAAAAAAAAGTGTTACTGGACAAGAACTCTATTACTTGTATCAACTCGACGACGAATCGCTGATTAGGTTATACGAGGCGTCGCTTGTCTTTCCACTCTCAAATATATATCCGATACAGTAAGTGGATGAACTGAGAACCACATCAGTCTATATAAAATCTTATAAGATATTAAAGGATATATACCCAAGAGAAAAAAAATAAAAGGAGTATGATGTTGTCACAACCCTACTTATCAATAAATGTGTACTTGTGCAACATCATGACGACAGTGTAAACGTATGTGTGGAAAATGTTTTCCGCAATTAAACAAAAATATTCCTGTTTGTTTTTATTTAAAAAAATAAACACACACACAAATATATATATATATATATATATATATATATATATATATATATATATATATATATATAGGTAAATGTATTCCGTGCCAAACAAGGAATCTGAGGAAAGCATAGCCCTAAATGTAAGAGCGTGATTGGCTTATTTTCCCCTCCGCTGAATTTGTGTTATATCTTTCCGGGCGCTTTCAAAGGCTCTTCTGTGTTACCAGTATAGAACATTATTTATAGATATGTATATTGATTGGTCGCACGTTTTTTCTGTTCTTACCCGGTAGGCAAAAATCGTGATATATCCATTGATCGATTATTTTTTTCCAGCTTTTAACTTATAGCGCACCCGAACTACTAACATAATTATATTATAAAAAAAATAAAAAAATAAAAAAAAACATTAAAAGAGCACAATTTACATCAGGTAGCCACATCATTCTATTATTATCATAGGAAATGGAGTTTACTGATGTTCTATTGAACAATGCGTGGTGTTCTACTGCAAAAAAAACCTTGCGAACAACGAACACTCATTGGACATCTACATCAATCTAATATTTGCGACTGTCTTGTTACACGAGAGCGAAACCGCGAATTTGAAAGCATATTACCGGCTTTATAACGGATATATTATTCTGTCATTAGATAACATATTGAAACCTATACAAAAGGGAATAGACGTCATTATATCGCGAGCGAAACGTACAACAGCGCTTCACTTTTGTTATGTACAGCATTAGAAAAGCAGGGATAAGTGTGAAAACGATTCACATAGCAAAACAAAAAAAAACGGAGTTTAAATTATTATGTTATATAAAAAAAGAGAAACACACACACGAAAACCGAGGCGAAACCAAATGTGCGGTGGCGATCGCATTTGGTTCTAATTAAGAAGACTGGTCTGATATTTT
>NC_136520.1:49751970-49759470 GCF_053919585.1 Euprymna scolopes
AATCTTTCTGGAACGAGTAAATAAGAATCCATGAAACTTTAAGAAAGTGGTTACAATACTATTCAGTTACTCCAGTCAGAAAACAAAAGTATTTTAAGCATTATTAGTGAAACTATGACAGGAGATAGGACTATGTGTTGATTAATTTTAGTCTGTCTAGTTATTCACGAGTTTGAGAAAAAACACAATATACCCAGAACTTGTTTATTAAAATAATTTTAAAACATTAAATGATCTAGGAAAAATGCTTAGAAATTAATAACTGCATAGCAATTTCTACGTTGACATAGGTCGTAGGGGATATGGGATCCTTTTTTATGAATGACTTGTAAAAGACGTAGGCCCACAGAATTAGTCAAATGTGTGATTACCTCAACAGTTATTCCTTGCGATACCTCTTGGAGAGAATCCCAAAACTCATCTTTGTTCTTAAATTGGCGTCAACTTGCATAGAGGCGTCGCTTCATGATACTGCAAAGGTTCTTAATTGGGTTGAAATCTGGTGAATTTGCAGGCCACTCAATATTCCGTAGCCCAGAGTACCCCAGTTGTTGCAAATATATTTTCTTCTTTTTTTTTTTTTTGCTGCATGTAAGGAAGCATCATACTGCATAAAAATAATGGTTCTTATGATCGTCACTCTATGCTTCTTCGATCATGGTTCAACATGCTCCTCCAGAAAGGCTATGTAAGTATATGACGTTATTTTTACGCCAACTCTATGGGCCAACTAAAGTACCTCCGATAATCCCAGCCAAAATCATTATCCCACCACCACGTTGTTGGCGCATTAAACGCTGATGACGATCTCGTCCATCTAGGCCCCATCCCTTGCACCAGCAATCTTAGCCAACAAGAGTTAGGTTCACTTCATCCGTGAACAACGCTTTGGAAAAAGTCGTTGCCATTTTGTCCTCTACCCGTTTCCATCGTTTTTGTATTTGATGTTGCTTTAATGGATGCTTTGTCACAGGTTTAACGAACTTTGTCACTGATTATGAAGGCAACATCGAGTACTTTTTTTGACATTCTTCAATCCGGCTCAGACAAAGACTTCTCGAACTGTCTGCTCAGAGTCCTTAACAACTTCAAGTTTAATTTGGAGTAGATAACGGCGTGAAACAACTTTAGATTCACCTTTATCAGCTCTCGTACACATCTTTGTTGGGTCCTTGACAAGGTTCTTCAAAGTTTGGTGGAACCTTCCTATAATTTTCGATATTTCGAGGTTAGTTTTACATTTTGCTAGCTGTTCTGTAATAGTACTCTTTACAGAATAAGTCAAATCACCTATACGGCCCATTTTATTGACGAAAAAAAACTGTTTGTTAATAATTTGACAATAGCTCAAGCACGGGGGATTGAGCAATTACGATTGCAAGTTGTTTACATTGCGCGGAACAGTACGAACATTTCACAGTACGCGCAGCTAAGCATAGCCAACGTTTCCTGAAGCTTTAGATACGAAATTACCGGTAAGTTTCTGAAACTGATAAAAAAATGTTATCTCATTAATAATTTGACACGCAGTGTATATATATATATATATATATATATATATATTCATATATTTATATATATATATTCATATATATATATATATATATTCATATATATATATATATATATATTTATTCATATATATATATTTATATACATATATTTATATATATATATATTTATATATATATATATATATATATTTATATATATATGTATTTATAAATATGCATTTATATGTATATATATTTATACATATATATATATTTATATATTTATATATACATTATATATATATATTTATATATGTATATATTTATATATATATATGTATTTATATATATATATATTTATATATATATATTTATATATATACATATATATATATTTATATATATATATATATATATACATATCTTTACCTATATATATATATATATATATATATATATATATATATATATATATATATATATATATATCAGTATATAACACACGGTAAAGAACAATACACACATGTGTTGATGAAAGTAAAAAGTAAGATTGATTCGATATTTTCTTAGTTATTATTATGGGCTATCATATTATTTTGGATTATTGTTATTATTTTTTTAAGAAAATCAATATATAACTGTTAATTAAATACAGTAGAAAAGAGGGAAACGGGAAAAATCGGGACCTTACAAACTTTTGAAATACTTTTGTGTTTGGCTGTTTCTGTTTTGTAGCAAGAGCGATGCAGCTGTGCAGGATAGCAAAATTGAAGAAGAAAATGTAAGAACCGTTTAGAGTGAAGGTAGAAATGTTAGACACTTGGGTGCAGGTAACCGGACGCAGAAAAAAATGAGAATTTAAGTGAAAATAATCCTTAAAAAAGCAAAACAGATAGAGCGACTAAATACGAAAATTCAGCCTGATTGTTGACGTCTGAACAACAGATATCCTAGATTTTTACCGATGGCGAAAACGAAACCGTCAATGCTATAAAAGAACAGACTAGCGTAATAGACAATAGAAAATCAAATTAAGAAATAAAAGCTAAATACAAATAAATCAGAATGAACAAAATCTCAGTGATAACCGAAAGAGAGACCCGCGTAAACAGAATTCCTTTCAGACACCAAATACCAATGATTTCAATCGAGCTCCACGTCACGAGTTTATCTTTTAAATAAAGGAGAGTGTTTTCTTAATAAATGATTTGATTATTTATTTTATAAACATAGCAGTACGTAAAGTGTGCCATCCGGGTATCGTCAAGAATACCTGCAACAGGAATAGAGGTAATTCGAATAAATATACATCAGTATCCATGTGTATATATATATATATATATATATATATATATATATATCAAAAATATATATAAGCAATATATATACAAGCAATATATATATATATATATATATTTATATATATATAAATATATATATATATATAGAGAGAGAGAGAGAAAGAGAGAGAGACATACAGACAGACAGACAGAGAGGGAGAGAGAGGGGAAGGGATGTTTATGGGGATACCAAATTGATTAAAGAGTAAATAATTGATATGATTCAAACGTATCGCAAAAATGAAAACAAATAACATCTAAGTAAAACGCGATATATCCAAGCAGTTGTGTGGGATGGACGAGCAACAAGAGTTTAGACTCCTTACCGTGCGCTACCGATTTCAAATCTGTCTAGATTCAGCCACTCTGATGTGTTGTAGACGACGAAACACGTGGAAGGGGATTATTACATATTAAAATCAATATATATGCCGTCTCCATTTGGTGGTACCAAATTAGTTAAAGGGAAATTGTTCTCAACTCCCATTTAGGTCAAAATGCACTTTCGTAAATAATTCCATTCATTCAAAACATATCGCAAAAAAATATATATATCCAAACATCATGAGTGATGGACAAGCTATATGAGTTTGGACTCATTGCCGTGGGGTCACGATATCGAATCTCGCTAGATTCAGCCACTCTGATGAGTCCTAAACGACGAGACACGTGTTAGTGTATAATTATATTTTAAAAACTATATATATATATATATATATATATATATTATTTAAGTTATAAAAATGTCATCAGCTAAAAGGTGAAGTTATAAAACTTCAATTACCTTCGTTCTAAATAATTTTACTCTCTAGCATGCATTACGTACGTCAGCCTCTCTCTCTTTCTCTTTCTCTCTCTCTCTCTCTATATATATATATATGTATATATATATATATACATATATATATATATGTATATATATACATATATATATATATATATATATATATATATATATATATATATATATATATATATATATTGATAAATGCAAATTTGTTTGTGAGTCTGTGTGAGTTGGTTCGTGATAGGCGCCGAAAAGGTTAACCCGGTTTTTCCTTAAATTTTCCAGAACTTTGAGTATAAGTCTGGGAGTGATCGTTGTTGAGTTTTCGCTCTGAATACTCCCGATAATTACCTATAATCGCTAACCAAAACGGTTATTTTAATTCATATATCATCAGTAGAGCAATTTTTTCCATGTCGTCGCCAAGTTACAATGCTAGAAGCAGGGGCCGTTAAAATTATGCTATGGCATAAAGTGTAATTTTTTTAAAAAATTTTTTTGCATTGACGTAATCTGTAGGTTTTAATTTTATTTTCATTAAAGGCCAATATTTTAGAAGACTGTAAACTCTGCGGTTTATTTATTTATATTGCATCAGGTGGTCTGTAGGTTCAAATCCTACACGTAAATTTGTTAATATAGTTTTTCTTTACTGGAAAGAAGTTCATATTTTAAAAGTTATAAATGGACCAGTCGCTTCTCTAGACTGCAATGTGGTATAACATATCTTAGATTAAGCTACTTAATGGACGAACGTGAATTTTCACGGACATCGATTACACTAAACATATAGACGTGTTGTGTATTCGTTGATCACCATTCAGTCCATGACAACGTCGAGTTCTCTTCTAATATATATATATATATATATATATATATATATATGTATATATATATATATATGTATATATATGTATATATATATTATATATATATATATGTGTGTGTGGGGGGTGTTGATTTTTTAAACGATATTAAGGTTAGCGTCTCCACCTTAAAGGTCGGGTATTTCTTTAGAAAATCACCCATTTTTTTACTAGGACTAAACAAACAATATTTTATTTATATTTATTTATTATTTTTACAAACAACAATCAACGTGCATGCATTTTTCGGGGCCTTGCCCCTCTGCAGCGAATCGATCCCAGAACCTTATATATTTCAGTCCAAGGGCTTAATCCATTACGCTATGGTAGGTGTATCAGAATTTTTGTAGGAATTTTTGACACCCCTAACACGAAACTGCAAATGAAATATAATTTCTCTTCTAAGGTTGGTTGTTTATTTTCTTTTGGGATTATACTTCCAAAATAAACTATTAAAGTTGTATAAAAATTAATAGAAATATTTTGTAATAAAATAGTAATGAAATTAATTGAATATTACGAGTTCGGTATTTTTCACTTTTTAAAATTTAAAAATCTATCAAAATTTTTCTATTGATTCAATTTTTACGATATTTTCAGTGTCAATGTAAATTTTTATGCTCTTTCCAATAAACCGAATATACTATTTTAGACAAACGTTTTTTTCTTAAATTACCCCCCCTGTTTTGATATGTCTATTAAAAAGTAAATAATTAATTTATGTACCAAGGTTTTATATATCACAAATTGAAGATAAAAGATCAATAAATAATATATTCAAATTTAAAACAAAAAAAGTAGTTTTTTTTTTAGAAATTTGTCTGTAAAGTCCGAAGTTTAAACCTTTTTTTAAAAAAAAAACACGTTTTTTTTGAGTTATTTTTTTTTTAATGAAAGCTTGATCCTTGCCCCATTTAATTGAAAAAAATAAGGGCTTGAATTACATTTTTCAGGAGTTAAAACCGTCGAAATATAGCGGGCGGAATTATTCACTAGTTTTAACGAAATTTCTGACACTGCTAACGCTATGGTGCCATGGAAAAGTTATTGTTTAGTTTGTATCGTTTATATATTTACGTTAATGCTGTTGTTGATATTTTAAACGTCATTAAGATAAGCGTCTCTACACAATAAATAGTATGTGGCATCATAGCGTAATGGATCAGAACCCTGGACTGAAATACATAAGATCCGTGTTCTAATTTCTAATAAAAGACAACCTATATATATATATATATATATATATATATATATATATATATATATATATATATATATATATATATAAAGCTGAACGTGTGTGGGGGGTATCTGGTCACGAATAAGCTCCTATATGCCTGACTATGTTAAAAAACTGATTACATATAATGATAGAATATGTATCCAGCATCTGGAATGAGCATGTTTGATCTGGAAGAAAGGTGGTTCATAAAAATTGTGGGGTATGCGTTCACGCCTGGCCCCAAAAGTATTGAAATAAAAATGAAAAAAAAAAAAACGTTTACCAGGGTTTTTTTTATATAGATGTACATAAGAATACTTTGATAAGTAAAAGAAAAAAACCTGATCACGTGATTACGTGTCTTTTTATTTTTATTTATATATCTATTGAAGCTTTTTCTTGTCAGTGTACTAGAAGGAATTCAGTTGATTACAACCCTTTCTGCGAACTCCTTACATTACAACGGTACAGCCCTGAATCCGACGCCGCAATACTACACCGTTCAATACTGTAAACTGAAACGAAACTGTTCTGCTTTAAAAAGGCGGCAGTTTCTACTCATTCATATTTATATCGATTCTTTGCTTTAAAAAACAAAAGTAATTAGGTGTTCACTTTTTAATATCCCATTTTGCTGTTTCGGATAATTTTACTAAAGTAAGTAAAGCTTCATTATTTTTCAAAACGGTTTTAGTTTCTTTGTTTTTCGATATTTCGTCGGTAATATGTAGTAAGAGTGTTTAGCTGGGAAGCCAACAAACGACTACCAGAAAAAATAAATATACAAGAAATACATTTTACCATAGTCAATATAAGTTCAGTTCCTTTTTTTTTAATAGACTTTTAATGCTCTTCACTTGAAATAATTCCGGCGAACCGTAATTAAAACGAAATTTGAGGCGTTAACTACTCAAATGAATGTTTATATAAACTACACATGCCATAATCGATTATTCCTCAAGCACAAAATAACGGAAAACATTAACTATCTTTACAAATGTTCCTTACGTTGACGGACCTATCTTAAATTGTTAACACAGAATGTTCAGGTGCCCCTCCTTCAAATTGAAAACGGGGCTCTCCATTCAAAGTCGCTGCCATTTTGTTTTTTTGTTTTAAACGGGTTCGTGAATTTAAAAAAAAAGTTACAAACCACTTAAAAATACAAACCAATGAATTTTCTACCATGAAAGTAACTTTTATTGACTATGGTAACGTTTATTTCCTGTATATTTATATTATCATATATATATATATATATATATATATATATATATATATATATATATATATATATATATATACCATTTTCTCTTTGTAAGGAAACATCATTTTGTTGGTCACTCTTGGCTACGAATAGAAACAAAGTTGATATAAAAATATATTTTCGCGAAAAGTATCTTTACTTTCATCATATTTTGCTTAGGGTAAAATTTTTGAGTATCAAAACCTATCTCTTTACAACCCCCTCCTTTTCATACCTTCATCAATCACATTCCATTTTCTGTAAGATGTTTTTTGAATCCAGTCAAGGACGGGTACTTCTGCTCGTATATATATATATATATATATATATATATATATATATATATATATGTATGTATGTATGTGTGTATATATATATATATATGTGTGTGTGTGTGTGTGTGTTTGTGTAGGAGCCAACAGTTAATAAAACATGTTAAAAAACACGTTGAAATAGAGTTAAAAAAAGTTGTTAATCTGAAAAGGAAACACTTGATAAGTGGATAGTACTTAATCCGAGGAGTTTCATATATATATATATATATAT
>NC_136520.1:49764470-49786970 GCF_053919585.1 Euprymna scolopes
AAAGATATATAATATCATACAGCCTAGGTAATGCAATATTATCTCACTCTTATATCGCATCGCACAACGGTGGTTCAAGAAAATTTGCAATAGTGACAAGAGCCTCGGAGATGAAGACAGTCAACGGTTGATAACGAACATTTAAAAAGCCTTAATTGGAGCTTATCCAGCAAATCACAAAAAAATTTCTGTTGAACTCAAGATCGACCTTTCAAATGTCATTCGCATTTAAACCAAACAGTGTGATAAATTCGTGCCGCATGAATTGAACGATAATCAAAGAATCGTCGTTTTGATGTATCTTCTGCGCTCATTTTGCGCAATATTTACGACCCATTTCTCGAGCAGATTGCGACGTGTGATGGCAAGTGCATCCTTTACACCAACCGGCAACTTTCGGCATAGTTGTTGGATGCCAGAGAAGATCTACAAACTGCCTAATGCCGTAATTGCACAAAAAAACGTGTTGTGACTGTTTAGTGGTTTGGTGCTGATATTATCCATCCCGGGTCCTTGAATCCGGGGCGAAACGATTACTGCGGAGAAATTCTGCCGAAAAATGTATTATTGTAATAATTATGCCAGCCACTTTAAGAAACTATTGTTGAGTAATTTAAAGTAGAAATAGAAAGTAATTCACTTAAGTTCGCATGCGAGATTCATCATGTTATAATCATTACATCACTATGTCCGGATGTTACGACATTTAAAAAATAAATGTTACAATTTCAACGATATTTCTCGCGGTTTGGATTGCCCCTGAGATTTGTTCTTGCTGGTGGAGTCAGAAATTGGTCCGTGCCCGGGTTCGAATATCTCGACCGGAAATATCATGTCATTCTGCACTGATGATTCCCGAAGAGATGAAACACTAGTGTTCGTATGTCTTAAACATATTAAGTTTGTAGTAATTACACACACACACACTTGGTCAGTTTTCTATAATAATTGTAAAAGAAAATTATCTGATAAATAGATGTCCCGGCTTAAGCAACTGTTTACTCAAGCTTAAAACATTATTTTATAAAAACCCACATTAGTGCGCACAGTAAACGAAAGAAAATTTCCTTGCTATAGATAAATCCACACTATTCAAGAAATGTGTTTAAAATGTTGGTTCTTCTACGTTTAATGGAAACATTTGGAAATCAGAATATTGAATGTTAAATAAAAACACTCGTATATGCAATTGTGATGTCAGTGTAATGAACTTATCAAAGACTTCGAAAACAGAAAATCTTTATTTACTAGAATTTCCGCTTCTTTTTTTTTTGGGTCTCGAAAACTGATTCCATTAAGAATTAATTTTTAACCTCATCGTTTTTCGTACTCGTTAATATTTTCTAACATGACATTTAAGAGAATTTCGTTAGGTTTTTCTTGAAATTCTATATGTCCATTTCGTCATTGTAAGGTAAAGCACTGACAGTATAGAAGTGTAAACTCATCCATATATGAAGATAAACAAAACACCGTTTACATAATTATTTCAATGTAAATTTTCAGGAAAAAAATGCGGCACTATATTGAACGTTAACTCTTGAATTTATGACACCTTAATATCGAGCTTGTCTATTACCGTCTCAATTTTGAGTTCATATATCATAGAGAATTGTAGTTTCCCTCCTTAATTGATAAATTAATATATCATACGATGTCTATTTGTGATTCCATCATGTTAAATAATTCATGACGAGAACTTATGTAGTCATGACCAGCATCCTGTTAAGTTATATTACTTGAGGTAACATACCTTGGAGATGGTACATATTTCCTTGTTGAAGTTAATAAGTTGTAATACTGTGAAGATATCACTTTGTACATGAATATTTTATTTTAAATATTCTGCCAAGCTTTACACAATAGTGAGAATTATGATACTGACATTTTGCCCTGAGGACAGGCAGGACTCTGTTACTCGCCGATAATGTATACAACACATTAAATTTTCACTTAGTAACTTCATAAATAAGTAATTAATAGATGTGTAATTAGAATGTGCTCTGAAGAACTCCTTGCAATTGAATCCCCTCAATATACAGACACCAGTGAAAATTTTACTCTAAAGTTGGTAGTGTGCCTGGAACACTCGTTTTGCAAAACTCGTCCCCGGAAAACTCGTACCCGGAAACCCCGTCCCTTTTGGCTAGGTATAAAAACTGGTCTCTTATTGAATAAATATCGATTTAAAACACATTTTATGATAGTTGTTGAAAGCCATATTGTTTTTAAAAGAGCCTCATAATATTTTTGTAAAACTATTTTTCCTTGGTTGCTGTTGTTTTTAAAATGAAATAATATCGATTATATAAGTGTCCGTTTTGTACCTAACTGGCTAACTTGTTAGAGGTTTCACTTATTTGAAAGCGTTTATTCTGTAAACACAACAGACCGCATAATATTATTAAATCAGTATAAATATTTAACAAAAAATGACTAAATTCAGAATGCCCCCTCATTAACTCTCGAAAGTCCCCAAGGGACATCAAACCGTGGTGAAAATGAATAAACAGTGCAGTTTTAAGCCTTAACATATGTAAATTTGAGTTCTGCACAACGCAAACCACTTACCAGTCAATCATTTGTCCCCCACAATTTAGCTCCAAAAGTTCTCAGTGCCTTAACATAACATATTTAAATTTTAGTTCAGCACCATGCAAAACTGCTAAATAAATACCACAGAAAATTTTGGACAATATGGCAAAATAGTCTAAATAATGAAGTGTTTTATCATCCATAAAAGAGCTCCTGGGTACCACTAAATAGTTATCGCGAAGTATAGACCAACAAACTTAAATAGAAATCAGTTATTACAACTTTTCAGAAAGTTTTATGAAAATCTAAGGCATCAATTTTTTTAATAAGCAAAAAAAGTGTCAATTTTCACAATTTTAACACGAACAGCACCCCTAGGGGGACAATCGGACAGAATTCATGCCATTTAAAAGTATTTTTTACTTGCATCATTCTCGAAAAAAAAGCGTTTTCTTATATACAAACGTCTATTCTTATATAGTGTTTGGGTAAACCCATGCTTTTTAGCACACTCTTCATTGTTATTATTTTGGTTAAAAAATAATGCCATTTTGAAGTGTGCAAATGTAATTTTTTACCTGTGAATTTCAGTCAAAATACAAGACATAGCCTTACATGCGCCATAAGACTGATCAGTAGTCTGAGCTATTTAAAACCTGGAATTGTACACACGGACACAAAAGAAGCATACCCGCACACGAACATATGAACACGTATTAATAATTGTCAGATGCATTGTGGACCATCAAGTTTGATACTATACAACTCACACATACATACATTTCCACAAAAACAGAAGCACACATACAAACATACAAATAAACACAGACACACAGACACGCACACACAAACACACGCACGCACACAAACACACACACACACACACACACACATATATATATATATATATATATATATAATTTGAGGTTGCTATTTTCCAAAGGTAGGGTAACCAGTGAAATATAACGATGTTCATACAAGAGTGCTCAATACAGAAGTAGAGCAGGTTACATATGTCTTTACATAAGCAGTAGTTTGTTGCTGCACAGCCATGAGCATGTTTCGGTTTACTAACTAGAGACCTCATCAGGCAACACATCTTATTTTAAAAAATAATGGTTGTTGCCTAGTTAGTAAATACTAGTAGACCGGGACGTGCTCATGACTGTGTAGCAACAAACTACTGCTTATGTAAAGACAAATATATATATATATATATATATATATATATATATATATATATATATATATATATATATATATATATATATACGGAAGATTCTAAAAAAACTTTTAAAATTATTAAAAAATGTCCTTCGTTGGAAAAACACTTGGCGTTCAGTAAATTGATTCCGCTGTTTCGGTGATTGGTTTTACTTACATGAACTATAAAAAAAAGTAGCAATGCTGTTAAAGGGATAAGCAAGTATTCACCATAGAGTATTAATCAAACACTACACAACTTTTTACATATGCACAGAATATTTTTGATACTAGGTCTATTTTTTTTCCTCAAATTCATGTCATTTAAAAAGTATTTCTTACATGCCTCATATATAGTGTTTGGTTTAATCCATACTTATATCACCTCGACTATTGTTATTTAGTTAGTGCAAAATTAATGTGAGTTATATATATATATATATATATATATATATATATATATATATAAATGAATGTATATATCTCTCTATATATATGTATATATATACATACATATTTATACATATACATATATATATATATAAATGAATGTATATCTCTCTATATATGTATATATATATATACATACATATTTATACATATATATATATATATATACATACATATATATATATATATCCATATATATATTTATAAATGAATGTATGTCTCTCTCTCTCTATATATATATATATATATATATATATATATATATATATTATAAACCCTTTATATATATATATATATATATATATATATATATATATATATATATATATTACCCCTTTTTGGGAATCAACGGCCAACTACCACCGTGTATGTTTGTGTGTATGTATGTATGTGTGTGTTGGGGTGGAGAGAGCTCACGTAAGCCCTGGTGAAGGCAACCTTTTTAGGAGAAGGGTCTCTCTGATTTAAAAAAAAAACATAAAGCGGTACAAAAGCACCCGCATTAAGCTGGTCTGCTGTTTAACTTGTTGCTGAATATCTTGCTCTAGCTTCTTGCTGGATCCCAACATTTTCAACCGAGAGAGAGAGACTTAGCCGTCGTACAAAACTAAGAGTCTGTAACATCATCTGTGTATAGATACTCCCTCAGGCATTTGTCTATGAATATGGTCCTGTGGCGATGGAAAAGTTGTGACGTGTGGAGGCTTGAAATGCTGGTAATAATTGATCTCAATGACCGTCTTACATGTCATGGCTGTCTGAGTGTGTGAATTCACCGGTAGGGTTAAAAAAAAAGTCATTTTTAGGGTCATAGATTTTTAGTGTCTAATGGCATATATATATATATATATATATATATATATATATATATATATATATAGTTTACGCATAAATCTATACTTTCGTATATTCATTTTATGTGAGTAAATGAAGTAGTTAACACTGCGGAAAAGAGGATATCCACTACCACTAATACAAAAAGGTATTGAACTGGCTGAAAAAATCCCAATATTCCAACTAAGAGCCCCAAAAGAACACAACAAAGAACAAATTCTAGCATACGTCTCTACACACAACACAAACAACCCAGAACTATTCACACAGATAACAAAAAACCTTATCCTCCTCAATCAGAACGACAAACTAAACAACATACTTAAAACAACAAAAATAATAAAAAGCAAACGCCAACCCAAAAGCTTAAAACACATCCTAACTTCCTCAAAACTCGTCCCACATACTACAAAAGGAGTTACAAAATGCAACAAATACCGATGTGGAGTATGTGACATAATAATAGAAGGTAACACATACACATTCAAGAACCCAGCACAAACATTCAAAATAAAAAAGGATATAAATTGCACCTCCAGAAATGTAGTATACGCACTAAAATGCACACCATGCAACAAATCCTACATAGGCGCCACCAAAAATTTCAGCAATAGAGTGGCCTTACATAAGAGCAACATCAAAATTGCAGATAACAGACACCTCTATGTTTCAAAACACGTACACACATGCAGTTGAAACAGCTTCAAAATAATGCCAATCTTCCAAACAGACAATTAATTTTATTTACTTACACAGGAAAAAAACTTGATCACCAGATTCACTCCTGAACTGAACAGAACTTAATACCATCACACAAAAACATGAAATGCAAGGTACACTCGCATGCACACCCACACACATACACATATACACACCCACACATAAATCAGAACCGACACATTAAAACACACACACGTGCGCACATACATCCACAAACATACATAACACCCCTATCTCTAATACAACACACTAAACAATACCAACCCACTTAACCTCGAAACCAACAACACTAGGAGACACCTAGAATCATAGTATAATATCTGTTCCAACACCTCTCTCCCTCCTCAGTCAGGGCAGGAGAACACCCTCATGACTGAAACGACTATCTTCCCTTCTATCATCCCCCTCCCATACCTACACCCCCTCCAATGCCCCCCTCTGGGGAACAAAATCTTCCCCATACTAGGAACCGATCCTGGGTCTGGCCATACCCACATGGGGAGACAAATAAATAGAAACATTAAAAAAATCCCCTATTTTAAATACACCCCTCTTTCTAAACAAACATAATATAAGACTAAAACGAAAAATCACAATACTAAAATCCAAAAATCCAAAAAATAAATATCAAAATAGAATGAAAGCACCTCTAGCCTTACTTCAGAAGAGCCAGTCTCCGCCTCCCCACACATACACATTAGTAACGACCTCGGACAACAGCCGCCTTCCAAAGGAAGCAAATAACCCCCAAATACTATAAAACAATATACACATTCCCAAACCAATAAAAACAAACACACACACGCACGCACATACGCACACACCCACATTAACCCACACGCACACACACACACTCACACACATACACACACCCTACCCAACCCTAAAGGAAAAGAAACAAACATTAGCAGAAAGAGATAGCGACTGACTACAGCGAGGTCAAAGTCTCCCTGGAAAAAGCAAATAAAAAAAGCAAATAAAATCCAGCATACCAATGTATAATAAACACTTACAAGCCTCCACCCCTTGGAAAAACTTCAAACTAACTACGAAAATCGACATTTTTACACATTTGAAAATAATTTCTGACGAGGACGCATCACAGACCGCCTGAAACGCGCGTAAACGATTTCATTGACTTAAAAACATTATTGCAATGATCCAAACATAATTCTCAATGAAAAACCAAGACAAGGACTAATAAAATAATGTTAAAAAATACACATTGTTGGTGACTACTCCCTTATTTAAATATATATATATATATATATATATATATATATATATATATATATATATATATCAAGTGGAGTTACGCTGATGAGAATATTTACATTGAAACACGTGTATACGTAGATTGCTGTTTTAAAAATAATTGAAAATAAATGTTATATACGCCCAAACAAATTATGAACGACTTTCTAAGTTAATAAAAATGATCTTCGAGGCAACGCCACTATTAAACCGTATTTATCGTTAAAAAACAACATATCTATATATATTTATTATACTTATAAAAATGAAAATAATATATATATACATACTTATTATATATCATTTCTATGTGCAAATATTTAAATTAATTTTATATATATATATATATATATATATATACATATATATATACTCATCCACATACAGTCCTCTTTCGCTGTGTCACAGCTCATCAGTGTGCAACTCCCTTAAGCCAGGATCGAAACCCAATCGCCCAAACGACAGTTGGTGCGTCTATTCGTTGCGCTATTCCGCTGGTGATATGCGGCTCGTGAATTAACAATGTTTTGACATTGTCCAAATACGGAAGCTTAATTTGTTTACACAAATAGCATCGCACAATAAGCTAATGGTCATGTGTATATCATTTCCGAATGTGCTCAACCCAAGATAGGAAGCATTATAGTAATCCACATACTGTACTGTTTCGCTGTTTCACAGCTCATCACCGCAGTTAGACAAGTAACTATCTAAAAACGAAACATTTTCTTAATAATTATTCATAAAATTACCGATATTACATGGAAATTTATCATGAATTACATAAATTAATATAATAATTTTCCTGCTAATAAAAAAAACGTTAATTATTATCCAGTACAACAAATGTTTTGTAAAGTATTTAGATCTCTCATATTAGTTTGATATAAGATTTTTATAACTAACTAATACTTTCAAATTTCTAATATATATATATATATATATATATATATATATATATATATATATATATATATATATTAAGTAATGTGATTGATAATTTAAAATTTAAAAATCAAATTATAATTAAATTAAAAATCCGTTTCATAAGAAGGAACAACAACAAAATCAATTATCTGTACGATCGTTTCGGAAAACAATGCTTTTTATTGTGGTAGACATCAAATTACGGACAATAATTATTACATATAGTAAATATGCGGGAAAGAACACTGATGGAACACACATTCTTAAATCTGACCAATATTTACACAAAGAACTTCCTGTCCGAATTGCGCATCGAATCGGAGGATTTCGCGGCTTGCCTTTTATAGTAGGATGCAACCCCACCATCTTAAAAGTGATACATCTGCCTTACTTTTAATGCTAGGTTTATTTATTGTGTCTTTTAAATTTAATAAAAACCCTTCGAAATTTGCTGACGAGGAGACCTTGCTTATTAAAAGCTATATGTAATAATTATTGTCCGTAACTTGATGTCTACCACAATAAAAAGCATTGTTTTCCGAAACGATCGTACAGATAATTGATTTCGTTGTTGTTCCTTCTTATGAAACGGATTTTTAATTTAATTATGATTTGATTTTTAAATTTTAAATTATCAATCACATTACTTAATATTGAATTACCTCTAGGATATTTACCTATCGAGCTTATTATATATGTAAATTACAACGAACACTTTCTCTTTCCTGTATTTTAATTAAACTAGTAATTTCACTGTTACATTGAAATACACTCAGCTCTTTAGACTATTGTTCTAATCTCCTTTAAATTATATATATATATATATATTTATATATATATATATATATATATATATATATATATGTATGTATGTATAGCTCACACAATCTATGGTAGCAACAGACGGACCGTCATATATATCGCTATGATAGTTTGGTTATGTTTAACGGATGAGCTTCAATGAAGGCAGAACTAATGTTTATGAATTCGAGTCTATCGCTGTCATGGCTTGGATTTGCTCAATGTTGTTGGAGTGTGGAAATAATTATTCACACACGCAGTCTTTTTACATTCGCTATGTTCAGTAAGACTTTACAACACGGCAAAGAATGAGAAGATGAAAAAAAAAAAAAAGAAATAAAGAAAGATGTACCAAATACTAAGGATTCAATTTTACTTCGAAATGTATTTAAATTATCAAGTAAAATATTCAGGTATTGAAGTTATACAAGAATTACCATTAGCGTATAAGTGATGCTGTTTGTGTAAACAAATCGAGCTTAGGTATTTCGGACGATGGGAAAACATTTCTAAACCGACGACTCGCTCAACAGACGCCGATAGCATAATGCTTAGGAGCATTGACTTTCGTACAGATGGTTGGGTTTCAATCCTTGCTTGAGGTAATTTTCTGTCTAGCCGCACTGATGAGATGTGAAACAGCGAAACAGCACTGTATGTGGATGAGTATATATATATATACATGTATATAGGTTTATATATATATGCATATGTATATATATATATATATTTAGCTAAAATAGAAGTGTATGTGGATGACTATATATATATATATATATGTATATATATAAAAAATATATATATAGCTAAAACAAAACTGTATGTGGAGTATATATATATATATATATATATATATATATATATATATATATATATATATATATATATATATATATATATATATATATATATATACTATGAACAGCAGAGCTAAATCGAGGACAATACGATTAAAAAAATAGTTATGAATATGGCGGTGCAGGAAAAAAACGGAAAATAAGCGGGGAAAAATTACGATGAATCAAATAAAACCCTAAGAGATTTTCTTTTTGCTAGCAAAGACACTTAATAAATATAGTTTCTAGAATTTTTTTAGATGAAAGCGCGAGTGCAATTAGTCAGGATTGTAAACATGTCAGCACCGGTATTCGTAGCACACGCAATTTTATTTATATGGTGCTCGCAATTCAAAGAACCATACGTATTAAAAATTCTAGAAACTATTATTATTAAGTCCTTTAGCCCCTCTATTCGCAAGCAAAATGAAAATCCCTTGGGACTTAATTTGATTTCTATATAACTTGCCCCGCTTACATTTTGTTTCTTTTTTCGTCCCCCCAGCGCCATATTCATCACATTGTTTAAAATCGTATTTTCCTCGATTTAGCTCTCTTGAGCAAGGAACAAAGCCTGCTTTGCAAACGTTTATGTTTATTTTTAATCAACATGTCAATTGTTCTGTATTAAGCCATGATTATATATGGTACCTTATTATCAGATAGGCATATACTACACGAAACAGAAAATAATTGTTGGGAAAAGTTTAGAAAAACGGACATACTACACTATCTACCTTTAAAAAATAATGTTAGCAAGAATGGGCATCATGAAAATAGTAGAATCTATTTACAACACCCTATAATTTTTTTTACCATTAAAAATAGTATTCTCTTAATGTTGCGATGTGATATATGTGTTCGATATTTTAGATTTAGATCGACTCTTTCAGAGATAAGGCATAGTGTTATGATTAAGTGCCGTAGAAGTTATTTGTGGAAAGTATTGCTATAATATATACAGAAACATTCCGCAATTCCTTATTAGTTTCCTAACATACATTTTATTGATCAATATGCGCTTAATGCAACCTAAAATTAAATATCTCATATTTTAATATATATATATATATATATATATATATATATATATATATATATATATATATATATATATAAAAGGCAAAATGTGTGTGATAATTTCGTGTATGTCTTCAAAAGGCTTCTTTCGCACACTCTCCCGGGGTCGTTACTATCGCTTAAAACTGTGTATATAGGTCCTATATCATAATATCTAGGAATTAGGAAAGCACGTAGCGTATAGATTCATTTACGTCGATTTTTACAAAATTATTATTATTTTGGCTTCTCGCGTGTTGATTGGGCTTTTTAGTATAAATAAAATTAAACGGACGTATTCGCGGCCATACGCCGAGAACAGACGCTTACGCTCCGTGACTTGTATTTTACTTTCTTAATTAGGTCAAATGGAAGCAGCAAAGTTAACTTTTATTACGCACGCATGTTTTTATAGTTATAGTTAGATAAATAAATTCAAACACGTTTACGGTGTATGTCGCGGTGGCCCAATGGTAACATCGCACGTTTTTTTTTTTTTTTTTTTTCACAAATTAATTTCCAACTCAAGTGTACGGGTTCGATTCTCATACTCACCTACCCAAACATTTTTATTATTATTATTTAACCCCCCCCCCGGAGTTTGGATTTACCTCAAGACAACCGGGCATCGCCGGGTACCCCCCCCCGCTAGTGTATATATATAATGCATTAATTATCAACATAATTATGGCAACCCACACACACACACACACACACACACACACACACACACACACACACACATATATATATATATATATATATATATATATATATATATATATATATATATATATATATATATATATATATTATTGGAAGTGGTATTATCTACTGGAGAGCCATGTATTTAACGGGTGTCCTGTTTTTAAATCTCTGAAACAGCTACATTGTAAGCAGCTGATGATCCTAGTTTTCTATTTACAAAATTTTAGTTAATGTTACCTCTTTTCATCTTATGTAGATAAATTCCGTTTTGAAATTGAAGACTTTTGCAAAATCGGCTCATGCATGTCTTAAGTCTATCTCTATTTAATAATTTTAGTTAAGGCAATTTTTTTCATCCATATATAAATGGATTCTCTTTGGTCATTATAAACTTTTTAAAATCGGATTGTGTCAGGGCTTAGTTTGCGATGGGTTTAAATTATTTTTGGGGGGGTTTCCGGGAATCTAAACTGCATTCTTTATTTTTAATCTTGCATTGTTTTTTTTATTCAAAACTTCTTTACATATATATATATATATATATATATATATATATATATATATATATATATATATATATATTTATATATATATAAACGTTGGAATATATATATATATATATATATATATATATATATATATATATATATATCTGTGAGTGTGTGTCAGGGCATGCTATATGCTACTGGTACCATGTAACCCAGTACTACCTGACTCATGGTCAGGTCACCGGCGACTAAACTGGTTCCCCCACCAGACTTGTTTGGAGAGTAGGGTGTCTAGTCTCCCTGAAGAATTAAAAACAAGAATTTCAATGGGCGAATGAACACTTTTTCGGGGTCAACGACTAACTAGCACCGTGTGTTTTTGTGTATGTATGTGTATTGGTGTGGAGAGGGTCCCGTAAGCCATGATGAAGGCAACCTTTCTAGGAGAAGCAAATCTCGTATTTAAAAACCATAAAGCGGGAGACCAGTACCCGTATTAAGGTGGTCTGCAGTTTAACTTGTTGCTGGCTTTCTTGCTAAGACTATGTAACGTCATATGTGTACAGATGCTGGCTCATGTATTTTCTATTAAAATGGCCCTGTGGCGATGGATGCCATTTTTGGGCTTATGGACTTTAAGTGCCTGAGAGAGTGGCGCTCCTCTGACAAGACGTTGCGATCATCAATCATTATAAATGTGTGTGTGTGTATATATATATATATATATATATATATATATATATATATATATATATATATATATATATATACACTTTGGAAATCACAACTATATATATATATATATATATATATATATATATATATATATATATATATATATATATATATATATATACTTTTCAAATCACAAGTATGTATATAGTGAAGTAGAATAGACCATAGATAATGTACTCTAAAATAAAAAGTACAAGATAAGCATAAAATAAATTTAATAATTATATGTATTTTTACCAGCGGGAAAAGTCTTATTTGCATTATATAGATCTTACAGGATAAATTTTGTGTATTTTTTTATTAGTTTGTCTTTTTGTATCACTCCAAACGAAATTTGTGAAACTATTTAAACATTCGAACTCACATTTAAACGAGTTAACTTGCAAATCACCACAGCTTTAATTGAAATACTTCCATTCTGAAATGTAATATCGAATTTTGATATTAATCTAACGTAGTTTAATTCTGCTGATTTTTCATACTGTTAATTATGATTTTTTAGTTATTACTGTTAAGAAGCTTGCATCCCCAAAATAATGTCCCGAGAATGTAAATACCTCAATTTATAAATATTTTCTCATGTATAGTGGGACGAATAACCATTGATAAAACACTAACAGTAGCCGGATTACGATCTTAAAAATGTTTATTTCCCAGAGTTTAAAATACGATAATGTAATATATTTTTTCTAATTTGTTTACTAATTGTCATTAATGTTTTATAACAATTAGAAACTCTCTACAATTATACATACATTCATAGAAAGACCTGATATTCTACTAAATTAAATGAGGATTAACTAATTTTTTTACATCCTATTTTTTATCTTTATCGAAATTGGTAAAATCGCGCATTTTTCAATAAATTCGGTTTATTGTCTAGTTGTTGACCCACCATGCTGCACCGGGATTAAGCTTCATATGACAGACCTCAGTGATATAGTCCACAATACATTGTAGTCTATGTTGCATTCTAGAGGACTGACTGCTAATTTTATAAAATCTTTTATATATTAAATCTTCGAATTAAAATTTAAATTTCAAGAGCCAAACATCATGGCCAATTTTGCTCTAAACTAAAACATTTATCCCGGACCTGCCCCTTTTATATAAATAAAAAAATATATATATTTTTGATATTATATGTGGGATTTTCTATTTCATGTTAACCAGACTCTAATTAAATTTTAAAATGCTAAAGTCAAGTACCATGGTTCAGTTGTGCTTTCAAGAGAAACATTCATTTCAAACAAATCCCCACCATAGCAAATCATCTTACTGTCGATTTTATATGTCGGGCCTTTCTGCTTTTGCAATCAAACCATTTTCAAATGCATTTGTGATGATAGTCTGTTTAAGACGTTCCTTTTTCTTCTGATTTTTTTTTCGATTATCAATTTTTATCGAAGACATCCTAATGCAAAACATATTTATATCTCTTGCATTTGTGTGAAGTGTGAAGAATATCAGCCCTGCTGTTTAGAACACTATACAAAAGAACTCACACAGACAAAATTGCTTTTTATATAATAGTATATAAATAAATACGTAAATTAATATATACATATTCAAATGTACATATGGATATATTTATATATATATATATATATATGATTGTATGTACATATACAAATATATCTATATCTATATATATATATGCATGTATATGCATGTATATGTATGTATATGTATGAATGAATGCATGTATATATATATGTATATATATGAGTTTGTGTATAAATATATGTATTTATATATTTGTATATATATATATATACATATATATCCGTGTGTATATGTCTGTATACATGTGTGTATATGTATATATATGTTTATATAAATGTATATATATGTACATATATATGTATATATATATATGTACATATATATGTATATATATATATATATATATATATATATATATATATATACGTTTACATACACACACCCACACACCCCACCATGTAAACGTACATATATATATATATATAATTTTTGGTGTCACATACTCTGTCTAGCTGATGTTATCTTCGATTTCACCCTGGTGCACGAATCAGAACAAATGACCACAGCCTATCAGCATCTTTTATTAGACTACTTTTCGTAAATTCTTGCGGCTTCCAACAAGGAATTATTATTTCACTCACCAAGAGTTTTACACATGACACCGTCAGTGATTGCTCACTGATAAATTTAATCAAGTGATATTAATTAATCATCACCTAATTCAACAATCTTTAATAAATAAATCTGCGTTATCGCAACAGCTGTTTTCTGTTAAATTCTTGGTGGCAATGGCCATTCGTTATTATTATTATTATTATTATTATTATTATTATTATTATTATTATTATTATTGTATTAATATTATTATTATTATTATTATTATTGTTATTATTATTATAAATATTGGCATACAAGAACCTTTCACGCAGGTCATCAAAGATCTTTACTTGAAAACAGCCTGTGGTGTTCCCAGGAAGCTGAGTTACAACAAACATTCCCTGATATCCAGTGCGCTCCATCTCATTGGAGAACATCTGTAAAAACACGGTGTTTTGGCAACAGCCGCTTACACGTTATTTCTTGCTAGCAGCGGATATTGATCTGCATTCGAATATGAGTGGAAATTAACCTCCACAAGGTCACAATTCTCTTCGCACTCTCTACTCTCTCATAATTCTGCTTGACCTTTCTCGGCTATTTAGCATTTCTTTTTTTGGGGGGGGGGCATGATGAGGAAACGGGTAGAGGTGGGTACGGAATAAAGGTCTTATAGGTATGCAGCTTCAGTGTTCTTGGTTCTATCTAACTCTTCTTCGAGTGTTGTCTCTGTCTGACCCGCGCATGTTGCTATTCTTTATTAATCTCCGCATTCAAGGGTTTTCCTTTAATATTTTAGCTGTGTCCATATTTTTATTCGGTGCAGTTTCCAGCCATTCCTCTGGTTCCAATTCTCTCTTTTATTTTCAAAGGTTTTTCGAATTGTTCTTAGTGCTCCAACTATAATAGGTATTCTCTTAATTTTCTTCATCATCCGTATTCCTTTCAGCTCTCTGGCTAGTTCTGTGTATTTGCTCCGTTTCTCTTTATCTTGGTATTATTCTCCGGTCGGCTTGAACAGAAAATTCTACGATTTCACAGGGCTTTTCATTCCTGTTAATTATTACGACATCGGTCTTTTTGCCTGGATGTTTTTGTCTGTTTGTATGTTCATGCACCATAACATTATGTGATTCTCATTTTTAAGTACTGTTGCGGACTTTTGCTTATACCATTCGTCTGTGCGTCCAAAATGCAGATGTTTGCATAATTCCCGGTGTACTAGCCTCCCCCTGTTGTCGAGCCTGTTCTTGTATTCTATTTTGCTGCATTCACTTACAACATGGTTTATCGTTTCGTCTCTTTGTACATAGTGTCTGTATTTACGGTTTCCTCGTGCTGTGTCCATCTTTGCTTTGATGTGGTTGATTCTTCTCAAGTTACGTTGTGCTGCAGTTATTGAGGATTCAATCTCTGGCTCTACGTATCTGTTCGTATCCATGTCAAAGTGTTTTCGTTATTCTCATCTACTTTCATCCTCCTGAATCTTTCTCTTCCCACTTTGCTTTTCTCGGCGAACTCTTTGTTTTCCTGTTTTATGTTTTTTTTATTTTTTTTTTGTGTTTCTAACTGCCATAATTATATTTTTAGTGTTTATCATTATCCATTATATATTTCTTTTTTTTGTGTCATTCACGCTGTCTTTTATGCAAACCAATCGCCTTCCGCTGTCTTCCCTTTCGACGTAGAGTCGGCCAACATGGTCCTTTGAATGTAGTGCATCGTCATAAGTTTCCTGGTCTTCTGGTCGAGCTATCTCGACTCTTCTTAAGAACGTTAACGTAACCTATCAACGTTTCAGAATATCATTCTACTGATACTGCTCATGTGCTCATACATTTTATTAAGTTTATACTTTAGTTTCCAGTAGATGTCTTGCTCTCCTAAAATATTCGTTTCTAATTATCTCTTTCGTTTCTGTTGCTTGTATGATGTCTGCTTCCAGAACTCCCAGGAATTTATAGACAGTGCTCTCATCTTCGTTTGGTTAGGTAAGCCTATGCTTTCTGTCGTCTCCAGTTTTCGTTTTCTTATAACTATAAATAATAATAATAATAATAATAATAATAATAATAATAATAATAAATTTTCTTATAACTATAAATAATAATAATAATAATAATAATGTTATTATTATTATTATTATTATTAATCTTATTATTATTATTATTATTATTATTATTATTATTATTATTATTTCATATATTTGTTCTAGGTGTAGAAGGTCAATCAAAGAAAAGGGTTATTTCCTGTAAGGTACGCTGTGGGAAAATCATGTAATTCACTACAACTCATTTCTTAAAAGAGACTGCTACAAATTAAAACGTATATTTTATAATTGGAAACAAAAGTTTTTTAGTCTGTTCGAAAATAAACGACGTATTATACCTCAGATGTAGGCAATCTTAGAGAATAAACTCATGGTATTTATTTATTTTTTTTTTAATTCTTGGACCCGACGATTTACGAGACGAATATCTCCCAGAAAACTCAATTCTAATTTATTTGCCATACATATATTCTAAAATGGTACTCTCTCTCTATATATATATATATGTATATATATATATATGTGTGTGTGTGTGTGTTGCTTTCTTTTACAACATATCGTCCACTTTTGTGTCATTTTATGCCGAATATATATTTATGTGGAAATATGTGTCTTCAATTTTATATCACTTAATAATGATGATATAACAAGGTGGGGATAAAGCTAAACTACTTAAACAGATAAATACAGCATTTGTTCATTATTCTCATGCTTTCAAACCGTACAAAATTTACTAGAATATATTAATAAAAGAGCTCAGAGGCTATATTAGTAGTGCGTAAATTATACTATGAAAAGTACAACTGGATATATCTATAAATATATTTAGGCTTATATTTTTTTTTAATTTTAAATAAATACGAATGTACATATATAATGTACTAATCATAGTAGGGGGTGATAATTAGTAAAATCGATTTATCCTTATCTTATAACTGGTAAATTAAAAACAATATATCTATTTTGAATTTGAAATCAGACGAATCTCAAAAGAAAGGGGTTATATAATATGAATAGCATAACAACATTAATAAATAATAAGAAAATAGATCTAATATCTGTAAAATATTTTGTTTTTAAGATTAAGTGTTGGATCACAACAGCTGTGGAACCATTTTGGTTTTAAAACCATAAAACAATGTTCTATGGTAACCAACTAGTGACCCCTAAAATTAACATTAGTACTTTCGTTAATTGGAAAAAGCAAGTCGATGCATTGATTGCAGGTGATTAAATGACTTACTGACTAAAAATATAAAAAGATAAAAATTAACTAAGTATTATATTTATATAGTTTTACGCGTAAAAAAAACTTTCAAGACTATATATATAATCGTGTGTGGGTGTGTGTGTTTGTTTGTTTGTGTGTGGGTGACGGTTCACTGGATTATAAAATGATTTTCTGTTATCAGATATTCCAGCACGACGAAACGACCTCGGATTGTTTCGATTCAAAACATAATTTTCAAATAATAACACTGTTTACTTTTACATTAGGATGAGATACACTTACATAAAGTTATACGTAACGCCAATAAACGAACGCTGTGCGAAGTTTTGGATCAGATTTCCAATTTATTCGATTATTGTTTATTAATGACAGAAACTTGAACACATTATTATTTTAACTTTTATATATCTGTCATTAGACGCAATTATATATATATATATATATATATATATATATATATATATATATATATATATATATATATATATATATATATATATATATACTAGCAAAAGTACCCGTCGCTGACTGGGTTCAAAAACAACCTACAGAAAATGGAATCTAATTAATGAAAATATACAATTAATGAAAATATACCATTTAAAGCAGCAAAGTTAAGCGACGTTTAGCTGACCAATTTCAAAAATGGGTGACAATCTGGATTGAATGCTCGTCAGCATTTAATAATGAAACGCTCCAACGATACAGAATTTGTGTATCTCTCTCAATTAAAGGTATTGGATATGCTCTTAAACTATATCCAGTGGTGAGGCCCCAGCTTGTGGGCTTTGCGGAATGTGGAGTCACCCTTTAATTGTCATGACTCCCAGGTCAACTCTGACCCGGAGTGGTAGTCCTTGTTAGGGGCTCAACTATGGGTTAAATAGAAACCGACTTGAAAATAACAAATATATTCTATTAAAATAATGTTCTACCTTATCTTTGGATTCGGCAGTAAATAACCTGATATGCCGTACAAACACACTCTCTCAATTAAAACACAATATATATATATTTATATGTATGTATATATATATGTGTGTGTGTGTGTGTATGTGTGTGTGTGTGTGTGTGTGTGTGTGTGTGTGTGTGTGTGTGTGTGATTCTATGAAACTCTGACGATGCCTAGCATTGAATTACCGTGACACTTAATTATTACTCACTAATATTTTACTCAGGATTTTCGGCTCTTACATTGATTATTTTATTCGTTTAATGTTTCTGTGTGTTTCTTTTCTTTTTGGGGGGTCTCTGCGCCTTGTCTTCTTTCTTTTGTATTGAGTTTGTTTATATGAAGAAACACTAAAATAGTCACCTCCGAACAAAGCATTAAAACTGCATAATTCTCCGATATAAAGTTTTAGAGTAATTGTGCGCAATTAAGGCAGTGACACGCCACGGTAGTATATATATATATATATATATATATATATATATATATATATATATATATATATATATATATATATATATATATATAATATAAATATATATATATATATAAATATATATATATATAAATATATATATATATAAATATATATATATAAATATATATATATATAAATATATGTATATAAATATATATATATATAAATATATATATATATAAATATATGTATATATATATGTATATAAATATATATGTATATAAATATATATATATATAAATATATATATATATAAATATATATATATAAATATATATATATATAAATATATAAATATATATATATATATATATAAATATATATATATATAAATATATAAATATATATCTATATAAATATATATATATATAAATATATATATATATAAATATATATATATAAATATATATATATATATAAATATATATATATATAAATATATATATATATAAATATATAAATATATATATATATATATATATATAAATATATATATATATAAATATATATATATATATATATATAAATATATATATAAATATATATATATATAAATATATATATATAAATATATATATATAAATATATATATATAAATATATATATATATAAATATATATATATAAATATATATATATATAAATATATATATATAAATATATATATATATAAATATATATATATATATATATATATATATATATATATATATATATATATATATATATAAACGGCGTGCCCCCAAAATGATCTGCCACGTGTGTCAGTCCAAGAATAATCAAATAACAATGGAAGAATGGAAATTTATTTTTCTTTAATTTTTTTTAAATGTACGTTGACCACCATTTTATTTCACACAGTCTTAAATATTTAATTAGCCAAATGTTTCACATCATTGCCAAGACACGATTGTAGATTTTTACAAAAGTTTTAAGTGACTCGATTGATCATTTCGGGTTTAAAGGTCGCAATTTCAGAACAAATAGCTCGCCTTAATTCTTAAAATGTAGCTGATTACATTTTACTTAAAAAATCCTGACAAGAAAAAATTCCAGGGATTTAGACTAGGTATACCAATATTAACGCGCAAAGACGTAAAATCATTCGGGAACCTTTTTTTTTTAAAATGCATAAGCACGACCGATTTTTTTTATCTAATTTAAGAATATAGTTGTACCCGGCCACGCGTTGCTGCGGCTCAATCTGGTTAACGCAAGTACCAGATTGATTTGTATCGTGCCCCCACACAAACATAAACACCACACCCACTTTAATAATTGTAAAGAATTGACAGGTTAAAAACTTACAAATCAAATATAAGGAGAGGTAAAGTATTTAAACTGTCAATTTCCGGTTATGATTAAAGGTTAGTGTCAAGCCTTATAGTTCATTTGAGATTGTTTCGACAATTTACAGAACACGTTTACAGTATTCGTGTAATCTTTCTCTTTTCACATCTAACATTTTTTCAATGTTCAATCGCACGGTAACGTAAGAACAAAACAATTCATTTTGCGTATGAAAAATAATTTCATCCAATCGTACTGAAACGCACACACACACACACACACACACACACACACACACACACACACACACACACACACACACGCGAAAACAAACACGCGCCACTAAGAACAATGCTAAAACTACACGGGAACTTATAAGTACACGATAACAATTATAAACCTGTCCGATTCATATAAATAGAAAACATCATTTAGCGCAAAAGTGAACTTTAGTCAATTCTGCGCACACACGCACGCACACACGCACGTACATATACGCACAAACGCGCGCAAACACGAACGCACACACACGCACGCGCACGCACGCACACGCGCACACACACACACACACGTGCGCACACACACATACACACACACACGTAAAGAAAAACACAGCTATAAGATCGCGTAAAAACGATACAAAGAAGGGGCCGGTGACAATTTACAGCTACGATGTATTTAACATTAAGATATAAAGTATTTTTAGCTCATAAAAAAGTTATTTCCCGCAAAAAAAGGATTTACTTTAAATCGCACACCAACAAGCACACCCACACACACACACACAGAACACGACTGTAAAAACAAGTAGACACGGTGTTAAAACAGCAGGGTAAGAAGTGCATCAGAACAATTAACATCTACGATGTATTTGATTTTAAAAACTACTTTTTGGCTAATGAACTTAAACGATGTATTAAAAAAAATCATTTTCGTTATTAGAAAGTGTTAAGTCAATCGCGCGCAACCACGCACACACGTACACACACAAACGTAAACAAAAACAGAATGTAAGACTGTGTAAAATTGATGCGAAACAGAGCACGATGACATAAGAGTTTAAGATCAATTAACATCTACGATATATTTAACGTAAATGAACAGAATTTTTTGATCATAAACATCTACGATTTATTAAACCAAAAATAATTTTTAGTGTAAAAAAATATTTAGTAAATCGCACACAAACACACACGCATAAATACACACACAAAAACAAAAGTACCAGTTTAAATTAAATATAATGCTAAAACACAAGCACACTAACATACGTGCATGAGAAAGTACACATAAGCGATGTATTAAATTTAAAATAAAAAACCTAATACCCTTTAAGGATTGTCACTATGCTGGAATGTAAGGAAGTATGCGTTAATTAAAAAAAAAAAACCTGATTGCTTAATGTGAGGATGTTAAGCGCTCAGCGAATCAGAAAGGACGTTTTTATTTTTGGGTTTTGTTTACGAAGTATGGAATCGGGAAGATTATGGTATGTCTACGAGTTTATGATCCAGATACTAAGACATAAACCATCATGTCTGAATAATGTGTGTATTTCCTCCCGGTGGTGACTGGTGAAAGGAAAGGATTCGATATTTAAAGGGAAAAGAGGAAGTACCTCTGCTAAAAATCGTGCGATGCGATGGTATTGCTGATGGGATGAAGTGTAGCATTTAATTATACATACTACATGTGTCTAAGATACATTTTAGAGGTATATAAGTTGTGGATAATAGTTTAGACAAAGTAAATCTGTATGAGGAATAAGTTGTTGCAAACCTACGCTATTTGCAACAGAGGGCAATTTCTGCAATCAAAATATAAGATGTACTGACATTTAAATCCCC
>NC_136520.1:49791970-49796970 GCF_053919585.1 Euprymna scolopes
AATCTTTCATTTAGTCTTCAATTAAGTTTTTCAAAATGTTATATAAAATGTATTATTTTTAAAAAATAGTACCGTTTGTCGTATGTACGGTTTTTTTAATATTCCGTTTGCAAAGTATGACAATTTTATTTGTTGTATGGGTCCATATTTATATTTTTTCCACTTATATTCCTCGAAATCATACATAAGTTAAAGCTTTAAATATTTCCCGGCTGCATAACCCGACTTCTCTCCCGTGCCTCGTTGATTTTTGACGAGTTATTTTGTTATCATATGTGATTGTTTTCTTCTTTCTTTTTGTTTTTCTTTTATGTACGATTAAAAAATTAAAGAATGCGTCAGAAGGGGGTGACATGGACACTAGTCAGCATTTGTATACAGAGTACAAAATAGACTTCGTGGCTTAGTGGGGATGCCCTTTTCTCTACCCTGCAACCTCTCTCCCACAGAAGAGACGTTGCGAGCCTATCCTTGGTTTATCGTTATTTCCATGGCAGGTGCTCGTCTGAACTCCAATCTCTGTTCCCCCATCGTCAATCTTTCACGAAAAACACCCGTCTTGCTGAATCCACTGTGAAAAATTTTCCCCACTTTTTATCTGTGCCTAAATCAAAACGTAGATTCTATGAACAAAGCTTCTTTCTTAGAACTGCACGCCTGTGGAACTCTGTTCCGTCTGCCTGCTTCACACCTGATTACAACCTGGATATATCCAAGTCCAACGTAAACAAATTCCTAATGCACCGCCCCCTTATGTAAACACTTCATTAAATCTCAACACTAACGTAATGTACTTGCAATAACCCTTATCCCTGAGTGGCTTCCGGGCCTTGATAAGTGGTGACCACCGTGTAAAAATATATATATATATACATATAGACAAATATTAACGTCGAGTGACATGCACTGCACGTCTGAAGATAAACAATTACAGACTCATCGCAATTATAAATGTATATAATTTTTTTTTTTAATTTTATTATATGTGTCTTTATTATATTTCGAGTAATTACTTTGGCAATTTTCATTGTTTCAATTTTTTTAACGACTTTATTATCCCGGTATCTTTTGTTGTTATAATTATAAAAATAGAATAATACATTGCTTGTAATTTTGGTGAGGAAACCTGGAATTGTTCCGGAATTGGAAGGAATGACGGAAGAAGGAATGTAAGAACGTGGAAGAGTATGCTAAATAAATAAATAAATAACAGCAACGTGTCTGGTTCGTTGATACAGCTGGAATGCCGTAGATTTTAAATTTTTATGTTTAAATTCATTTCTTTTAGAACTCCTCATTAAATATAGCACTCGTCTTTATGCATTAAAAATCTGTTATTGGAAACATTTTTTTTTTCTAAATATCTTTACAAAATTATAGTTTCTAGAGCACTGATATACCACTGCGACTTAATCTAATGTTTACAAGTGGAAGCAAGTTGTGTTGACAACATTCTACTATTGTCTGTACATGGAAGTCACCACTTATCAAGACCTAAAGACATTAGAGGATAAGTGTTTATAAGTGTACGGGTGTTTGTAGAAACAACACTATAACAATTGATCGTGCTTGAAAATGAGTAGAACTTTAGAACTTAACAGAAACACCCAGCAATTGCTTGTTTATATAAAACTTGAAAACAACAATGATTTACTCAGTCAGAAAGCAAGCTATCCCGAGATAAACGTCCATAGGCGCTCTGTTAAAGCGAAATAGAAGACTATGTTCAATAACGGTTTATTGTGTAAGTATCCGAAATAAAATAACATGACTTAAAGTTCACTAGTAAATGTTATTTTAATTAAACATAGACGTAAATTATTACAGTATGTGTGCAGTGTGCGTACCATCCAAAACAAAACATGTGCATTGAATCGGCTATCGTTGTGTATAAATCCAAGACAGTGTCTATGCTGTTATATATCTCGTTTTAGATGTACCAGTGTCCATATTCAATATTATCGCCACAACCTCAAGTTAAACACGTGGTCGATTTGTAATGTGAGTGAAATCTAGGTCCCTCCAAAACAGCCGTCTGTTTTTGTTACATATTCTCATTTATTCGACCAAGGCATATTGTCAATTAGACGTAAACAAATCCTACTATTCAAGACCATGTGCTACTAGATAATATGTGCGGATATTAAGCAGTAGGTTGTACTGTACACATCTTTTAAATGTTGGCACAGTACAGTCGGGGAGACAGAAAACAGAGAGATGGATGTTAAAGCCCAGCAGTCTGCTCGTTGAAGCTTTAAAGTAGTAGGCTTTTCGACAACTAAGGACATCAACGGTGAAGGGGTGGGACTGGTACTGGTGCACTTTTGAAAGTTATTTATAACATGGGGAGGGTAGGAAGTTTTGTAACTATTCTGTGCTTCCACTTTACAATTTAATAATAAAAAAAAATATCGTGAAGCTTGCATTAAAACTGAAAAAAAAAAGCAAACTATATAAATATAGCGCTGTGGCAAAAATGCATTAAAAATGAAAAAAAAGCAAACAATATAAATATAGCGCTGTGTCAAAAATGCATTAAAAATGAAAAAAAAGCAAACTATATAAATATAGCGCGGTGACAAAAATGCATTAAAACTGAACAAAAAGCAAACTATATAAATATAGCGCGGTGGCAAAAATGCATAATCACAGTGGGAGTAGTTGCCGCAAGACAGGTTGGTCGGGTGTATATATATATATATATATATATATATATATATATATATATATATATATATATATATATATATATATATAGAAGCGGCATAGATACAATGACTTATACAGGGCACATTTCTTTAAAGTACACGCGAAAGAGACACGGGCATGCTACATTACGGCGATGTGGCAGGAGTTTTACCTTTGTTGATAGTGCGATCGTATTAGATTAGAGACTCGTTTTATTACCACTGTTCAGGAGGGAGTGCCTACTGGTATAAAAACGAATGGCATATATAGGAGCCTCGAAAGAGATGCGAAAATAAACCTTACACTTCTTGAAAATGATATATGAGACTATGGCGTTCAAATAAACGCAAATATATTTTAATTCTAACCGAAATTTGGAGCATATGTTTTCTTACACATATACATCTATTAACTTTTATTACGTACTAACAGGCCGGCCGGCATTTCCCGGTCGTAAAATACGCATACATATTATATTTTAATTCATACAGAAACTGAGACATGTGCATGCGTGTATTATATATTTTGAATACAGTCGAATACTTGTCAGTAAAATAAATAAATAAATAATACTGAGATCGAAGCCAAAACCCAAAGACAGTGAGTCAAGTACGATAATCATAAGACCAACTCGACACGGACATTAGAACATTTAAATTCATTGTTATGTGGCCAGTATTTTAAAAGTTTATTAGTTAACAGTTTATAGGCACATCTACAGTAACATTTATATGGATTTATAGATATTTATAAAACCCTTTCTTATATATATATGTATATATATATATATATAATATACAAGCATTAAACCTTAATTAAAAATAGTGCATTCCTTAAAACAAATCAATAAATAATAGACACTCTATCTCTATTTCTGAATATATAAGTAAAGTATGTGTGTGCCGGTTAAGTAATCACTTACAATGTTTTTTATTTATGTGTCTACTGAAAGGTAAAAACATTCTTTCTATGATTGGTATTATCCGTTATGAAGGCTAGATCTTCTCTAGCTTGCATAGAAAAATCAATTATATAAACAAACATTTTATTCTATTTCTAGTTGATTGTTATTTGTAATTATATACAATGTTTGCCAAATAAATATAAAGACACGAGAAATAAGACAAAAACAACCTGTGAATGCTATTTACAATTTTGCACATTTGGATGAATGTGAATAAAATCTTGTAATCATACCATTCGATTAAACACGAACCCAAACACCCACCCACCCACACTCACATACACACACGCACACACATATACACACACACACACACACACACACACACACATATATATATATATATATATATATGATTGATTGCGTCGTCTTGTCAGACGAGTACCGTTCCCTCAGTCGCTGAACGTCCGACGATGACTATTCAGTCCAGCCACCGATTTGCACACCCTCAACCAGACATGCCACTGATGACGATCGATAACGTCAGCATCAGCGGAACTTATATAATCGTCCACTTTCATGTGATATGCTAAAACTTCCTTGGACCAAGTAGACCGGCCATAGACCTCACAGATCTATAGATTCGGTGGAAAAGTTTTGTTTCCTACAAGCTCTCCCGAGCTTCGCTCGGTTTGTCTTTTTTTCTTCAAAGTACTCTGCGCCCCAGTGTACAAGTGCCTTCTACTGCTTGTGATCAGATGCTTTGAACTCTCAACCGTCAACATTAACATGAAAGTACTCTCCTCGCTGCTATCACGAAAACTTTTAATGGGGGGGGGTTAAATATATATATATTTAACCAGACTATCAATTCACGTGTAATCACCTTTTTCTTCACCAGATTCCCTCTGCTTCATTTTTTGTTATCAAGTAAGATCTTTGACTTACTTGTTGTTTCATCAAATACTTTTGTATGCAAATTCTGATCCCGCATTTTGCTAATTCCTACCCTCTGATGAGAAGAAAATATTTCTTCGAAACTCAGAGGATTAAGGACTATCAACTTATCAAATGTTTCCTTTTCAGATTAAATATCTTTTTAACTCTTTTCCAAAGTGTTTTTACATGTTTCATTAACTGTTTGCTCATATATATATATATATATATATATATATATATATATATATATATATATATATATATATATATATATATATATATATATATATAATTTATAATCAATCCGTCAAAAGGAAATGAAGGGTGATTTTACATGATTAAAATCGGAAAGTTGGAAGAGAAGCTGCAAATTCCTGTAATATGTTTCCATTACGCCATTTATATATATATATATATATATATATATATATATATATATATATATATATATATATATATACACACACAC
>NC_136520.1:49801970-49811970 GCF_053919585.1 Euprymna scolopes
AAAGTTTAGCTGTTATTCGCAACAACTTGCGTACAACGTCTTCGGCTCAATCTTACCGTATAGATAAATAATAGTTGATCTTTATGATTTGGCACAAACGATAATAAATAACTCATTTATAAAATGAACAACATTAAAATAGTCTTTTCTTTGTAAAGTAGTAAATCAAAGAGAGTCCCCGCACCTATAGTCTATATAAGTGAGAATAGTGTTTTATTTATTCATTTGTAATTATTAGGACTGTTACAACAGCATATTCTTTTTATTGTTGTGACTCTTGATTATATAGTTTTTTTTTTTATATAGACTGATGTGGGTCTCGGTTTATTAAGTGTGTCTGTGAAAAGAATATGATATTGTCACAGCCGTAGTAACTACTATCCTATTTTGAAAAAAAAAAAAAAAATATATATATATATATATATATATATATATATATATATATATATATATATATATATATATATATATATATATTTACAACGACTGTAGGTTTTGTAAACAGTGTCGGAAAAAATATGGTACACGGATGCTGCATCTTGCGAGAGTCGAACACAGGATACAAGAGACCGCTACCCGAATTTTACATTTGATATTATTCTCGCCAATGGAAATAACATAATGCATTTATAAACGCTATTTAATTATTTATTTACTGCTATTATACGGCGGAATTCACACTGGGCGGGTCGGAATAACAACAATACAACGCGGAATTTTATGGGAGATTATAAAATGCTGGAGCGCCGCTCCTCACTCGCATGTATTTAGCTGTCAGAGATGGTAACGAGCTTATGTTTTTGTGGTTCCTGTCCTTCTAGCTGCAATGTCTGTTATCCCCAAATGCCCACTCATCTTATGCTGACAAAAATTAACCGGATTAACTTGAGTGATGTACTGTGTATTGGTATATCAAAGTAGTTGTTCTTATGTGTGTATATTGCAAACGTATTTCACTGAAATGCCCGATGTAAAAACACGCACGTGCGCGCGCACACACACATATATATTATATATTTATATATATATATATATATATATATATATATATATATATATATATATATATATATATATATCTTCACATAGAGAGAGAGAGAAAGAGAGAGAGATAGTGTGTGTGTGTGAGAGAGAGAGAGAGAGAGAGAGAGAGAGAGGGTGGGTGGGGGTTAATAGCGACATCCGGCCTTGCCCGGGATTGAATTATTATCGATAATTATTTTATTGACGTTTCTGAATTTTGGAGATAGGTATATGTTATTCGTATTATTTGATTCATCAGATTATTGTTCTCATCCTGAATGTGATGTTCACAAAGTTTCGGTCGATATAACCTCCGCCCTTCTTAAGGTGCATCTTATAGAACTCAAGAGATTGGACGGAATTTCGAACGGCACCCTTTATTTAATTCACGAGTGTAGTGTGACTTGTTCCGTCAGCTATGACTGGATAGAGGACCTATGAAATACGTAATTGTTTACTTCGGTTGCCCATGCTGATTATGTAACTTTCACTTTTTACAATTGGGCCCGTGACACAGTGGTTAGAGTACTTAGAATAACCAATTGTAAAATGTGATATTCTCCTGAAGGTTGAAGGTTCAATCCTCAGTGTAAGCGACCGAAAAATACAATTGCGAATTACTTAGGACCTCTATCCAGTCATAGCTGACGGAACAAGAGCACATAACCATCGTGAATTAAATAAAAGGTTCCGCTCGAAATTCCGTCCAAATTCCGGAGTTCGACAGAAACATTCCCGAGTTCCGCAAGATTCACCTGAAGAAGGTCGGAGGTTATATCGACCGAAACGTTGTAAAAACAATACTCAAGGGCAGAACAGTAGTCCGATGAATTCTAATAATACAATAATATTTTTGTGGTCGAAATCAGTCGAATAGCTTATTTAGTCCGGGACCTATCTCCTGTGGAACCATCGCATGCCTCTCGCAACGATTTCGTCCACAATATATTGTAGTCTATATTGCACTGTAGAGAAATTTATGTTGGTGTCATTAACTTATTTTTATATATAATGGTTTGAATTAAAGTTATCAATGCAAAAGTAAATTATCATGCTTCCACTGTGCTCTTGGCAGAAACATTCATTTAGTACGTGCCCCTGTAATATCAAAGAAAATACTGTTGATTCTGTATGTTATCCGTTTCTGTTTGTGTAATAAAAAAAACACACTTCTAAACTGAACTTGCGATATTAGGATGTGTAAGGTACTTATCGGAGACATTGCGATAGAAAACCTATCTCAGAGCAATGCCGGTACATAAAGAATGTTCGTGATATATTTGATAAAATCATTCCGGTCGTTTTGGAGTCTATAGGAATCGAACGCACACACAAACACACGTACAAAGTTATTTATATAATAGTGAAGATCAGTATATATATATATATATATATATATATATATATATATATATATATATATATATATATATATATGTGTGGGGGGGGTGAAGAGAGAGAGAGAGAGGTTTGTATGTGGTTATCTATTTGAAATTCGTTGGAATATTTTTAGAGGAAGAAAATGCATAGTATGTCAGCTGTTCAGCGCAAACAAAATGAAGCAGATACTGCGGTATGCTACGGATATAATAGATTATAGCTTTACTTTGACTTCTGCTGGCATTGCTTTACGTGTGGCGAAAATTGTACCCCTACACACACACACACACCACACACACACACACACACACACACATGTACGCGCGTGTCTGTGTGTGTGCCTGTTTCTATCTTATTTTGTATATATAAATATAAATATATATATATATATATGTATATAAATATACATATATATGTATATTACATGTATAGTGATATGTGCATTAATCTATCTATCTTTCTATCTGTCTATATCTATATATGTATATGCATATATGTAATCATTACTATAAAAATTTTAAATAACTACGTTGAAATTAAAACAAATATTTTTAGATATCGATACCAGCGTCCATATTGATATAAGTATCATAACATTATGAACTGCCCATGCGATCTTAAGTGACCGATTTTCTATTTATACTTTATAATGCTAAATATTAAGAATCGGGTTCTCAAAGGAAACGATATGATTATTACTATCATAATTTTCTAATATCTACAGAAACTAGTGTTTCATCATTTCGAGCATCACCAATACAGGGTATCACAAGTATAGCCGCTCGTAGACTTGAACCCGGCCGGTAGCAAGGAACAAGCCACACAGCAAACTATCGTTGAAATGTAAACGTTTGTTTTTGTCGAGACGCTCTCTTTACAGTGATGTTATGAGTATAACATCATGTTCTGAGTATTTATCATCCTTTCAGGAAACATATATATATATATATATATATATATATATATATATATATATATATATATATATATATATATATATATAACAAAGTGAAATGAACTGTGTGTGTACATTTTCTTACCAGACTACTCTATTTATTTTCAGTTTACAGATTAAAGAGTGGATATAACGGGTATTGGAGAATTGAAAAAAAAAATCGGTTTTCGCACAGAAATCTGGTTGTCAAGGGGTCAAAGTTCAACGATTTTACCTTTTAAAATGTACGAAACTCCTCCGCCAATTTTTACGTGTACGCACTTTAAATGTTAAAGATAGTTTACTCGGATACGGATGGAATTTTTTCACTTTATTTGAGGCCAAAACAATTAATATAAAGTTTAAAACCAATTGACCTCTGCGGTCTCTACCAAATTACTCAGCCAATTTTTGGCCTAAACTTTTGAAATTTTACACAAAGAGTATTCAGACATAACGCAAGATTTTTTAAATCCTATTTCGGCCCCAAATTTGGCTGCCAAGGATCAAAGTTCAAAAGAGTTGGCATTTACAACCTCTATAAAACTATTCAGCCAATTTGGGGTTTCAACATTTAAATTTTACACGAAGGTAATTCAGTTATGCAGCACGCTTTTTAATCAGTTTTGGGACAAGAATTTGACTGGCAGGAGGTAAAAGTCGAAAGGGTTTACATTTGAAGACTCTACCTTACTCCTACACCAACTGTGGGTTGAGAAACTTGAAATTTTAGCTATATTTTACTTAGACATGAGTCAAATTTTTTAATATATATATATATATATATATATATATATATATGGATATAAAGTTATGAATTGTATATTGGGTACAAGCTAAGCCGGGCTGGACTGCTAGTACATATATGTATATATATATACAGAAGAAGGAACAGAGTGAGAGGGGGAGGGTCGCTAACTTCCAGAGAGTCCAGTATTCAAAATAAGATGGCTCACCTTTAGACTTGATTCCGAAGCATAACAACGCATATACAGCTTAAGATTTTAAAACGTAAGTGCGATCCTTCTATGTTGCTATAAAACTGATCACAGATCAATATATATATATATATATATATATATATATATATATATAAGTTGACACACTTTTTCCTGTTAGATCACTGAAGAAACGTAGAGGGAATTTTATGTGTTCTATGGGTTATCCACTTATCACAGCTATGGTCAGTGGATCTAGACTTCGATCTGCCACTAGACGTAAACCTGCTGATTCAAGACAAGTGACGTTAGTGATCGAACAATGCTTGAATCATACCCTTACAAAGGTACTTATTGAGGTATATTTTACATATATATATATATATATATATATATGTATATATATTTTTATATATACATAAATATACATACATATATCTATCTATCTCTGTCTCTGTCTCTGTCTCTGTCTCTCTCTCTCTCTCTATATATATATATATATATATACATATACAGTTGTGCCCGATATTATTCATACCCCCCTTGAAAATTGAGTTTATTAGGTGTAACTTTTGTAAGAATTTATTGTTTACGTCCATATTAATACATATTCTTAATAAACCTCTTCTGATCATTTTCGTCATTTTAAAATCTCGGGATACTTGTAATAAAAGAAATATACAGCTATTTATAAAATCTGCAATGTTCAAAAATAATCATACCCCCTTATTTTTTCAGTATTAATCGAGTTTCTGACTGTTTGTTTTCTGTTTGATTCTTATTTTAAATGCTTTTATACAACCTTTGATTAATTTCATTTCGTTTTTTGCATTTTTCAGAAATTAAAATGATATCAACTGAAAACCAATAAAAGAATAAAAATTATTAGAATGGGGAAGAAAAAAGAGCTTAGTAATGATCTTAGGACTAAAATAAATAGAATTGTGAATTCACATAAGGATGGTTTAGGTTACAAGTCAATTTTCAAGAAATTTGAGGTCCCTACAGCAACAGTACAGAGCATCATCAAAAAATTCCAGAGCCACCACACAACAAACAACTTGATTTGTAGAGGAAGAAATAGGAAACTGTCTGCTAGAGCCACCAGGAATATTGTAAGAAGTGTTAATGCAAATCCAACCACCACTAATAAGGACATTTTAGAAAATCTGGAGTCTTCTGGCATAAAAATATCAAGGCAAACATTGCAAAGGACTCTGCATGAAAATGGTCTGAAAGGAAGAAGACCAAGAAGGACTCCATTGCACACCGGAAAACACCTTGCAGCACGTCTAAAGTTTTCTAGGACCCATGTGAATTCTCCAGAGTCCGTTTTCTCAAGTATTTTGTGGACTGACGAAACAAAAATTGAATTGTTTGGCCATATGGATGCTTCTTACGTTTGAAGGAAGAAAGGAGAAGCTTACAACCCAAAGAACACCATACCCACGGTGAAACATGGTGGTGGTAGCCTAATGTTTTGGGGCTCCTTTTCGGCTAGTGGTCCAGGTAGTTTGGTCAAGATAGATGGAACCATGAAGAAGGAGCAATATTTGGAGATACTCCAGAAAAACATTAGACAGGATGCGGAGAAGCTCCATTTAGGACCAAACTGGGTCCTTCAATAGGATAATGATCCAAAACATACTGCCAAAATAGTCAAGAAATGGTTTGAGGATAATCAAATTAATGTTTTGAAATGGCCTAGCCAGAGTCCCGACCTGAACCCTATCGAAAACCTCTGGCACATATTGAAAACTGAGGTTAAAAAGCGGAAACCTAGAAATTTGAGGGATTTGGAGAACTACTGCATTGAAGAATGGTCAAAAATCAGTGTTGATGCTTGTAAAAACCTTGTTGATAAATATCCCAAGCGGTTACAGGCAGTTATTAAGAATAAAGGGCATGCTATTGACTATTAGTAAGAGAGGTATGAATAATTTTGAACTAGTGCCATTATTGTTTTTCTTTGTATAATGTTTCAAACTTGCATAATTTATTTATTTGTTGAGTTTAAATTAAATGCTTATGCTTGATTTATTGTTTGAAATCCCTTTAATATTGTCTACCTTCTGGTTTGAGCAATATTCTTATAGAAATCTCAAAGATCCGAGGGGTATGAATAATATCGGGCACAAGTGTATATATATATATATACTTCTATGGATTTTTTGTCTATTGATACTCATATTTAAATCCTGTTTTTCTATTCATTTAAAAAGAAAATTCTACTTTGTTATATATGTTTCGTCGAGTAGCATTCATCTGAAAAACTTCTAGCTCATTTGCATATTCTTTGAACCATTACTTTTAATTAATACCCTACGAGTTGTTAGCGGTTTTCTATGAGATGATCATCTTCAATAAACTATTACGTATAATTATGTTAATCAAAATATTCAACATGGTTTATACTTGCATAATATTTGCGTAAAATATTGTAGTAAACACATACCTCTTTCTATATGTATGTATGTGTGTATGTATGAACACATACCTCTTTCTATATGTATGTATGTGTGTATGTATGAACACATACCTCTTTCTATATGTATGTGTGTACGTGTGTATGTATGTAAGAACACATATCTCTTTCTATATGTATGTATGTATGCGTATATAAATTTGTTTAAAAAATTGGTCTAACAAAATACTCTGTACATTTTTGAGTTACAAACATGAACCTTGATATAGAGGGTATTCAAACCCATGCAAAACGTTATATTTCGGTATTTGTCATGCAAAATAAGTACAGCTGTGTGGAACTCACAAAAAATCAATTCATATATTTGTTTAAAAAATTTGCCTACCAAATACTCTGTAAGTTTTTGGTTAACGAACATTGACCTTGATATATAGGGTATTACACCCATGCAAACCTTTATATTTCGGTTTTAGTCAGGGTAAATTAGTACAATTGTGGGAAACTCACAACAATTCAATTTTGCCAGGCTAAGGTCAAACGATGTCTTTAACACAAGAGCTATATATTCATGTTTTAATTTCAGCTTTTCAACAAACAATTCTTTATAACTCGAGCATTAACACAAAAAGAAACAGTAAATCGTAAGGTGAATATTTTGTTTTTGATTCTCGGTCATCTTTGTAAAACTGTTCAATTCTTCATCATTATATAGCCTCCCATATAATATAACAATAAATACAGTTCATTAAATAATATATCATATTAAAGTATATTTTACGACCGGCCAATACTGCGAGGCCTGTTAGTATATATATATATATATATATATATATATATATATATATATATATATATATATATATATATAGGAAGCAAATGACCCCAAAATACTATAAAACAATATACACATTCCCAAACCAATAAAAGCAAACACACACACGCACACACACGCGCGCACACACACACATGAACACACACGCACACACATACACACACCTTACCCCACCCTAAAGGAAAAGAAAAACACATTAGCAGAAAGAGATAGCGGCTGACTACAGCGAGGTCAAAATCTCCCTGGACAAACCAAATAAAAAAAGCAATAAAAATTCAGCATACCAATGTATAATACACACTTACAAGCCTCCACCCCTTGGACAAACTTCAAACTAACTACGAAAGTCGCCATTTTTACACATTTGAAAATAATTTCTGACAAGGACGCATCACAGACCGTCTGAAACGCGCGTAAACGATTTCAATGACTTAAAAACCTTATTACAATGATCCAAACATAATTCTCAATGAAAAACCAAGACACGGAATAATAAAATAATGTTAAAAGATACACATTGTTGGTGACTACTCCCTCATTTATATATATATATATATATATATATATATATATATATATATATATATATATATATATATATATATATATATATGAGAGAGATGATATACTTCTTGTCAACTTAAACGACGGCTGAAAATTCAAGAACTGAGATTCGATCTCATTTGGGCTTATCAGTTAAACACGTTTGAATTCGATTTGTGTGTATGCATATAAAGGTATTGGCTAGTATATATATATATATATATATATATATATATATATATATATATATACATATATATATATATGCATGCATGTTTGTTTGTGTGTAATAGAAGAATGTTAGGCCGTCTTATGTGTTATTTGAAAATTACATAAATCTTAGTTGTTGGCGACCAAAAAATAAGGTAATCCTTATAAAGATGTGTTCTTCATTTTATCTTTTGCTTAGATACACTTCGTTTTTAATAACATACATTTTAAATGTACTGCACATTTTATCAACTATTTATAACTACTACATTTATCAGCGAGATTTATCTATCGTTACTTACCAGTGCACGTTGTACAAAATAAAATAATTCCTTTTCTTTTGTTTTTGGTTTTTTTGGGGGTGGGGGCTCCAAATCAAAATCGAGTTCTTTTGTCCTCATCTATTCTCGTATTTTGGTCAATTTTTTTATGCCAATATAGTATTTCGTCTCTGTAAATTGCATCAATGAAAGGCACGCGTTATTCTTTACACTTTAACGTATACCGAATAAAATATACAATGTTACTGTAGTAAAATACATTTGAATGACGGGGTTCAGGAAACACATGCTGGTGGGTTTTTTTTTCATGTTGTCATTGTGTTTAAAGGAAAACAAAAAAACACCACGATGACATTTTCGCACCTTAAAAAGATTCGAAATGTACGTTTTGAACATGTCAAAATGTTAATGAATGGTTGGTAAATTGGATAAGAGGCGGTATTTTTTAACACTAAAAAAATCAATGATGATGATGATGATGATGATGATAATGGCGATGATGTTCATGCTTAGATTATATAGTTATGCTGAAAACGATGAAGCTTACGAGGCTGATGATGCGTACCCAGGATGAAGGTTATAATACTGCAGCTTTCCGAGATAATGATGATGATGATGATGATGATGATGATGATGATGATGATGATGATGATGCTGAGTAGGGAAGAATGAGTATGTGCTAATGATAATGATGCTAGGCTTATTTATTCGTTACTTATAAATCGGCTGATCTTTTTTTAGCATCCTTTTTTGCGGTATTTTACTGATAAGAGTTATATCTAAGAAGACACCAAGGACTGAAGGCTGCCAACCTCCTTACAAGAAGTGTTTCTCTGCAAGGATCCTGATCTGAGCTTAGTTCTGGCTGCAGGTCCGTGTCATTAAGCATGTGACCACCTTTACATCCGTGTGCCAATGAGTGTATGTGTAATGTAAATTATTTGGATGAATCTTGACGATCATTATGAATTTGTACTTTTTTCACAAATCATTTCCTTGCTGGCAATAACACGTGTTAATTTCTCGTGTTTGGGTGACGACAACGGCAACCGATTTACTGCACTCTTTAACACTTTTTCCGTAAGAGTTGCAAAATATTTTTGCATTATCAAAGAATGGTTAAAAATTGCAATAACCGTTAATCTCCACCGGAAGTGAGAAGCATTAAGCATTCACAACATAATCCCGTTGAAAGACCGGTTTGGCTTAAGACGCCGATATAGTGCGGCGTTGAACCTGGCCAGTAAGCAAATAGGTAACCATTTGGACAGAACAGACGATGCGTATGTCCTATAGACTAGAGAAAGTGTGAACGCAACTAAAGTATATTTTACACAGTCACGCTGTACGAAATAATGTGGTGCTTCAACGCCTTTTAGTGCCTTACGTCACGGTTTGAAAGCAACCCAAAAGCTCATTTGGGAGTAGAAAATT
>NC_136520.1:49816970-49881970 GCF_053919585.1 Euprymna scolopes
AGTACATATACAAGTTAGAAAGTGTGCAAACGAAGAATAAATGCGCTGGAAAAAAATGGCCGTGTAAATTCAAGGACAAAAAACGGCTGCCTACTGTCAGCATGAAGTCAAGCAGTAAAAAAGAAAACATTAAAAACGCGGACAGGAGAAATAAACATGTAGTCCCGCAGTGCCAGCGAGAGATTATTAAGCTGGTGTTGAGTCGGGGAAAAAGACTTGTGTTTAAAGAGAAAGAAAATTCCAGTCGGATTTCCTATTTATTTTATTTTGGTTGTTTGTTCCTGGGACTTTACATTACGGCGCATGTATACTTCTACACAGTCCCCACTAATATGCATGCACATTGTTTGGCAATTCGATGACGAATCGCTACTTCTGTGAAAAGTCTATAGGATGTGTTGTATTTTGAATCTTCCCGGCAATGCATGCATAAGATCAGTCATCACAACTATGACATTTGTCACTCCCCTTTAATGCATTTAATCAAAATAAAACAGGAGGGACTACATATAGAACACCCTCATAAACTGTTATACAAAAAAGAAAAACAAAACTACCAAGCCTCCGCCTGGTCGTAAATTACGCTAAAATAGGATATTCTAATTGATGCATATTACATATTCATTATACTTATTATTACATGTACAGTAAAATCACGCTAACACACCGGTTCTCGTTAGATCACGTAAGTTAAGCAACGTTGAGCCTGGCTAGTACAAGATGCGTGACCATTTGGGAATTCAAGGCGTTGTATATGTTTTTCCGTTTATATCGGCATTGTTTCCAGTCGTCCTGAATCTATACTTACAATTGGTATTTAACAATGTCGACCCAGCATGGGTACGATTAGAGATTGTGCAAGTCTTACCACAAAAATTTCGCACGCTAGTACCCTTACAGTTGGTATCCATGTGGTCGGATCTCCCTCGCTCAGGTCAAGCAACTGGCCTCTACTTCTTCAGAAAGTCTGGCTCGTAATGTCCCATCTACCAGAGGTCTCCACATTTAATTCTTAACGCCTCTGTGTAGAATTCTGCTGAAACCAAAAACCGAAGCTTTGTATGCGCCAGAAAGGAAGACATACATAACCAGGGGGTCTATCTACTAAAAATTAATTTCACAAAAAGTTACAGATCTTTTTTACATATGTACATTGTTTAGTAATCAAAATATTTAAAGTTCACAATTCTTTTTCTTCTGTTCACTGGATTGCTAGTCAAGATGGTAGATAGAGGGTTCTTAAGGCGTATGGAGCTGTCTCTTCTGAGATTTAAGCGCAAAATCTCTCTAATTCGAACGGTTATTGGCTTTTCATAGTAAGGTCACGGTTGGGGGCTGGCGATTTGCTGAACCAATCAAAGCAAGCCACGTATCTGGGGAAACCCCAGATACGTTTGCGTGTGTGCACTTCCCCAATATTACCAGAGTTTTGCTATCTTAGATCCAACATGAAATCATCCTCCCACGACCTGGGAGGTCTAAACCTGTAATTCAGAAAGTCAGTCTGAACGAGTGTTTTTCCAGGTTAGCCAGTACAAATCACTTTCAACAATAAAATCTATATTTGTTTGTTTTTTCAAGTGCTGTCACGTTGTTCTTATTTAGATAGATACATTTAAGACAATTTACAATATTTGTTCAACATCATAAAAACATTTTAAAAAAAACATACCTTGATACATTATGATTTACACAAAACTATGATCAACAGTTATAACTTTTTTCAACAAAAAGCATAAATTCTGTAACAAACAACAATTCAACAGAGTCTGCCAAAAAACTGCCCCTTTTTTAATAAACAAAACAAATAACACCCACAAAAAGCCAAACAATTCAACTATGAACACAAAAATGTCTTTCCAAAGAACATTTACAGGTTGTTGCAAACAGTACATGCTAGCTTTGAAAAATTCCTGTTTGACTGACAGATTAAATTCAACAATTCGTCCAAATGATTTCATAATGGCACACATTTTCTAACTGAGACTCCATACAAATTTCAAAACAATAATGGATGACCCCAATCTTTTCATTTCTTTGTATTTGTGTATTTTATTTTTAAATAAAACAATTCATTTATCAATGAATTACGCATGGTGACTTGTTATTACAACTGTTTATTTATTTTTTCATTCATTACTACGGTTTTCTTTTGCAGCATATCGGCTTTTTTTTAAATTTTTTATTGTATACTTGTGTTGCATTGTGTGTATATGTTTGGTCGTTTTCTTGTCTTAATTATTTTTTTCATATCGCCTAGTTTTTATTTTCGTGGTATTTTATACTGGACTTTCAAACGTTGATTATCCGTGGTAACTGAAGTTTTTTTTTCAAACACACCGCATGAGTGGACTAGTCACGTTCACCACATATGCGAATAGTGTCATAGTTCTTATTTAGATGACGACTTATATATTTGTTGTTGTTCATGTTAGTAAAAGTCTTAGTGTGTTCATGTGTGTGATCATGTTGTAAGATGCTAGATATTATATATATTCATTGTGAGTGTTCATATTGTTTAGAGATGGAGGCAGGTCTTATATGTAACGAGACAGACAGGTAGGGTACAGGTTACTACAGGGGAGCCGAGCATGTAATTCAACGAGATATTTATGATACACTGACAGATACGGTAGTTATACAAAACATGATGGTAGTTTATTCTTCGACCGGTCCGAAATGATTACTCACTTCAGGGGTTCAAAGTTGTTACATGGTTTCTTCTAAGCGTCCCCCTTCTCAGAGGGTTCCCTGACTCTAACTGAGAATCGGTCTGATCTCTTCTGCTTCTCTGATCTGACTGATCTCGTCCGATCCGATCCGATACTCTTTAAGTAAATTCGAACTCTTTCCTATATTGAGAAATCATTCCTGCTATGACGTCACAGCATGGCGACCACGTGTCTCTCAGACACATGGCCTGAATGCCTTCTCCAACGTAATTTACGTAACTCACTTTACAAATAATATTTTCCCTTGTCTTTGTTTTACAAAGAAATTTAACCTACGTGTTAATTCTGTAACCGATATTTTTCTTATGCATTCTTTCTGAGAATGTGCACAGCTTTTCCAGCCAAATTTTATTTATCAAATATTTTAAAAGAATTAAAAATTTAAGTGGGAATTCCATTTAAAACCTGTTGTTCTTTTAAACGTATCTACAGGGTTCGATCCTCGTTTTATCTGATATCATTTTCATTTAACTACTTTGTTTTACTTATATGAAAAGGGGAAATCACTCTTCATGTAACAGTGCTAGCATATCACTCGTTGTTCGAGATTCAATTTAAATTGAACGGACGATTTTATCATAATTTCCTGTTTTCCTCAGGTCGCAGGTGATCTAAACGTTCCCAATGGGGATCACATCGCTCCCTCAACACGGTGACGTCACATGCATTGTCTATTAAGTCCGAAGGGAGCTATAATAATAATAATAATAATAATAATAATAATAATAATAATGACAATAATAATAATACTTATTATTATTACAATTATTATTATAATTATTATTATTATTATTATTGTTATTATTTTTATTATAGATCAAAAATTCTATTGCTTATTACATTGTACCTGATATATTAAAGTAATCTCTCACAAACCGCTGTCGTACAATACGTTTAAGTATGATATTTTAATATATGAAGTATTTATTCCTATAATGGTTGTTGATTACGTTATTGCACCCAATATATATCATAGTTTTTTAATAAGTTATAAAAATATGATTTGTGTTGTAATAGCGAGAAGCCAAACTATATACCCATCTATACGCCTTTTTGTTTTCATGTGACCTAAATACATACGCATGAAAACACTTTTAAAACAACGTTGTTATTTGCGCACACGTTGCAATAACACATTTAATCGACCTAGGAGCAGTACATTTTTTAAATTACCTGCAGCGATAATTGTCATTGGCTAAAATTAAATCGATTTTGTTCCATCAATCTAATTCCCTGTATATCGTTTCATGATTCAGACCAAGAATTGAAAATAACTTGAATTCAGTGATCGGGCGGAAAGATAGGTTTTCTTTCGTCGCGTTTGCATGTGGCTTATCTTGTATCATTTTCTATATCTTTTTGCAATCTAGTAAACTAACTAGTGGAAGTACCCGGCGTTACCTGGGTGTGGAGGGATGGTAGAGTAAGACAATTGGACAACACATCCCCCCAACTGTTTCAGTACTTGTGTGAGCGCAAAAAAAAAACAATAAAAAGATAACTTACCTCCTAAAAAATGAAAATATCTTCGAGTACTTGTTCGAGCGAAAAAAAAATAACCGCAGTAGCCAGGCTCGAATCTGTAAGGTCATGGCATACAACTCACGTACGACGTTACGAACCTTCGAAATAACGACTTAAAAACGATTTAAATTATTTTGCAAAAACTTATATTCGTTTTCAGCGCACTCCAAAAATCCTACTCCCGTATTAAAAAAAGGGTAAAAAAAGAAGGAAAAAACTGTGCGTACGCATTGTTTGTATCGTGCATTTTTGTAAGATTAAATTCAAGGTTTCACGGTTCTTTTTTATTTAATCGTTAAGTGGAAGAACATATTAGTTACAAAACACCTTCCTCTCCCCATGATAAGAATTGCTTTTGAAATAATTCCTTTCCGTGTGTACAAAATTGGGGATAGATTTACTATAACGTTGTTACTAAACAGTAAGAAACCTATTAAAATGTCGAAATAATTACTTTGTTTAATTGTTAAAAACATTAGAAGGAGGTGACGCTCGTTAAGGTCAACCGAATTTTTTTTCAATAAAACCACCTCACTTAAACATCTTATAAAAAATAGAAATCAAGTAATTGTTTTTGCTTTAATTAACAAAAAACAAAACAAAGTAGAAACCAATAGCAAAATTATTAGTTAACCACCGATAAAAAATGCTTAAGAGATAAGTAAACGCTGTTTAAATGTTAAAACTCTATAAAAAATGTAAACGTTGTTTTTTTTAAATCAAAACTTCTCTTCCAGTTTATTAGTAAAGTGTTTAAATATCAAATTAAAAAAAAACAAAAAAAACAAAAAAAAAACGTTACGTGTGCGCGAAGGTCAAAACTAAAGCCCACAAGCCAACCGACCGCCTGCTCTGGTGGCTCAAAAACTGGTTGCTAAACATCGCTAAAAATTATTTTATTTAAGCCAGTAATTCTTGACGCATGCGCAGGCTTGGAAGTATTTTGAAAAGAGAGAATTTTACTGGCCCTCGCTTTGTTTAAAAATTCATTTCTGTACGAAATAATTGAACTTTTTGTTTTCTAATCCTTACATCTTATGCGGCCGAGGGTGGGATCTTTTAGATAGTACGTGTCTAGTCTCGCCTGATGCATGTGTCAAAAGTATTAGAGTGACATTCAAACACAGATGCAGTGACGAACGCTTTTAATATTATGCATACATATCTGATAGAAATTAGATAAGGTAAAATAGATTATCGAATATTATCGAATATGTTGCTATTGTTCACATAGAGTAGAATATGTTGATTAAATAAAACTCTGACATATATTAATGAAATCTTCAATCACTATTTTTATTTTATTTTAGTCTAGGCTGACGTATCAATCTTCGTGCTGTTACTATAGGCAGAATAATTTGGAGAAGGTTCATCACATATATTATAACCCATTATGTGATAGCTATCCCGGCTCGAGGACATTGGGTAAAAGAAATCCATGTTTATTCCAATAGGTGTTCAAGTTAATTCCTGCAGGTATCCAAGTTGTCTCTAATAGGCATTCAAGTAGACATTCAATAGTTACGTAATGCCTTTTATTATTATACTAGCTGGGGTAACCGGTGTTGCCTGGGTGTGTCGGGGTTAAGTAGTAAGGAAACCTGAGAAAACAGGTGAAAAATGTGGTGGTAGTGCGGAGGGGATCAAATCAAAATTAGGCAGCCCCGATGGAGAGAGTTTTAAAAAATTAGTAGCATGAAAACAGGGTCGAATGTGTAACATAAAGGATGTAAATAAGGTGAAAAAAGTACACGTCTTAGCTGATTGGTCCATGGTAAAACCGGAAGTTTCGAGCGTTGAAATCAAAGGGTAGTCAATCGAAAGGAGACGATGCCTTGCGAAAATGTCGACGAAAAAAAGCGACCCTCCTTTATAGAAAACTGCCCATTTAAGGATAAAAGAATTTATAAATTTATGTTTTTAGCCTATTTTTCTATATTTGTCGTCCGAGTCGTCGAGCTTCAAACGATACCGATCTCGTTAGGATCCGTCGCGTATGTCGCAATTTGTGGGAAGACATACAACCACACACACAGATATTTCGTTATATATATAGACTAGACTATGTGTCCGGCGTCGCCCGGGTGTTAGGAAGCGTGTGTTGAGCAAAAAAAGAAATTTGGAAGTAGGCAGGCAAGCTTAAACCTAAACCGCGAATGAGGAGGAAAAGGATGTAAAAATAACGTGACATATTTGCTGTTTCGTCCCTAGCCTAACCGAAAGTGACGAAAGTTTTAGTTAAGACTAGTCAATCGAAAAGAGGAGATGACCATCGAAAATATCGACGAAAAAAGCAACACCTTCCTGTAGAAAATGCCGAGTTGGGTGTGAGCGAATTACTGTTTTTAGCCAATTTTTGGATATTTCTCGTCCGAAGGGTCAAGCTTCAAAACGATACAAGTGTGGTAAAAATCCTTAGCTCTAATCGAAAGTTTTAAGTAGACATACATACATACATACATACACTTAAACAAACAGGTGAGATTTTTGTTATAGATTTTAATGAAGCGCGCCTCGGTTTATTATCATATACTTATGTTCGCTTATTTTTGTGTGTGTATGCATTCGCGTTTTACTCATGTTTATGCACATTAAGTGTGAGATAAAGTGCATAATGCATGAGAAAGATAAAGTTTGCATTGAGATAATTATGTAGATGCGCGTGCGCATTGCTGCTCTTTATCTGGTTTCGTGATTAGCATTTTAAATTATTTTACTTCTACGTTTGAAGGACATTATTCATGAGATTTTAATAGATAATGGTCTCAAATTGCACGAGTATGAATGTCTACAATTCTGTTGTGGTCTGGGTGTGTGTAAAAGTTTTCAATAATTAACCATTTAAAATAATTCATGTAAAGACAATGAAATGAAATTCTGATTGATGCTACGAATTACAATGATGTTTTGATCTAGGCTAATCAAGTTTAGTATCTGTAATCCTCCATGATCTTCATCTCTCTTGTCATCGATCAGTTAATTTGAATTCTGTTCATACTGAAATTTTTGCAAATAATGACACAATCATTTTTACATTTCACTATTTTTTAGCTCATTTTTCTACATTTAAACTAAACTTGTCAATGTAGTAGGCAGTTTAAAAGGGAGTCATACAGAGTGATCCCGAAAGACAGAAATGCAAATGTCTGCAATTTAAATATGATCGGCTGTTATATAAATGTTTGCTTTAGTAAATCAATGAATATTTCATTAGTACATACTAAAATATGAAATTCGAGTCGATATTACGAACTATTTTATCATGTGTTTTGGTCTAGGTTAGTATAAAAATTTAGGCTATATTGTGTCCGTGTGTTTTACATAGGAGTAACCATTATCAAGGGCCGAATATCTTTCGAGGATAAGGGTTAATGGGTGTGCATTAGTCAATTTGATTATAGCGTAGTAATAGTAAGCAGTACAAAGTTTGTAAATTGGATTACTTAGGGGGATGTTTCATCAATAATTTGCTATTCTGGATTTGGAGACACTCAAATTGTAGTCAGATAGAAAGATGGCAAATTGACGATAGTTCCATAGGCGTGCCGTTCTAATAAAGAAGCTTTTTTCATATAATCTACGTTTGGCACGTCAACGTCCTATTCCCCATCTGGCACCAACTGAAATGAATGGCTCTCTTCTTGAGGAGGCTTCAAGTTTTGACAAGCTTCTGAGCTTGACCTTTACTCCTGATCTTTAATGGAACACGTACATCAAATCTCTTGCCTAGGCCGCTGGAAAAATGGTGGGATCCTTCTATCGATCCAGTAGATATCTCACTGCTTATGCAATTCTCTATCTATATAAGTTTGGACACAGATAAAGAGTGCGGGAAATTATTGATAGTGGTTTTGGCTAGACAAGTGTTTTTCATTAAAGTTTGGCGAGGGGGGGCATAGATTGTAACTCAGATGTGCACCTGACATGACAATAACGATAAAACACAGACAGGATCGCAACGTCTCCTCTCTGGTCAAGAGGTTGCAGGGAAGAGAAAAGGGCACCCCCCACTAAGACACGAAGTCTATTTTGAACTCTGTGAAGGCAGGATAAGCTGCTTCACCTTTCCATGCTACGGCCAGTGAAGTAGAAATGTTTCTACGTTTATTTTTGTTTCAATAGCTGCATACACTTTTTTGGTTAACTGCGTTTTTCTGCAAAATAAAAATGCAGCTCCGTGTAACGTACTATGTTTGTGTATTGCCAAGGAATAAGAAATCGGACGAGAATATAATGTAGACTTATTTTATATATTGATTGTGCTCCGCTGATAAGGACAATAGAATTCTATATATTTTAGTTTATGCTGCATCCATTAGATTTTAAAGTGTGTGTTTCCTCTGATAAGCAAATATTTTTCATAGAACTTCAATTAGTTCTAAAAAATCAATGAAGCAATTTCTTACCTTAACACATAATTTCCATATAAGATACGTAGATATACATATATGCAGTGGAAATTCACTCACATTGAAGAACATTATATTTTCTTTCCGTACTGACGAGTAAACCATTAAAAAAATATGTTTCTTATGAACAATTAAACTGGACAGATTACATAAGAATATGTATACAGACTGGAAGTCTATCATCCCTTTTTGTCGAGATGCAGTTTGGGGACAATTACTAATTTTGTTATGAGTAAGTGTATATATCTCAGTCCAAGTTATCTACTTTAGACTGCGAATAGTATGCTATTTTTAGTATGTAGTCACCGTTTAACTTGAAAGTAAAATATCTCCATATTATTTGTTCTAAAATTCCCTGTGTAGAAGGACCAAAGTCTACGATGTTGTCAAGTATGTGATTAGGACTTTCAACAATATCATGTATTGATCTTTGATTGTTTAGATCACTTCCTAGCCTCGTAGGAGATGCCATTATCTCTTCCCTGTAACCTCTTTCTCACAGAAGAGACGTTGCGAGTTTGTCCTCTGCTTTATCGTCATTTTCATGGCAAGTGCTCGACTGAGCTTCAATCTAGGGTCCTCCACCCCAAACTTTCACAAGAAACTCTCGTCCAGCTGAAATACTATTAATAATTCCCCCACTCATTATCTGTGCCTAAACATGAACGTAGATCCCATGAACAAAGCTTCTTTCTTAGAAGTGCGCCTGTGAAACTGTCTTCCGATTTTTTGCTTTCCCGCTGACTTCAATCTGATTGTCTTCAAGTCCAACGTAAACAATTTCTTGATGAGCTATTTCCCTTTAATTTAACAAATTTACCGAATTTCCATTACAAACGATTACGATATTGTTTAATTGACTACTGCACCCTTCTCATCCTTATCCTCGAGTGGTCTCTGAGCCTTGATAAATGGTGATGCCTATGTAAAAAAGAATAATTACAATACATACATATTACAATATAGTATCCTAACGGCAGTCATTTTTTTTTCAAATACCTTATCAGTTTTTTAAAGTCAGTAATAAAATATGTTACCGTGTGCGAAACATTCCGACGCTATCTCATATTTTACAACTACGAGATGTTTTTAAGCGTCTACGGGTACCTTAAACTGAAATTGCTTGGATCTCCCTTGAACTTATTAATGGGCTATGCTTACTAGGCAGGTATTTAAATTCGTTTTCATAAGTCCCGTTGTCTCCATAACTTCTGGAATCATAAATATCTTCCTAAGATTCCAGTTTCATTTTATGCCGTACAAGATGCTTTTCTCTCGCTATGATCTTAACAGATTATAGCGTATATTGCAATTTAATCTATACACTATGACAAAGTATAGCATCATGTTAATGGAACTTAGTATACATGTCTACTTTACGTATACATCTTTTAGGTCATATGTGTTCTAATATGTTGGTACGGGAAACTAGTACCACTGAAGATATACATGGGTGCGATCTATTTAAGTAAAAATACAATGTAATCAAACGCATCAATGTTTAAAACAATGTAACCTATGAGAATATCTATTTATTCTACAACGACTGAATGCTAAGAATGATAGCAAAACAAGTACTACCATAACTGAACATCTTTATTTATACATGGTGTGTATAGCGTAACGCAGACATTTTTAGGAGTGGTCTATATATAGAAGTTAGTATCAGCGGAGTTGACTCGAAAATACAACATCGCCGTCTTCAAATTGTCAAACGTACTTCTCGTCAAACATCCCCATAAGTAATCACAATGTCTTTATAACGGTTATTATTTGAAAACAAAAAACAAAAAAAGTCACAAAATATTCTCATTAGCCATTTTACAAGAATGTTTTTTAGAACGGTATCAGAAAAATGTAGCTATTGTAAAAAAAAAAAAAATAACCACGCGTTTATGATTATTTATATTTGCTTTTTGAAATTCCCGGGCTGTAAAGTTTTGTTGACCGTTATAAAGAGGTTTTAAACTACAGTCTAGAATACTTTATTGGCTCATGTATTTTTATTTATGTACCAAATTTATTAACATTTTATTCTACAAAGTTAATTTGGATATCTGAATGCATAAATCGTTGAATATTGTTGAGATTATTGGAATATGGTCATCAGAATCCGATTTCATATGTTTGTTTACAATACCAGAAAATTTAGTCAAAGATAGATAAACTAACTGTGTATAATATCTATTCATCTATATCTACTCATCTCTCTCTCTCTCTCTCTCTCTCTCTATATATATATATATATATATATATATATAATTATTTTTTTACTATAATAATTAAAAATTATATATATATATATATATATATATATATATATATATATATATATATATATTGGCGACCCTATGTGTGTGTCTGTGTGCATAACCCAAACAGCTAGAGGAACTATGACCAAAACTGGCATGATAATCGTCCCCCCAAAAGGCACGGTGCATACCATTTTTCAAGGTTAATATCAAATATCAAGATCATAGCCTATGTATATATACTCTACCCCAGCCCAGAATAATGACCGATCATAACAAAACCTGGCATGATCATTGTCCCTGCCATAATGATATGCGCACTATTTTTCTAGGTTGCGGTCAAATGGCAAGGTAACAGTATATATATATATATATATATATATATATATATATATATATATATATATATATATATTTGTGTGTGTGTGTGTGTTTGTGTGTGTGTGTGCAGACTACAACACGGGGCCAATCATAACCAAAATTGGCATGATGACTGCCTTCCTACAGAAAGATAGGGAAAATTATTTTTGAAGGTTAAGATCGAGCATTAATGTCAAGCATTTTCTTGGATACGTATTTCTGCATCCCCTTATTTCCTGGTTTTAACTCCTTTTCTTGTGGTTTTTGTTTTATCTTGCACTTAGCTATTCCTTTTTCTGTTATTATTGGCTTTTAATTATTATCATTATTTCATAGAATCCGTTATATATATATATATATATATATATATATATATATATATATATATATATATATATATATATATATATATATATATGGGTGTGTGTGTATAAATTTTAGGTACGTGTGGTGCCTGCTTTTTTAATTCCTATTTTTCTTATGACCCTATTTCTTCTTTCACATTTCATATCAAAATATAATTTATACTTTGTTCTTTTGATATTTACCATTTTGTATAATTCTGGGCCATCTGCTATTTAGATACGAAGTATTTGTATTCGAAATACCATGACTTAAACAGTTCTTTTCCAGTGGTGTTATGGTATGATGCCTTTATAGGTATACCTCAGTTAATATTATTGTTAACTCCTCTAAATAGTACTTAATGAGAGCGTAAGTAAGAGGCTCTTAGATTTCTATATGTATATATATATATATATATATATATATATATACATATATATATATACATTTATATAAAATGGGTTAAGAATTCCAACGAAATAAATATGTATATTTTAATAAGGGGGTAGTCACAAACAATGTGTATTTTTTAACATTATTTTATTATTCCGTGTCTTGGTTTTTCATTGAGAATCATGTTTGGATCATTACAATAAGTGTTTTTAAATCATTGAAATCGTTTTTACGCGTTTCAGACGTTTGTGAAGCGTCCTCGTCAGAAATTATTTTCGAATGTAGATATATATATATATATATATATATATATATATATATATATATATATATATATATAGAGAGAGATAGAGAGAGAGAGAGAGAGAGAGAGAGAGAGAGAGACATCCAAGACTCTCTTACTTACGCTCTCATTCCCTTCCCCTTACCAATAACGTTTCTTCTGAATTCGCTCTTGTTAATATAGCATTGTCACTCATGAGTCTGTACTTATTACTCCAGTGTTTTGGAAAAATACAAACACCAATATTCAGCATAACTCCGTATAATAATACTAAAATATATCAATACACATTTAAAACAGACGAAATACAAAAATATAATGACGATCGCTGTCATGTCAAATTTGTAGTTTCAATAACGTGAGAACAACTCTGATCGCAAAGCTGACAAGAGATTGACAATACTTATTGCAGAAATTGAGAACGCCGTTTATGTTGCGCATAATGACTAGATTGGCTTCTTGCATGCCTTTCCATGCATCACCAACCCAAAACCATAGATTTCTATAATACCTATACTCTTATTATGTTGTCGTTACATTGAAGAAAATTCCACGCTACAGTGTAAATATAAAAATATAAGAAAAAAACTCAAACTCTGATGTTTCTTGTTTGTTTTTTGCACCTCACTGTTAAATTAGTAGCACGGTACTGGGAATTCAGTTCATTATACTCACGGCCTGTACTGTGTGAGATATCATCCAGATTCGCATCCATATACTAACTGTACGAAAGTAAACATAGAGTCAACACATTTAATAAAAAAAGAGGAACCTTACCAGCAGAGCAATTGAAAAGTTGTTCACAAAGAAGCACAAAAAATGCCAACTAGTAGCAGGATATATATGAGCGTAAATGAAAATATCAGCAGCAGCCGTAGAAGGGATGGCTAGCGATTATATTAGCGGAAGTAGCAGCGTTTGAACGCGTATGCAAATTTGCAAGTGTGCTCGAGCTTGCGTCTGAAGAAAAAAGCAATAAAAGGACACCACATGTGCAGGGAGATACAAAGAACTCTGAGGGTGACTGACATATAAAGTTAAGGGGTGAATAACCGAGTATAGCCAGTGTGCAGCCAGAAAAAAGGGTGCGGACGAAAAAGATGGACGCATGAGAAATGGCTGTCTGCGGTCAGAATATATATATATATATATATATATATATGTATATATATATAATATATATGTATATATATGTATATATATATGTGTGTGTGTGTATATATGTATGTATGTATATATATATATATATATATATATATATATATATTAGTAGTCAGGTCAGGTCATATGCTACTGGTAACATGTAACCCAGTACTACCTGCCTCATTGTCGGGTCACCGGCGAATAAACTGGTTCCCCAACCACACTTGTTTGCTGGGGAGCGTGGCTAGTCTCCCTGAAGGATTAAAAACAAGACCTCTCAAAGGGCGAATGAACTCTTTTTCGGGGTCAACGGCCAACTAGCACCGTGTGTGTTTGTGTGTATGTATGTGTGTGTTGGGGTGGAGAGGGTTCCCGTAAGCCGTGGTGAAGACAACCTTTCTAGGAGAAGGAAATCTCTGATTAAAAAAAAACATAAAGCGGGAGACCAGTACCCGCATTAAGCTGGTCTGCAGTTTACCTTGTTGTTGGATATATTGCTCTTGCTTGTTGCTCGATCTCAACATTTTGAACCAAGAGAGAGACTTAGCTGTCATACAAAGCTAAGACTCTGTAACATCATCTGTGTATAGATACTCCCTCAGGCATTTGCCTATAAAAATGGTTCTGTGGCGATGGAAAAGTTGTTACGTGTGATGGCTTGAAATGGGGGAAACATGTAATAATGGATCTCAATGACCGTCTTCAGTATCATGCCTGCTTTAGCGTGTTAATTCACCAATAGGATTAAGAAAAAAAGAAAAAAATGTCATTTTTGGGCTCATGGACTTTAAGTGTCTGAGGGAGTGGCACTCGTCTGACAAGATGTTGCAATAATCATATATATATAGAGAGAGAAAGGGAGAGATAGGCAGATACATACATAGGTCCCTTTAAGAAACTTGTTCCTTATTATTGAGCATTTTCAGTTCAAATAAGTCGGTTAACTTTGCTCATATGTGCAGATCGTCATATAATGATTACATCACTTGGGCTGGCAATAAAACATTAAAAATCTCAATGTTTAAATCCGAATAGTATTTCTTACGGTTAGCAACAACTGACCGGATTTGGTCCTTGCTGATGGAGCCAATAATGCCTTCTGTTGCCGGGTTCAAAGAATCTCTCGACTGGTATTATTCGTGACACCCTGCACTGATGATCTCCGAAATGATGAAACACTAGTAGGTGTAGGCATTTAATAATTGTCATAGTAAATAATTATATATATATATATATATATATATATATATATATATATATATATATATATATATATATATATATATATATATAAAGATTTTTTTAACTTTCAGAATAGAAACTCTTTAAAATTTAATAAGGAACATATTTCATAGAGGTTTCATTAACAAATATTCTGTACATAACGAGAAAAATAGAGATGAAAATTTCAAAAGGACTGTATAACTGGTTACGGTCAGTAGTAGTCCTCGCCAGCGAAAGTCTTTGTTATTGTTATTCTATTATTATTATTATTATTATTATTATTATTATTATTGTTGTTATTATTATTATTATTTAAAACATTTTTGTCCTGCTCTTTCGCGCGAGGACTAATTAAATAATTTCAAAATACACAATCATGTAATAGTCAATATATTGTGATTATTTGAATCGTGCATCAGGGATTATATCTATAGAAAATGGTGAGCACTTTACCTACAGTATCTTCAGAAATTTAAACCTTTAGACATAGTGTTACTATTCGCAAGATCTGATCATATTTGATGAATCACTGATGTTTGTAAATTCTTAAATTCTAATACAAAAGGTAATCTCTCATTAAAATTTCTACAACAAATTTTCCTAATAAAATTATATAAGATTGATTAATACATGCACTATTTGTGCAAATAGGATAACGTTTTAATGCTAATCTGTAGCAGTCATGATTTTTGCACTATATACTCTTGTTCTTAATATTAAGGTTTTATCAGCCGAGTATTGTGTGTATAAATCTATTCTTTGCTAGTTCTGTAAAGTAGTTACTCACGGACTGGAAAGATTTTCTGTTGTACGAATAACATTAGCTTAAGCTTATGCTTTGCTAACACTAGCTTAAATTTGTATCGCCATTGTTATGTGTTGAAAGACAATAGCTACCACGCGCAATGGTACCTGTGTGCGTATTTGAATTGACACTGCGTGATTCTGATGGAATGGAGAAGTCCAAAACGACCAAAGTAAATACCTAGAAAGATGGAGAGCATATATAGCACCAGGTGTTCGCAAATTGTTAACCATTTAGTACAGATCGGACTCAAAAAACACTTAACATCGGTGATCTTACAAAAAACTGGTGTATTAACGTGTTTATAACGTTAATTGATGTAAAATTATTTATAGTACGTTCACTACTGCCGAACTAAAATAAACTGTAAAGATGGTGGGATCCTTCTAACGCTCCAGAAGATATCTCACTACTGATGCAATTCTCTATCTATGTAAAAGCCAAGTACGTCCAAGGATGGAATAATGTTGCCATATCTGGGCAGGAGCTGCTAAAAACAGCCTATCCTGCCTTGACAGAGTACAAAATAGACTTCGTGGCTTAGTAGGGGAGGCCCTTTTCTCTAGCCTGAAACCTCTCTCCCACAGAAGAGACGTGTCGAGCCTATCCTTGTTTTATCGATATTTCCATGGCAAGTGCTCGTCTGAACTCCAATCTCTGGTTCCCCCTCGCCAATCTTTCACGAAAAACACCCGTCTAGCTGAATCCACTGTGAAACATTTCCTCCACTCTATATATGTGCCTAAATCAAAACGTAGATTCTATCAACAAAGCGTCTTTCTTAGAACTGCACGCCTGTTGAACTCTGTTCCGTCTGCCTGCTTCCCACCGGACTACAACTTGGATGTGTTCAAGTCGAACGTTAAGAAATTCCTAATGAACCGCCCCCTTAAGTAAACACTTCATCAATCCTCCACACTAACGTAATGTAGTTGCAATAACCCTTATCCCTGAGTGTCTTCCGGGCCTTGATAAGTGGTGATCACTGTGTTAAATAACACAACTGTATTTCTTCTTGAACAACAGTGGCGACGTAAATCCTTACATCTTTTAATAAGAGACTATGTAACACTAACCGTTTCACACAAGAAATGAGATGACAACATAACAGTTACTTGATATGCAATTATATATCAGTTTGCTATCTAATATACGCCAAATTATATTTTCCCCTGATTCTTTACATATTTGAACAAAGATTTACGTAGTGTAAAGGGAGGAAAAATTGTTGCAGTGATGTTGCATTTCAGTGTTGCTTTGAGAGATAATGTGTGTGTGGTTGAAAATAGGATTTATACTGTTATCTACTCATTGAGTGCAAGGAATAGGGAGAAAATAGTAAAATTATAATTGTTGTAATCAACATACTGCGACATCGTTTTTGTATGAATACAAAAAATGTAACAGAAGTACAAGAAGCAGAGGAAAATACCTCGTACTAAAAATAAAAACGAAACGAGGAGAGTCTTAGAGAAAATAGCTTATACCAGTACACTTACGATGGCGTGTTGGAGGATGAAATTTTAAACATAAAGTATAAGCGTAAGAGCCGAAATTGCGAATTGATTCCTTCTAGTTATGGCCCAACTGTATAAGACGGAGCATCTGTAGGTGTTGTGCACATTATTAGTATTATCTGCTATACTTGAATTACATTTCATCATGTAGTCTTGATTCTTAGACACACTTATAAAATTAAAGACTGAACTAAAAACAAAACCAAAATTTTAGTTCCTGGATATGACCTTAAACTATATCCGATCGTGAGACCCTAGATTGCGGGCTTTGGGAAGTATGGATCCTCCCTTTCATTGCAATTGCTCCCAGGTACACACTCATCCGGAGTGGTAGTAACTGTTAGAGCCCTAACTCTAGGTTAAATAGAAACCGACTTGAAAAAACAAACATATTCTATTAAAAACATTTTCATCAAAATCATTCGATTCGGCATTAAATAACCTGAAAAGAATTGAAATGCAGTAAAATATTCAAACCAACCAATCACCCAACCACCAAACCAAAATTTGGAATATTTAAAACAAAACCACCAAAACTGTAATTGCCAGTATGACACAATAAACACATTATGCTTTAATGTTTGTTCTATAAGACATATTTCATATAAAGCCGCACTTTTAAAGACTAGAATTACTTTGAGAATAAAAGATATTAGTACTATTATTATGATTAATTAGAAATAAATACATGTGAAATATGATAATGTATGTATAAATGAGATAAATATGATAAAGTGTGTAGGAATACAAATGTATGCATTAATATATGTAAAAGAAAATATAAATCGTGAATACATAAATATATCTGAAAGGTAATAATGTACATATGCACACGAATGTGTGTGAATAGTGATGACGAACATATGATCAGAAATATGTGTAGTAAATAAAAACGTAGTCGTATTATTAGTCGTATGTTCAGACTGATGTCCTTCTTTTGAGTGTCTTTTTTTATAACGGTTCTATCGATGCCACGTCCGGCATTCTTCAGGTGAATCTTTTTGAACTCGGGTATATTGCTGCCGAATTCGAAAATTTAGACGAAATTTCGATAAGAGCTTTTGTATTTACGTCACCGGGGTAATGTTCTTGCCATCTCAGCTATGACTGGATATAGGTACGGCCTAATTCGCAATTATGTTTTCGATCGCCCACACCGAGAATTAAACCTTTTAACCTTCAAATTTATATAACTTCTACAATAAATTTCTCCAGATTCGCAATGAACTACTCCATGGGTCTTTGAGGACAGTCCTAGCATTTATTATTTATGTTGCGCTGTTGATGGCGTCAACATAACCGATGACTTGGTTGCGATCATCTTGATCATCAGCGTAACCAGTTTCCTCATTGAGAGCCGCAGTAGCGGTTTTGGCTGTCTTCATGTCTTGACGATTATTATTTTTGTTAATCTAGAACACTCCGAAAGTAAGAGTCATGTTCAGAGTTTATATACGCCAGTTTTAGAAGCAGTGGGGCTTAGAGTCGATTGCCGCCTTCATAAACATGAGATTTTTACTTGTTGCCAGATGCATTAGGAACCTCGATTGCATACTACGTGTAGAGTAAAGCTTTACGGAAACAGTTATATACATATTTCGTTTTCCCTTAGCTTGATGCTAAATTATTCTTAGGCTCCCACATACAAATCTGATGGAATGAATTAGAACATTTTGACAAATGATAAAGTAAAAATGTAAAGTTGAAGACCATATTCGAATGCAAACAAAATGATTCATTTTCATTTTTTTGATTAAACTAATCTTTTATGAAAAATCAATATATTTTCATCTAGTTTAATGTACTTGTCCTTAAGTTTAAAGATTAGTCATAATTATGGCATTAATCAAATTTGAGACTTTCTTACAAATTAATAATTTGTGGAATATAACTTATTAAATAAATTATCAATCAAAAGTAATTTATAATACATATCTTGATTAGTAATATCCAAATGTTAATACGTTTACGCATATAAAAGTAGGCAAACACGTATTTCAATATGTTAAGCAAAATATTTTTTACAGATATTTGATCATAAGATGACGCGTTATCAGATCTGTATGTTTGTTAAATTTATTGCAGCCATAATGTATTCAAAGCACATTTTTATAGACACTTTTGGGAAATTAAATTAAGTGATTGTTTTTTACACTATAGATCTTAGAAAATTTGTAATCGTACGCTTTTGCATAATGTTATAATTATTTTACCAGGAAAATAGTCTTGTGGGTAAATAAGAAGCTACCACATTTTCAGCAATTATCAAGGGAATGCTGAATGGTTTCAAGACAAACACGTACACATATAGACGCATTAATAGTATAAACACCCAATGTAGCAACACAATATATATATATATATATATATATATATATATATATATATATATATATATATATATATATATATATATATAAAGGAATTATGGGGGAAAAATTGGTACTGAGACACAATTTGAACCAGACAAAATCGATATTCCTGGTGCAGAATTACTTAAACAGTCGATAAAAGTAATATAAATTACAAGCTGACAAATAAAAATGAGACAGACTTCTAACAGAAACAAGAAATAATTTAAAAAAATGAAAAATTCAACATATCTTTAAAGAAAAAAAGTCGTAAAAAGATTAAAAGAACAATTTAATTATTTCGCAAAACATAGTGTTACTGTTCTTTATAATAGAAGCTAATCCTTTTAAAAACACAAAGACTGAGCCGTATTATTTAAACTAATATTAACCAAACTAACTACTTACAACAACTCTTAAACTCTGGAATCATACAATGCTAATCTTATCTGGTCTAACGTTAAAATTGCTCAGTATAATCTTCATATATTTTTTGCTAATATTTGTTTTTTTTTTTAAATCCATTTCTATATGACAAGCAAATGGGGAGGCTCAGTTTTGCTCAGTTATATTATATATTATATTTGAATGTGTCCAGGGTTCATATGCATTTTATACAGTTGTAATTTTAAAGTGAAAATAATATAATAGTAGGTGACACCAGCTGAAATCGAGACCGAAAGCAAAACTGCTTCATTATGAACTAGTCAAGTTAATACTGTTCAACATGATAGGCATATAAAAATGATTAAAAATAAATACGAATCTACAAAATAAATCCAATTTTGACCGCTTAGAACTATTTTATCCTGGTAAAACCCCATAAATAGGGGTTATAAAATCATATCATTTGAGGTCCCTAGTGCCGCTTTGCAACTTTTACTCCCAGTAGAGATAAAGTTTGAAAATTTGAAGGCAGACACACAGGCACACGAAGAGAGAGAGAGAGAGAGAGAGAGAGAGAGAGAGAGAGAGAGAGAGAGAGAGAGAGAGAGAGAGAGTTTTATATATAAAAAAGATTTAAACTCTTGCTGACATAATAATAATAACCGTCAACTCACGATGGAATTAATTTGCACTTAAATTAGTTGATGTTACACTTCTTATTTTAAAGCGATCCGTACAACATAGAAATTCAACTGTTAATAGCAACTATTTTCCTATCTATATATCTGTAAAAGTAAATATGTCAATTTTCGGTTTAGAGACTTGAGATTTGACAGAGGAGTATGGATATTTTGGAAAAAAATGTTAATCGGTTTTCGCCAAGATAGTTTGCTGTCAAAGGTCAATGTGCAACAATTTGAACTTCATAAACTCTACTAAACTCCTTCGCCAATTTGGGGTCTAAACACTATCAATGTTAAATGTAGGTTACTTGGACATGGGTGAAACGTTTTAATTTGGGGTTTTGCAAAAAATGTAAAATGACCCAAATAAGGACCAAAGTTAAAAAAAGGAATTGACCTCTGCGGTCCCTATAATATTAATTAGCTAATTTCTCATCTAAATATTTAAAATATTACATGAAGGGTTTCCCGAAATAGGGAAAGCTTTTTAATCGGTTTGGGTCGAAAAATTGAGCTTCCAAGGGATCAAATTTCAAATGATATCACCTTTGCGCTTTTTAACAAACAATTCAGCCAACGTTGGGTCAAACATTTTAAATCTATACATAACGAATATTCAGACATGCAGCAATCATTTTAATCAGTTTTGGGGCTAAAATTCGGCTGCTTAAAGGTCAAAGCTGAAAGAGTTGACGTTTGCAGATTATACCAAATTCCTCAGCAAATTTAGGGTGTAAACACTTGAAATTTTAGATCTAGGTAACTTGGACATAGGTAAAACCTTGCATTTTAGTTCGAGATGATAAAATAAAATTTAAGAGGTTAAAATCGAGGCCAAATCAAAAAAAAAATGACCTGTGCAGTCCCTGTGAGATTACTCAACAATTTGGTCTAAATATTTGAAATCTTACATGAAGCGTATTCACACGTTTAGATGGTGCATAGAGCCCGAGCAAACTGGGCTGAACTGCTAGTATAAAATATTTTAAATATGCGCGATAAAGTTAACTTTTATGTAAATATTATTTCGTATAAATATGTTCGTATAAACTGATTTTTAACTGGCTCTTAAAGCAGTCCAATTATATTTTAATTGTACCGTGCTTTGTAGAACGGCTCCTTCATTGTATCAAAACAGCCTCTCAATTGTATCTGCTCAGTAGACCTTTTTTATAGGGGCAATATATATATATATATATATATATATATATATATATATATATATATATATATATATACTTTAAGCAGAAATGTGTTTGACTGTATATAACGTTTATTTTTATAGTACATATTTTGCCCTTTAACTTGAAGCAAAAATGAATATGCAATGCTTTTTTAGTTTAAATCGGGAAGGGATTGTAATGCTACTGTTTCACGAACTGTGTTGTATGCGTTGTTGGATATTTGTGTATTTTTGATTGTAACTCAGCGTAATCATATTAGGCCTGAGTCCAGCCTGATTAGTGATACTGAATATTTTACTAGTATCATTTCTTTAATTATTTTTATTATTATTATTATTATTATTATTATTATTATTATTATTATTATTATTATTAGCATTATTATTATTATTATTATTATTATCAATAGTATTATCAATAATACTATTATTAATTAATAAATTAATGTTTATATAAATATGATTTTTTTGGTTGGCGTTTCATTTTGTTTTGTGACTGATTTACTCTGATGTGTTTAAGTTATTTAATCTCGAAGTCAATCATCTGGTCTGTAGCCAGATATTCCCTCTCCTAGCATTTTGTAGATTTGAATTATTAATTTTTGTAGATTGGAATTATTAATTTTTGTAGATTGGAATTATTAATTTTTGTAGATTGAAATTATTAATTTTAGTAGATTGGAATTATTCATTTTAAATTACAATTTCTCTTTCAATGGGGTCATTAGAATTATTGTTTATCGTTTGCCTTAGATTGTGATGGTTCATCGTTATCGAGAGAAATCTGTTCATAAGGTATTACTAGCGTTTCCGCTTTTAGTTGCTGTTTGCTTACATTTGGTTTGTTGAGGAAAATCTTGTTTTATTTTTATTGAGAAAGCTTGCTCAGTCTCACTGTAAAAGTTTTCAAAACATATATGCAATATTTATATATTTTGAATTCACCGTATTATTGCTAAGCTTGTGTATATGTTACTTTTTTCTCGGGTTTTCCACTGTATTCTTGCTTGCATGAAAGGATGTTTCAGGTATATATCATGGTTAATATTATATTTGCCCTCTTTTAGTTATATCTTTCGCTTTCTCTCTTTCTCTCTCTCTCTATCCCTATATATATGCGTATGTAAATATATATATATATATATATATATATATATATATATGCATATATATGTGTGTGTGTGTGCGTGTGTGTCTGTGTGTGTGCGCGCTTAGATGGATAAGTGTTAAGAAGGATATAAAGAGCTGAATAAGTTTTTTTTTATTTTAATTTTACAATAACAAAACATTAACTTAGTCCATAACTATCGTTTCTGCAAACGAGGGAAGTTGTCTGTGACCATCAAATGGACCAACAAATGGTTAACTGTAAAAAAAAAGGTGTTTTAGTTCCGCAATCTGAGGAAGAAGACTAGAGATCTCGTCTGCAGCAACAATTGTTATGAACTAAGTTAATATTTGAGGTTGTAAAATGAATCAAAACACACACACACACAAATACACACACACACACACACACACATATATATATATATATATATATATATATACATTTCCCAAAAATATCTGACCTTTATTGAGGGGAGAATAAAGTAAATAAAAATGCTTTCGAATGTAGAAACTTGATTCCAAATAATTCGCATATGTATATTCTTACCTCTCTTTGTAAATAGGTTACGATTATGAATACTTCACGTATAAAGTAATCTTTGTACTCCGTTTAATTTACTTACCTATGAAAAACAAATAGAGGAAGTATATCATATGAGAAATATTTGGAAGTAAGTCCCCCATCGCTGTTAGTACATATCATATGAAACCATAGCAGACAGTTTTTATTTTCTCTCCATCAAAGCCAGATAACTTGGGGAAATACTAGATACTTTGTAATTTATATGTAAATCTAGGAAAACCAGTGACTATGATTAAAATATTGGTAAAAGTGCAGTATCTGTCCTCCCACAAAACTCATTTTAAATTACAACGATTATAGGTTTGCGAGGGTGCTGAAAACGAAGATAAGTTTAAATTCTAGGAAAAAAGTAAGTTTTCAAGAAAAAAAAATTTGTATAAACTGGGGAATCACTTTTACAATGAAATTTACGTAAATGAGCACCGACTTATATCCCCCACCTTTTTGAGGAGCGTCTGTTATTTATTTTAGGCTTAGTGATATTGTGACTAAGTAGCCCAACACAACATTCACCTTAAAAATATATGGGTTTTCGGATGTTGCGAAAACGAATATCGCATTTTAATTTTCCGCGAAAAATGTTTTCTCTGGTTTGAAACAATGTAATTATGAGTGCTGGATGTTGTTGTACACACAATTGCGCTCATTTTTTTCGTGTTAAACTGCAAAATACTTATTTGCGGAAAATTAAAATATGATATTCATTTTTAGCACATTCGAAAATCTATAGAAAAAGAAAAATTTTTTTTTTTTTTAAGGTAGGTTTTGTGTTGGTTTATCTGGCTACAATAAACAGCATTGTCAACAAAAAAACAACCCCCGCTTAAATGTGGCCATAAAGGGGGTGCTCATTTGACGTGTAATGAATACAGAAAAGTGATCCCTAATCTTTCAAAAAAATGTGCGACCATAAGGGCAAATCTCATAATTTCCCAAAAACCTCATCAGCAATCGACGAGCAATTCTCAAATTGCAAAAAAAATTGTGTATCTATATATGGATATATCTATACTTGCAGCTAAACTGGATGTGGAAATGTTCATATATTTTGTTCTAAAGGACAGACGATATAGAAAATCTATCAACATTTTTAAAAGATTATAACAGTTATATGAGGTTAAACTTGTATAAAATTTCTAAAAAAATAACATGACATATTTTCAAAGCAATAAAATATGCCACAATTCGCCTAGATTCGTATACATAGTATCCTTCTAAATAGTTTCGGTTTTGCTTCTTCTGTAATCTCCCGTGATGCATTGAAAGGCTACGACGATATATATATATATATATATATATATATATATATATATATATATATATATATATATATATATATAAAATACGTAGTATATACGTTTGAAGCCAAAAACAACGCATTATTACAAAATAAACAGACATTTATTTTGTTTGAAAATTATGTTGAAATTCATAAATATATTTCGAGGCAAAACTCATCATCAGTATGTCTTTCTTTTTCTTTTTCTTTTTGTTTCCATTGTGTTGTTGGGGCAGATAATAAAAAAGTAAAAAAGTCCGTTTGTTGTTTTTACGGTACTTTTTAAAATCTGGGAAGGGTGCCTTAGGTCAGGCAGGATACACGTTAAGATTTCTTGTTCCTTAAAAGCATCGGTTTAGTTTGAATAAAATAAATACGTATTATATGTGTTTGAAACCAAAAAAAAAAACGCATTGTTACAAAATGAACAGACATTTATTTTGTTTGAAAATTATGTTGAAATCCATCAATATATTTCGAGGGAAAGCTTCATCATCCGTATGTCTTTCTTTTTTATTTTTTTTTGCTATGTTGTTAATTTTCAAACAATATAAATGTCTGTTTATTGTCTAATAATGCGTTTTTTTTGTTTCAAACGTATATGATACGTGTTTATTTTATTCAAACTCAACCGACGCTTCTATAGAACTAGAAAATTTTACGTGAACTCCACGTGACCCTATGCACAGTTCTGTGATTAAAAAAAAACTACCGTAAAAAATACAAACGGGCTTCTACTTTCTGATTATCTGCCCCAGCAACAGTATGGAAAAAAAAAGAAAGACATACGCATGATTAAACTTAACCTGGAAATTTTTATATGAATTTCAACATGATTTTCAAACACACATATATATATATATATATATATATATATATATATATATATATATATGTGTATATAGTATTTTTGCGGTTAACAGTGGCCCAATGGATGAAGCCCTTTTAATGGAGTCAAAGATGGCTTGTGTTACGGAAATATGGCAAAAAAAAATAATGAAGACATGGTAGGTGATGAGGGTTTGCCTCGAAATATATTTATGAACTTCACCATGTTTTTTAAACAAAATAAATGTCTGTTTAGTTGGAATAATGCGTTGTGTTTGGTTTCAAACGTATACAATAATATTTATTTTCTATATATATATATATATATATATATATATATATATGTATATATATATATATATATATATATGTATATATATATATATATATATATATATATATATATATATATATATATACAGAGATAGAGAGAGAAAGAAATAGAGAAATAAAGAGAGAATTTTTATATTCATATATATATATATATATATATGCATACATATATATATATATATATGCATATATATATATGTGTCTTGCTTAGAATAATAACAATTCTTTTATAAGGAATCTCATTTCAATGAGTTTTTTTGAAATTCGTTGAATTACAATGTAAATATATATATATATATATATATATATATATATATATATATATGATTAATTGAACGTGGTTTATTCGAAATGCTACGCAATTAGGCAACGTGTAGGGAATATACACAATGTAGAAATACATATTACATCATATGATAAAAAAATTCAACAAAAATGAAAAGCAATTAGTGCTTTTTGATAAATGGTAGAGTGTTTCAAAGACTATGAAAATAGTTTATCTACATGGAGTTGCTCACATATGCATTAATGGATATATCAAAATTTTCATTTTAATATTATTTAAATTAGAGAGTAAGCTTTGTAGATTAATATAAGCGTGACAAAAAAAACTTTACTTCATATGAAAAAATATATATATAATGTATGATACGTTTCGTTTTACATTAAATATTCATCTGCATTTGTTAATGTATGCTGAATTATACTATCAAAATTGTTTTTTTTTTACTTCCCCATTTCCGTCTCTCACAAATAGAGACAATTAATATATGTACTGACGCTTTATATTGCAGTAAGGTTTCGCCTCTCTCTATTCCCGAAATCATTTCCTTGAAACGAATAAAATGCTAATACTAGCTTGATTGAAATCAGTTTTAATGACATAATGTGCGAGCAATTGTATGGCTTCGGCAAAAATCTTTGTAAGTCTTCACGAATTTAATTAAGATTCTTACCTCAAGCGCACTAATAAGTTGTTCGAAGATCAGTATAGATAATGAAAACAAATCCTTTACACTAATTGCTCTGATCTAGACATTGTTTAATTGACAGTAAAAAAAAAATTGCCTACATTTTTAATACGGTCCTATGATCACTTGTTGACAAATTTCATTCTTAGAGCCGCCAAACAAATTTCGCTCTTTGTACAGCATTTTTATTTGGAATCGAATATACTTGTCGTCCTTTCCCCTATGGATATTAAGTTATTAATCCGAAAAAAAAAGAACAACACATGTCATTTCTCCTACCATAATAATTCTATTGTTTATTTATTTAAATGTACTTTGGGTGCACCATATAGAAGTTGGATGTCGACACAATGAGACATCTTGGTCAAAGAGCACATTTAATCAAAATTCGATATACATCATGGAATTTTATCTCATGAAAAATACCTAAGGTTCAACACTGGTGGCTCTAATTTTAGTGTTGACTCGTTTCCCGGTTTGGTCAACTCGAACTCGCGATTCTATTTGAAAATTTAAGAAATTATTTACATTAATTATTAAAATCATTGCTTTGTAAACAGAAAAGAGATCTCTTAAAATTTACGTGGTTTCTATTGGTATTTGTCTACTTCTACCCTTCTTATTTTTGATTTTTCATAATATTAGTAATCGTAATTCCGAGTCTTAATATAGCCCTGTTGAAACCATAATTGGCCTTTTAAATGTATTACCGTTTAATTTCATTATGTTAAACAAATGTTGCCTTTCTATAGAAGTAACACATGCTGCTGATTGCAGCAAACTCGTTCTAGAGTATTCCCATTACTTAATACATTTCTGGCTCAAATGAGGCAGACATGAGCGCCACTAGCAGCACGTGCAAGACGGTCACTTCTATGAACCTTCCACAGTCCTGCTATCTGGTGAGGACCGGGTCTAGGCTATGGTTCCTTGAACATCTGCCGGACCAGACCTTGGATGTTCCAGAGCCTTTATTTTCAATGACGCGCATATTCTAATCAATCCCCATTAAGTTTCAATTTGCCGTTTTAGGCTACAGCCAGTCTTTCTTTTTTATGGAAATACGTACTGATAGTTAAATGTGTATTCAATTACATATCAAGTAATGCCTGTGCTTGAAGCTTTTTATAGTGATGAAAGGCTTTGCGCCGAGACAACCCCACTCTCTGAACAACTGATCGAACAAAAAAGAAGAGCAACTCAACATCAGTGGATGCAGCAGTCGCCGCAGGTTTTATATCAGCCATTTCCTTCTCCTAGAGAGGTTGCCTTCACCACGGCTTACGGAGCTCTCTCCACCCATCATGCAATTTGATTAATGACTGGGACTTAGGTTTCTTGGCACCAGATCACATCCCACACGTTGGTTGGTTATGTATGCCGCAGCTTACAGGTTCAACTTCCTCTGGAGGTTTCTGTCGGGGTTACCTCACCCTTAACGTTTGGTTAAAAGAACTGTGTCCCACAAGGCACTGGAGGTCCAGTTATACGTCGCAGCACACTCATCGTTCATCAAAGCGCCGTCTGCATGGCAGTGGTCACGACGTTCGCGTGGGGTTGATTTGTCTAGGAGAAACACAGTATGACGCTAAGACATCTGTGTGCTTTTAACACACGTCCACACCAGACATTGGTCACCAGTTTAAACACACACACGCATACACACGTATCAAGACACACACTCACAGAGTGCAGATTAAGGAGAGGTGTGGTAAGTGATTGCGCAACACTTGCCTGACAATTACACGCACTATTGCCCCAAGGGGTTTCATTTTTCTTTCAAGACTGAACGGAAGCATGGATGGATGGAATCGCTACATTAATTTCGTAAAATTATTCGTTCCCCAAGTGTTACAAAAATGTTTCCAAAAAAATTTACGCCATTTGAAAATACTGCTAGGGTGTTTGTACCTTCGTGATTATTAGCTAAACATAATTCCACTCAAAATAACATTTATGAAGTTGCCAAGTTAAATTAATTGCCTTTAAAAGACACACTCTATAACTTCAACGCATATTCGCAGGCAAAGACATCTGGTTGTTTATTTTTCTTAGGATTATTTGTAATAGTAGTAGTAGTGGTGGTGGTGGTGGTGGTGGTGGTGGTGGTGGTATTAGTAGTAGCATTCGTAGCGTGTCTTTTACACTTATAGTTTTCTTATTTATTGATTTTTATATCGGAGATACGCAATACGTTTAAAGTATTATGTTTTTTCATGAAAAAAAATCGTAATGTACGGCAAACTTTATATTAAAATTTGCACCTGTCAAAATGATGCTTCGCTGATAGTTTTTCATGGTAAGTTACGCCGGTAGATTTTTCTATAACACACATTTTTTCTATAACACACAAAAAATGCAATGTGCGAGACAACACACTCGCACACAAACAAAAACAAATACACATACATATACACATTCACACACACACATGCTCACACGCATATATATGTTACGTGGTGGGTGTTATTATTAATGAAAGTATATTCTGTATTGTTATTGTTCGTTTTAGGAAGAGTATTAGTGTTTTGTCTAGAGGTTGTCTTAGAAGTGTTCATGTGTTGAGTGTTCATATGTCTTAAGATGTTCACGTTTGTTGAGATAGCATATTGGAGACATAAACAGGGTTTATATAAAAGATAGACAGTTCTGTATATATGAGAACCAGGCTACATATAAAGAAAGAGGGAGAGAGAGAGAGCGAGAGCGAGAGAGTTCTTATATATATATATATAATAGACAGTGTGCATGCTACTACAATAGCCAACGGCATGTAATACACAATGAGAGGAGATTTGATATATAGATAGATAGACCGAGAGTGAGTTTGATATTTACGTTGACAGTTGTACATTTTTTAAAAACACAATGTTCATATCAATATTCGTGAATATCTTGATTGATTGACCGAGAGATAGTGCGTTAGACATTTACATTTTGACCGTTGCGCATATAATATAAACGCGTTACCTTTCTCGTTGTAATGATGAACACAGAAGCACCAGATACAAAAGCACATGATGATACGTTTATTTCTTCTTCGACCGGTCGGACATGATTTTGTATTTCAGGGATTAAAAGTTGTTACGTGGTTATCTATAAACCCCTCCTCGCTTCCAGAGGGTGCCTAGAATCGGTCTGAACCTCTCTTCTCCTCTGATCTGACTGATCTAACTCGCTCTAACTAACTTCGAACCATTCCTATACTGAGAAATCACATGTATGTCTAATCAACATGACTATATCTCACGTTTTATCAACATGCGCGATTTGCACGTTATTGAAACCGTTTCTGACGACCAGGAAATTTCCCATTCTCTTTCGTGTTTTACACAGAAATTTTCTAATTATGTAACCAATATTTTATTATGCATTCTTTCTAAGAATGTGAATAGTTTCCAGCCAAATTTGTGTTTATTTAATATCTTAACAGAATCAAAAATTTACTAGACATTCCATGTATAATAACATGCTGCGTTTATTTTAACGTATGATTCTCAATTCCAAATCTAGCTTTGCAAGTTCGAATCCTTGACTATCCTATTTCTTATTTGCATTTAACTAATTCCCTATTTTTTTGGCTGTTGTTTATTATTGCGCCCAGTAGTTGTTTGTCGGCCATATTTTTTCTCAAGCTCTTTGTATCGGTACCTCTGATAGTCGCCAGGAGCGATTGTTGATGTTGTTCTTTTCATTAATTTATTGAGGCTTGGTGTATTTATTCATAGTCTTTTAATAATTTTATTGATTACTAGCGGTAGTTCCCGCCGTTGTCCAGGCGTTTAGGTTGTGTAGTAAGGAGCCGCGGTTGGGGTAAAAATAACAACAGCGGAGTGTACGGGGTGTGTGTTGGTGGTGTTTTGTGAAATCCTTCTATGGTGAAAAAATGTAGTAGTAGTAGTAGTAGTAGTAGCAGCAGCAGCAGTAGGGTGAAAAAATAGTGTTTTGTCAATTCTTCTATATTTGGCGTCCAAAAATCGCGCTTTAAAAGATTCCGATTTCGTGAAAATCCGTAGCCTCTGTGGAAAGTTTTGTCGAGACTAACAAACGTACACACACACACACACACACACACACACCCACACACACACACACACACACACACACACACACACACACACACACACATTTTGCTTTTTATATATTAGACTAGTGGGGGCTCCCGGCATTGCCCTTGTGTTTAGGTGGTGTAGAATGGACTCCGGGGGGATCTAAAACAGCAGTAGCGGGGGCGCACATGTGTGTAAGTATTGTAGTAAGGAACCCCGAGGGTGTAAAAACAAGTCGTAGTATACGGGGGGGAGCATCGGAACAACAGAAGACAGAGGAGTAAAAAAATAAAGTGGTAGTATGCAGGCAAGCTCGAACACGTAACGGGAAATAGGAAAAATGTGCTGCCCTCTTAATCGATGTCTCCATCGCTCGACTGATATGTGAGAACTTTGACATTAAGGCTAGTCAATCGAAAAGAATAGATGACTTGTGAAAAAAAAATGGCGATGAAAAATCCGACCCATCCTTGTAGAAAACGGCGGACGTTCGAGTGTATGAATTATTGTTTTGTGCCAGCTTTTCGATGTTTTTAGTCTGAATAGACGGAGGTTTTACTTGATTCCGGTTTTTTTAAGGCTCCGTCACCTCTGTAGAAATGTTCTTCGAGACATACAAACACACAGGCACACACATTTTGCCTTACGAATTACCTGGATGTCAAGGTTTGTCAGGGTATTTTGAGGTGCGTGAATATATATATATATATATATATATATATATATATATATATATATATATATATATAGTGGTAGTAGCTAGGCAGGCTCCAGCCCGAGAATGTAGAGAGATGTTATAAAAAATGATGATAGTAGCGTGGAAAGGGAATCAAGACAACAGTAGGCAACCAGAGTGAGGAGGTGGATAAAAAAGTGGTAGTAGACAGGCATCCTTGAACCCGTGACAGCAAATCAGAAAGTGAAGGAAAATCTGACGTCTTAGCCAATGTCACTATGACGGGACCGGAAGTCAAAAGTGTTGAAATAAACCGAAGTCAACCACGCGGTGGCCATGCCTTACTAAAATATCGGCCAAAAAAAATCGGCCCCTCCTTGTACAAAACGAGCGAGTTGAGGGTGAAGGAATTAATATTTTTGGCCGATTTCCCGATATTTGTCGTTCGTGATGTCGAGCTTCAAAATGCTACTAATCTAGCATTTGTCGAATGTTTTGCGGGGCATACAAACATACATACATAAATTAATAGACACATACATTTAAACAGATATTGTAAAATTTATATCATAGACTAACTTGGGTTCCCGGCGTTGCCCGGGAGTTTGTAGGTGTGTGTTAAGCAAAAACAAATGGTAATAGGCAGGCAGATTCGAACCTGTATCGCGAAGGAGGAAGGAGTGTGAAAAAGAAACTGACGTCTTTGCCGATTTGTTCATCGCCAAACAAGAAGTTATGAACGTTTAAATTAAGGCTAATCAATCCAAAAGAGAGAATGTCTTTCGAAAATATCGGCGAAAAATCGACCCCTCCCTGTGGAAAACTGCCCAGTTGAGAGTGAAGTAATTAATGTTTTCAGCCAATTGTTCGATATTTGGCGCTTGAATGGTAGTGATTAAAAGAATACTAATCTCATGAAAATTCGTTGCCTCCGTCGAAAGTCTTAGGCAGTCATATAAACACATATACATACATATATTTAAACAGCCAGTTTAAACTTATATTATATATAAACGTAGGTGGAAGATTGGTAGGCGCGATTTATTTTTATTTTTAATTTCGATGTTCTTATATTTAATATATTTAATTTATTAAAAATTATTTAATAAAGTTAGAGTATTTCTCACGGTATTAAATGAGATTTGGTTAATAAGAGGCTGTTTTTTGTCTGTTGATTAGTATTGTTTTAGTACTTTTAGTCTTCGTTTGAAATTTTTTATGTATCAAATTTTAGTATTATTGGTCAAAATATTTCGAAAGTCGGACAAATAAATGTGTTACATTGAATGTTTGGTGTTGTTTAATCGTGCTATTGTAAGGTAAATTATAGGTTTTTCCCCTGGAGAGTGTCGTTGTAGCGAGGCATGTGTATGCGTTGTATGAGTGTTTGGAGTGGGTTCGGAGAGTTTATTCGAAGGGGCTAATAAATGCAAACACTATATTAGTTTTACTTGGTGTGGTGTTAGTATTATTGTTGTTTTAATTATTAAATTGGAGTTTTAAAATTTAGTATAATATATTATATGATTTATCTTTTTTGTTCTAGTCTTTTAATTAGGTTTATTTGTATTTTTTCGTCTGTTAAGTAGTTAATGGGTAATTGTTTTATATAGTATTTTTTGACGGTGACGTTTTTTGAAAGGGTTAGCTTTTATGTTTTTTATTTTGGATCGAATTAAATAGAGTTGTATGTGCTTATCTACAATTGCATTCTGGGAATATTGTTTATTAGGGTTTGTTTTAAGTGTTTGGTTCTTTGTAAAATAGGTGTCGTGTTGATGCTATATTATATGAGCGGTAAATTATTATTTTATAAGAGGAGTTTCATTTTTTCTGTGCGGTCGCTTTTGTAAGTTAAGAGTATTTCATTATTGTAAATAGTTTTTGTTGTTTAGGTAATGTATTTAGTGGCCTTGCTAAAACTTACTAATATGTCAAGAAATTGCGTTTTGTTATTTATGTTTGGTTCAATGTAAATTTGAGAAAGGACTGTGTTTCTGGGTTTAGTTGGAGTTTAGTAAAAAAAAAGATATCCAGGAAAATCGAAAAAAATAAGGAATCCTGCCATGTTCAACCAGAGGCGCGTGACTAATGATTGCTGCCAATATATATATATATATATATATATATATATATATATATATATATATATATATATATATATATATATATATATAGCTGTCCTTTTTTTAAATCTCCGAAACAGCTACACGGTACGCAGCTGATGATCCCCGTTTTCTTATTTAAAAAAATAGTTAAGGTTATCTCATTCCATCCTCATGTAGTTAAATTCTATTTTAAAATTGAAGACTTTTGCGAAATCGGCTCATGCAAATGCTAAGTCTTTCTATTTAACAGGTTTAGTAAATGCTTCTTTTTTTTTCTTTCTTATATAAATGAGTTCTGTTTTGTCATTATAAACATTTTTAAAGTCGGATTATGTAGGTGCTAAGTCTGTGATAGGTTAAAAGTAAAATATTTTTCCTCCCGGGAATTTAAACTTCATACTTATTTTTATTTTTGCAATTTTTTTTATTCAAAGCTTATTTAGACTCCCTCCCTCTCTCTCTCTCTCTCTCTCTCTCTCTCTCTCTCTCTCTCTCTCTCTCTCTATATATATATATATATATATATATATATATATATATATATATATATATACATATATGTGTGTGTGTGTGTGTGTGTAACCAAAATAATTTGTGGTATTGTAGGAAATAAAACTCTGACGATGTTACAGAAAAAAAATAAAGCTGAAAATGTTTATATTCAACCATATTATTAGGATCTTAAAATGATTTTCCAAATGATACACTTTATGTTTAGCTACTAGTAATTTATTAGTCTAGCAGTTTAGTTCGAGGAACCCCCTACCCGCATCTTGTTTACCATTATCATATAAATATGCAGGAACTCAATTGTAATATGAATATCCTACAAATAAAGTTCTTCTTAGTAGTGCATTGTATGCAATTCACCTTCATCTATTAAGATCTACCTATCTGTGTATGTGTATTCTATCACTGTATCTAATATATACCAGGCTATGTGTTTGTCTGCCTGTCTCTATATTTCACACTGTATTTCTTCCGAAACTAAAAGTCATAGGCATAGGGGCCTTAAATGATTGGATGTGTTATGGACCGTTCTTTTATAGGTTTTTAGTTTTAAAGGCAGAAAAATATCTAAAATTGAAATAGAAATCGTTATAGATTTGTATATTAATTTTAGTTTATGTTTTTCGTTTGACTTGAAGCCACCAGATTACAGTCAGTTTTAAAACGATCCGTAATATCGCGCTTAATCGCGTTTGAGAAGTGGAATGTTATAGGAAATGAAATGTGTTCCTTGAAGTTTTCTTTGATGTTTATCTCTCTCTCTCTCTCTCTCTCTCTCTCTCTCTATATATATATATATATATATATATATATATATATATATATATATATATATATATATATATATAAGAAATTTATTACTGTGAGTCCAGAATGAGTTTACATATTGTTTCAACTTGAGGAAGATCCCCAAAGAGAGGAAATGTCCAACTAGCATCGTCAGAATTCATAGATAGACTATGAATTCTGACGATGCCAGTTGGGCATTTTCTCTCTTTGTGGATCTTCCTCAAGTTGAAACAATATGTAAACTCATTCTGGACTCACAGTAATAAATTTCTTATATATTGCTCTGGCTACACATTGAGAACTCTGTTCCGGTTTTTTCACCACTGGTAAATAAATAAATAAATAAATAATAAATAAATAAATATATATATATATATATATATATATATATATATATATATATATATAGAGAGAGAGAGAGAGAGAGATTAAGAGAGGGAGAGAGGGCGACAAAGCCCGAGAAAAAAGCATATGCCTATCTATTATTTGTTGAAAACAATACTTTTTTTTTGAAATTTTAGCTGAGGCCAGCACCAAAAATTAATACAGAAAAAGGATAATTGCACCCTTTTTGTTTAAGAGATGAAGAACATATTATCCATTACTAGATTTAGAAGTCGATCCTCTACTTTATTATTTGAGCACCCTTAGTCTTGATATGATAATAATACGCCTGATTGGTAATAATACAGAAAAAAGGAGTGTATTAGGATTTACATTCTAATCTGAGTAGTCGAATCATGAACCCATTTTTCAAGCAACTTTCGTAATAGAATTGATATAAATTTTCCATTTCATTATGAAACCGTATACAAGTGAAGTGCAACGTTCCGTAATATTACCGGCAGTTTGATTTATGAAACACGTTAATATTATATTTGTTCCTGTTGCTATGTCTCGGGCAATGATTTAGTCCTCTTATTATCAGCAATTCGTACAAATCAGATTATTGCATTAAATTTATTGCCAGCACGTGTTATAATATTGTTTTCGGTATTTATTTTCGAACCTCGAGCGTTTGAATTTCTCTGGAGACAAAAGATTCACATTTCCTTCTCGATATTTGCGCCTTTGAGCGTTTTAGTACTTTCTCTAAGGAATTCTTTGCAATTTTAGTAATAATCTCCAACATGTAACGAGTCGATATTTGACTTTTAAATTGGGTTATAACAAAATTCCGCTCGTTAAGAAAAATAGATGTGCTCTGCAAGTCTCTATGGCAAGCCAATCGCTTTTACATTAAGTTAGCGCATGTTCATCATATAACCTGTGATGCATAAAATAACATTTCATATTTTACTCCCCAAAAACTTAAGTTCAAAATGCATTTGCTAAATGTGTACGCGTAGTTATTTGTACATTTTTTGTTGTCATATAGAGAAACCAATGTAAGTTGAAATGACTTATAATATAGGGGGATTACTTAACGTAAAAAAAAACATTTACTGATAAGACTGTTTACTAATAGACAGGGAGACGAAATTCTAAATACCATTGGAGCAATAAATATCAAAATGAAAACGTTTGCTAGCTTGCTTACACTTTGTATTATAAGGTGAGAGTGAATGTTGACCAGAGTAATTCTGAAAAAAAAAGGGACGTCCTCCCCTACATTTTCATTTATTATCTAACGAAATAGTTTATGACGGTAAAGTTATGATTTCTATTGAATAATATTTCTTTGTATATCCTGATCGATACTAATTGCAGGGATTCTCTCAATACAAGAATAAAACATTGATCGACATCAGGAAAGCGATAGGTTTTATCTAATCCTGTGCCAATACTTACAGTATTTTTTCTAAACATGTTTTGTGGTATGAAATTTGTTCATTAACATATATTTAATTGTTTCCGTAAAGTTATTAAAGGATGAAAGGACGGTAACAGATTTGGAACCTCAGCGTGTAATTGAATCGATACGGTTTTCACTCTTATACCCCCACATACAAATTTGGTATGGGAACTAATGTTGAGACAACTCTTATTGCGAGTTTTTGTTTATTCTACGTTTTTAAGTGCGTTTTGTTCGGTATATTTCCTTAAGATATTTATACATATAAAGAGCCGGGGGGGTATCCATTTCAACCTTCATATCTTCCACAATTTTTACTCACATTCAGTTTTCGGAAGATAAATTCCAATAATCCATCTGACTGTGAATAGTTTTAATCTTGTTTTGTGTTTAATTAGCTACAGCATAAAATCCCCTACATTCCATCTCCCCTTTTTTGTTTTATTTCACTTCACTCGAAGTTCTCAGAAATCAAGGGGCCCATTACCTGGAGCTAAAACTTGAACTCTATATGAGATACATGCATATTCGAATGACCCATTTAAAACCTTTATCTCTCAACCTAGGTTAGTAAAAAAATTGAGACCACAAATTTCCTCTCCCTAATTAACCATTTTCATATGTTGTAGCTTATATTTCGTTTTGGTCTCTTGGTATTACGGACTCCATGATCAGGATTTATCTATTCTGGTGGAGTATCAAGCTTCGTGCTATTACTTGAGGTAACATCACTTGTAGAAGGTGCATCATTCCTCGTAAAAGCTAATGTGAATACGCCATAGAAGGGTGATATTATTTAGGGCGCGAATGCTGTGGTATTTTGAACATTTAGTCAGGGATTACTCCTAGGGAAAAGAATCCTCATTCGACGTTGTTCTGACAAACCCCTGGACATGTAGATTTTAGACCTTAGTAGGTATTCAAGTTCTCTCCTGAATCGTCACTCATATTTCTAGTAGCGAAGTCTTCATGCACAGTAAGTAATTCACATTTATTATATTTTATATTTAGATGTTATTTATTTTTTTACAGAATAGTACACACTTATCAAGTCACAGAGTACACACAAGGAGAAGGGTTAATTAGTGTACGCGAGTAATGGGGACAATAGCGTAGCAATCGATAGTATTACACATTTGTTATAATTTGAGTATTTAAGGTAATGGCTCAACCCGAACTTGTTTACTTTGGATTAGATGACGACCAAAGATGAAAACAACAATAATTAAGAAAGTATAAGCAATGATGACAACAATAGAGATAATAAAAACGAAGGAAAATGAATAACAAAAATAAATAAATGTGATTGAATAAGATAACTGAAAAGGAAACTAAATAAGCATTAAAATGATCTATAGTTAGAAGTGCAATAAATCCTGGACAACAAAAAGCTGTAACATCTTAAGCTTACCATATATTAAAATTGATAGACGATTTACTAAATAAACACTAACATGTGATTCGAGGATGCTTGTGCCCCGGATTAAATAGGATTAAATATTATCATTTAAATTAAATTGTGATATGTACAGGGGCTAATCGGGTTGGTTGGTTGTTTTTTTTACGGCATATCAACCCTTTTCGGGTTATTTAATGCCGAATCCAAAGATTTAGGAAACATTTTTTTTAATAGAATATATTTGTTGTTTTCACGTAGGTTTCTATTTAACCCATAGTTGGGACCCTAACAGGTACTACCACTCCGGGTTTTATTGGACCTGGGAGCGATGGTAATTAAAGGGTGGCTGCACACTCCCCAAAGACCACAAGCTGGGGCCTCACCACTGGATATACTTAAGTTATATCCAGGACCAGGGGCTAATCGTGATCAAATTATTACATAAACACAATTAATAACAATCTAGTAAAATATAAAACAAATATTAAAATCATGAATGTAAATAGTATTTTAAGTACAAAGTAATTTAATGATACCAGACAGTAAATATATATATATATATATATATATATATATATATATATATATATATATATATATATATATATATAGAACATAGCATAAGATTCTACAGAATGCAAATTAGACTTCGTGGCTTAGTGGGGGTTCCCTTTTCTCTTCCCTGCAACCTCTCCCCACAGATGAGACGTTGCGAGCCTGTCTTTGTTTTATCGTTATTTCCATATCAAGTGCTCGTCTGAGCTTCAGTCTTTGCCCCCCCTCGCCAATCTTTCAAGAAAAACACCGGTCTAACTGAAAACACTGTCAAAAATATTCCCCATTTTTATCTGCGCATAATTTAAAACGTAGATTCCATGAACAAAGCTCCTTTCTTGAAAGTGCACGCCTGTTGAACACTCTTTCTGACTACAACTTGGATGTCTTCAAGTCCAACATAAACACATTCCATTACTAACGATTACTATGATATTATCCCATTGATTGTTGTACGCGCAATAACCCTTGCCCCGAGTGGCTTTCGGACCTTGATAACTGGTGACTACCACGTAAAAAAAGTAACATGATAGAACTAATAACCTTAGTAAGTATCATAAATAAATGGTAATGATATCCATCATTTATTAATGATAGATGATAGCAGAAATTAGTAAATGCTGATACACTAAATGTTCATGCAGGATAATGCTCCCATTGCCAAAGCTGGCAAGGCCAAGAGGATCATTGACGAACATGGTATTCCGTGTTTGGATTGCCCTGCACAATCTCTAGACCTTAATCCTATCGAAAACGTATACCATTACATCAGGCAACAGCTATGCAACGATCAAAATTTAAATTTGATAGCATTTTGGAAAAAATTAAAGAGAAGTACATTAGCTTTTAACCGGAGTATTGCCGCTAACTAATTACAGGAATGCCTAAAAAGTTGCAGGATCTAAAATTGCGCATGAACCATGCTACTAAATATTTACTAGTTTATTGTGTTCCTGTATTATTTGCATTTAAATAAACGTTTCTCATGTGTGGAGATTCTTTTTACCTTTTCGATTTTAACTTATATTTTTAAATTGACGTGAGTACGGAGATACGTCAATTAAAATCTATTATGAACAGAAAAAATAGGGAAATAAAATGAGAATAAAATGGTGTATGGGTTTCTTAAGCAGTACACTCAATTTAGCTTACATACATACATATATATGCATATATATATATATATATATAACATGGATAGATAGATAGATAAATAGACACATGCTATTGGCACTCACGAAAATGCGGTTGATGGACGATATCGAATATGTCTATCTGTAAAGAATTCTCGCATGATGAACGAGATTCGCGATGCTCGGAGAAACAACGTCACAATGATAACACTGTTGACCCCTATTGGCAGTCAGTACAGAACCGTTCATTGTTAGATTTGTGTAAAATACGTCATGCTGTTCGAAACATTTTCTAAGTTTATCATATTAAGATTTCTTCTGCAAGCTAACAGAATAACAACGAGGCATCTGAGAAGATAGGCTTGCATGCACACACATCCACATATATGTTTATGTCTGTGTGTGTCCAAAACCGTTCCTTTTATACATATATGAGCTATACTTCCTCTCTAGAAATATAGATAAACATGCACCCCCGTTTATATAATCTGTATAATACAGAAATGATATAAGCTCCTTGCTATTTCCTAATATTTAATTTTTCAAACACTCGCATACATACATACATACATACATACATATATAAATATATATATATATATATATATATATATATTCGCGAATATTTTATTGAAGAGGATCTTCGTTCTTCCTTTTATGATCTTTCTTTCGAATTTTTCTTGTTTTCGTACAAGTATTTTTGTTGTGGGATCCAAAGTTCTTATAAAGTCCCCTTAGTTTACCGAACGTTTTCTGTCTCGATTGACCATCGTCAGCGTTGTTCTTCCTGTGCATACTATATATTGATTGATTTGTTCTCTGTCGTTTTACTGTTTTTATTACTAATAAAAGAGAATTCAAATTAGGCGAAACTACACATAGTAAATTAGTAATAAAAACGGTAATTTTGTAGGGAAATGTACACACAGTGACACACCATAGAAATGTACACTTTCATATATAGACGTATAGATTACTTTATTTCTTATTACTGTTCTCATTATACTATGATTCTGTCTATCCCCTACGTCTCTTCTCTCTGTCTTTATTTCCTATTTTTAATTTCTCTTCTTATTGATTATTCCCCTTATCTATAATCTACATCTTGCTATAAAGGATTAAATCTTTTGAACTTTGACCCCTTTGGCAGCTCAAATTTTCGACCCCAACCGATTAAAAACTTGCCATGCATTTGAATACCCTTTATTTAAAATTCAAATGTTTAGACCAGAAATCAGCTTAGTAATTTGGTAGAGACCACAGAGGTCACGTTTTTAACTTTGACTCTCATTTTGATTCCTAACCATTTATTGTTTTTGGATCACATAAGATTAAAAAGTTTGATGAACGTCCAAGTAATCTACGTTTTAAATTTCAAGTTTTTAGACCCAACCTTTCTCGACGAATTTGGAAGAGTGTTCTCAGGTAAAATCGTTGAATTTTTACGACTTTAACCGTCACATTTCTGGCTTAAAATCAATTTAATCAATTTTTCCAAATCTCAATACCGATTATATCAAATCTCGAGTCTCTAGAACGAACAAGAGTTATTTGGTAGGGAAATGTACACATACACACAGAGACATGTACACTTTATATATATATATATATATATATATATATATATATATATATATATATATATACACACATATATGTATGATTTTATAAGATATATATACTCAATATTATAATAGTGTTTATATTTTTCGATTTGTTAAGTAAGGAGTAGACATTATATTTATAAGTGACAAATTCTGCACTCATTATTACTAAATCAAGCCCTCGACTAATTGTAAGTCTGTTGCCTGCAAAATTATTGCGAATACATACTCATGACACAAATGGGCTCTGTTCTGTAAACTGAGATGTACGACACTCGATGTTGTCAGTGTACTTTCAACAATCAGTGCGACAGACACTCAACGTTTTTGGACTTTTAGTGGATTTTTGTTATCCGACTGATGTAAAATGTTCTGCATAGCACAAGGAGGTCCACCCTCCCAGTCCTTTCTGCAAAGTTATCGGGAAGAGCAAGTTTATCGCTTGTTGCCTATGGCGCCCTTACCCTTATGCTGTCGTAGAAACTCAGGCAAATTTTTGAAGGGTCGATATAATCCTCTCTAAGGAATGGGCTATTTTCCTACGTTTCGACCTTGTATAACAACCTCTCGAAATGCAACAGAAAATTAAATGTCAGTATGTATACGTCGAATTACGCTATCCTAGCGGTACTGCTACCTTCCACTGTTGTTTTTTTTATGTGTTCTTCGTTTTTCTAATTATACTTTACTTTTCTAACCTATATTCATATCAGTGTTTTACTTACGAGCCACAGAAATTGGCGTCGGAGTATGCGAATCAACAACAACCATCAAACGAAGATTCAAGATGTCACAACAAGAAATCTTAATGTACTGCAGTGTTTCACAAATGTTGGCGACAAACAGCATTAATCAACAAATGAATATTCCTCATAACTTTGCGATGAAAAATTCAATTTAAAATAATACCAATTACAAAAACATTTATCGTTGATTCAATAAGAGAATTACACCAGTTAATAATGTAAGATGTCCTCTCTATGTAATGAACGATACAAATTATATGCATTAGTATATGTTTTATATTATCGTTTATTTTATTATTCAGTTAAAAGTTAATAATTGTGAATAGCAAATCAGTTCCTAAAAGAAAAACAAATATAATTAATTTGATTGTACGATCGTTTCGAAGATAGCGTTCTTTTTATTGCACTTGACAATAATTATTGACCATGATTTTACAAAAGTTTTATTCTTGAAAAAAAAATAGTTTGGTCTACACAAATAGGGTGGTGAGAAAGAAGTAAAAAACACAAAAATAAAACTAGGATTTTAGTCGTGATTAATGCAAAACATCCCTATTTATCTCCATTATAAAACTTTTAAATTTTTATTTCAGCCAGTCCATCGTTGTATTTGGTCTCCGAATTGAGATAATTACTTAGAGTTTTGAAACTTATTTTTAATTCATAATCAAGATCGTTTTACTATGTCAATTTTCAGTCTACAGACTCGATATTTAACATAAGGAGTATTGAGACTTGGGAAAATCGTTCCAATTATGTTTCTGCCAGAAACTTGGGTGTCAAGGAGAAAAAGTTTAACGATTTGACTTTTAAAACTTCTACAAAACTCCCCGGCTTATTCTTTTTCTAAACACTTGAAATTTTGGACGTAGGTTACTCGCACATAGATCAAAATATTTAATTTGATTTTACACCAAAGCAATAAATGTTACGGGGTTATAATTTGTGCCAAATAAAACAAATGACTTCTCAATTAATTTTTGGTCTAAAGATTTTAAATTTTACACAAAGTGTATTCAGACATAGGGCAAGCTTTTAATCAATTTTTGGCCAAAAATGTCGCTATCAAGGGGTCAAAGTTAAAAAAATATTACCTTTGCGGTCTCTAACAAACTATTCAGCAAATTGGGGTCTAGACATTTGAAATTTTACACAAAGTGTATTTAGGCATGAAGCAAGCTTTTTAATCAGTTTATGGGCAAACATTTAGCTTCCAAGGAGTAAACGTTGAAAGATTTGCTATTTGCAGACTCTACCAAACTCGTCCGCCAATTCTTGGTCTAAACACTTAAAATTTTCGATGTTGGTGTCACAAATCAAACTTTTTAATATTCAAATATCCATATGCCCATAAACTTATGGGCCCCTACCCAAGCTGAGTGCAACTACTAGTATAATAATATATTTTTTTACTAATTTTTCATCCTTATTTTATCATTATATAAATATTATTGTTCTCTTTTCTATTATTCTCTATTTCATACCTTACTTTTATCAACTATGTTTCAATTTCTTTTTTTTTATATTTCCTATGTTTCATCTTTATGTTGTTTATTTTCTTTTTTATGGCCTCCCCATTTCCTCTAAGTATTTTTTGTGCCCAATCTCTTTCTAACTCACTACCACTTTTTCTTCACCTTTGGAATTATTTCTAATAATCTCACTCCTCTCCTTTCTCATTATTTGTACATCTGAACTTTCATATGTTAACCTTAAAGGTGTTGCTTTCTTTGCTCTTATTTTCATATAATATTGATTGTTTATCCTCTTCTATAAGTATATATCTTTAAAAGCAAATTAGCTTTGAGAATAATGTAGCTTTAAGATCTCATGAATTATAGAGATCCCCGCCGTTATTTCCTATTAAATTATTATAATCACTGTCATTCTAATTGACATGATAATGTAATAAAGTTCTGATATAATTAAAATTATTATCTCCCTATCATTTCTTATGTATGTATGTATGTATGTATGTATGTATGTATGCATGCATGTATGTATGTATGTATGTACGTATGTATGCATCTCTCTCCCTCTCTCTCTCCCTCTCTTTCTCTCTCTCTCTCTCTCTCTCTATATATATATATATATATATATATATATATATATATATGAGTGAATCGGGTGTGGGCGTTTACATGTAATAATGATCATTCAATGAGAGTGATTAATCGTTTTTGTCTGACGAATTCGACATGAAAACTCAGTGCTAATATCAAAATGATCATTCATCGCCTTCTCGCGCGATTATCCTTTTATACCTATTGCTTCTAATTAAACAATTATGACAGATATTTAGGTGAGATGTCGATGGCAAGATACCAATGAACAGGAGAAGAAAAAAAGGCGCCATTTGAAGCGACTCATCAAGTACCATTATCTCATTGTAAGGAAAAGGCGCCGAAATTGCCTCTGGATAAAACTGATATTTCTATCGAATAAAAAAATGGAAGAATAATAATAATAAAAAAAGAAAATTGAGAAAATATGTTTTTAACGTTGTAAATACGATCTGAAACGGAATTAAGGACACATCCTCTTAATGAGTTGTGCATACGCTTCTAAAATGCTCTTGCAACCTGTCAGACATTAAAGGAAGCAATTTGCACATTTAATCATGACAAATGAAAAGAATACACACGTCAATCTTTAGCAAGTTTGATTTTATATAGATTCTACGACGTGTCTTAAGTAAGACAGAGCTTATTCAATTTAAAACCACCGTATAACTGCTTTTCCCACCCCTTCCCATTAGTCATAGAAGTTAAACGACGTAATGCCTGACCCGTATTAGATGTTTTCTCATTTGCAAATGCTAAGCGCTCAATGAAATCCTCCACTGACTTGGAAATATATGCGGCTTGGAAACGTTTGTGAATGTGATATTCCCTGTAAAAATGGGATATGGGATAACACTATACGTTGTTAATTTTTTTCATTTAGTTTACAGATATAGCGATGAACATAAGCATTACTGTGACATGAGAGATGACTGTAGGGCATCTACATTTAGATAGACTTGTTTTCTGGAGTTGGAGCATTCTGTTATAGACCCCCTTCTGCTTTTTCGGACATTAATTCCCTATTAATATTCTATCTGCCCCTTTAATTGATATTTATTTGTTTACCATTTCGAAGTTGTTTACCGGTTACATTTGCCATGTACATTTTGAAATTGTACCTCATTTTTATATTAATTTATTTTTCCTTTGGAGATTGTACTGCTGGAAATAGCAGCCAAAACTGCTGCCAACATTGTCCTGCTTTTTATTGAAAGCAGCAAATAGATTCTGTTAGTATCCTCGCTTTTCCTTTAAAGGCAATTTTCTGAATGTCTTTTGCACTTGGCTCACCAGGAATATTAGTTAGGTAGGACTCCGGCTTGATTTTAATAAACCCTATTTCACCTATAATAACTTGTATGATTGATCCCTCCCTTAGATTCGAGTTTCTTTTCATATCATACATGAGACATCGATATTTGGTCTGTTTCCTCTCTTCAGCTCTGTAAAGACCTTCATCATTAGGGACCCACGCTTCATCCAAGGTTACAACTCTCTCAGACTCATTCCATATAACTAGATAAGGTTTGACAGCAGCATTTTCTTTGTAGGTTGCTATAGAGATTACATGGTCGTAATGTATATTATATACATGATTGCAAACTGTTCTTTCAGGTGTATTTTTCAAAGAGTTGCTGCTACACTGGATGTGTAATTTTTTTTACAGATGGTCTAGTGGAAGTATTACATCTTCCATCATGTTGCAGATTTACACAAGATAACTCAATATTTCCAATTCTGTGTGGCAGTCAGTCTCGTTATTTCTGTAATAATTTAAATGATAGGAATCTTTCAGATATTCCAGTTTTTCTTAGGTTTTTCCGTAAAGTCTTGGTGTTTTAGTATCTCTTCCCTCCCAGATTTGTTTTACCGAGCACCATGTGGGATACTAATTACTACTAAGTTTGTTTATTTATATTTTTGTCTCATATCACTATGATGCTGGGTTAAACAGAACTAAACGGGAAAAGAAAACAAATCAAGATATTATGGAAAGAAATTAGAACCTAAGAACATGAAAAAGAATTTCAAAAACTACCTGGGAAATATACCCGGTGAATCAAATGTTAGAGAAAGACAACGAATTGCATTCAAAGGGACGGTTAAAAGCCTTTAATGATCTCTTGGTTTAAGATAACAGGTAAATGTCTGGAATCTAGTAGGATGCTCCATCCCCAGCTAGAACAACATAAGGAAATTGAAGAAATGTATTTGAATATACATACATACGTACTTACATGCATATGCACACAAATATACACATACCTACAAATATATATATATATATATATATATACTTTTAGCTCCGTTTTCTATGTACGTAAGTTAAGGATTTGTTTATATACGTGGATATATGGATAGGAGGGTTTATGAGTTATATACACCTGTTTTTTTCTTATATTTCTTACCAGAACATGCTGCTGCATTCAATATGTATCTTTTTAAAGATGTCTCAGTGGAAATATTTACACACTCCAGTGTCGCATCGTATAATATACACCTCCATGCAGAGACTCCCAGCTGAATATAGAGCGTCGCACAATCTTTACTCCTGTGTGTTAGAATCTACATTTGTTGGTGTTGCTGAGACCACTCACCGCCTTATAACATTGGTCATCAAACCTTTATGTATTCTTGCCTAATTTTACCTGGATTCTCGTGAATTTCTATCAAGCATGGATCAGGCGAGACCGGCAATCATCGGATTCAGCCGAGCGTTGTTCAAATGTTTAAACGTCAACCTGACTTTTTATTGTATTTAAACAATTATTTTTCTGTTATGTTTTTAGTAATTTTAAGGTTATATGAAGGGGGGATTTTTTTATTTCCTGGTTACTTATTTTTCTCATAGTGCTCCGTTTTCTATGTACGTAGGTTAAATAGTTTTTACAGACGTAGATATAGGAATAGTCATAATGGACGATGTATGAGTTATATCGAACTTTTTTTTCTGATATTTCTCACCAGAATATGCTGCAGTGTTCGATATGCAGCTTTTTAAAATGGCCCAGTGGAAATATTTTGAAAATCCACAGTGTCGCATCGTATAATATATACCTCCATGCAGAGACTTCCAGCTGAATACAGGGTATCGCACAATCTTTACTCCTGTGTGTTAAAATCTACATTTGTTGACATTGCTGAGAGCACTCATCTTCTTATAACATTGGCCATCAAGGCTTTATCTTAGGCAGTGATTCTACTCATTTCCTAAACATAATAGATCGAAGCTTATTTCAAAAAGTCTGCAGAGCCCAGCTTACCTTAAAATTCATTGCTAATTTTATACTTGTTGCATGTAGTTATGTTGATAGGTTGTCACTTTTACAACTCTCTTTTATTTGCATTGGAAAGTGTTGCTATAGCATTTGCGACTCTATTGAGTTGTTTTTATAGCAATTTTTTTATATTCTGACTTATTTGTAAGATAGTATTTTCTAATACATTCGTATTTCATGATTGAGCTTGTTCTTTTTACTTTCGTGATAATGATCACTAAGATTCTGGGAGCTCATCAAGTATTTCCCAGTGACTACTATATTGAAACGGTATCGATGGTCAGTAGAGTACAGACATATACAAAGTAGCCCGACACTGGTGTTGTATAATATTCGTTTCAGTGCCAACATTTTGCGTATTATACGGAAATTATATAAATAAGTTATGTATCTCGTTATGTTCTTATATTACAGTTTTCAAAGGCAAGCATATATATGTGTATATGCATATATATATATATATATATGTATGTATGTATATATTTATACATATATATGTTGTTTTGAAAAAAGGAAAATCGAATGAATTTATGAAATGATCAATGTTTCGTCCCTATTGCAGAGGGCATCTTTTAGATATTAAAAGTAAAAATGCAAAAAAAAAAAAAGAAAACGATCATAGACCATACGAAAATGATTTTTTTTAATATCCTGAAGATGCTCTCTGCAATAGGGACGAAACGTTGATCATTTCATAAATTCATTCGGTTTTTCTTTTTTCAAAACAACATAACGTCAACCATCGCTGGTATTTTTATTTTACTTTTATTCATACATACATACATACATATATATGCATATATATATATATATATATATATATATATATATATATATGTGTGTGTGTGTGTGTGTGTGTATGTATGTGTGTGTGTGTATAGCTAGTAGAATACTTACATGCACACTTATTTGATTAAACAGTGTCAAACTTATCTATTATAAAATACCTTTCTGCATTAATCTTCAAATGCACTTTGAAACAGTAGCTTGACAGACCGGTCGCAAAGCGGGACACACGGAGGTAAATAATGACATCAAAGCCACTTTATTGCAGACTAGAAGATCTTGGTCATAAAACCTAATTAAAATAAATTTCTGCTGAGTCGCTCGTTTGATTAATAAACATATACGCATTTTATTAAGCGTTTTAAATCATCTCATATTAGTTTGGATGATACGAAATACATTCGGATACACCTTTATTTTTATGGTGATTTCGCTTAGGTAATTTGTGTCACATGAGTATGAGTATTTTGTTACACAGGAATCAAAACTTATCAAGGCCTGGAGGCTACTTGAGGATAAGGGTTAATGGATATACATTAGTTAATGTAGTTCTAGCGTAGTAAACATAAGTAGTGGATTTTTTTTTAAAAATTGGATTACTCAGAAACTTGTTTACGTTGGACTTAAAGATAATCAGATCGCAGTCAAGTGGTAAGCAGGCGTGCCATTCTAAGACTTAAGATTAGTTCATGGAATCTACTTTTAGGTTTAGGGATAGATAAAATGTTTGGGAATTTATTGATGAAAAGGCGAATACATCAAACAATCTAATAATTCTACTTCAATGTTTAAAATGTTTTTATTATAATGTTCAATTGTAGATTATCAGTCAGGCACAGACTCTATTTTAGCATGGCATATTTCTGCCTACTCTAGGGAAAGTCATGATAATGTGATACGATAATCGCGGGGTGATCGAAAAGTGGATTTGTGAATCGAAATTATATCACTGTTCGTATTAAAGAGATGCACATCATTTTTTTAAGGTTGGAATGTGACTGTAATTTCTCTTATAATTTCAAGTTTACAAGTAAAATTAAATTGCACAAAATTAAAATTGTTTTGTTATTTTTCTAAATTTATCCGATGACTATTGATAATTGGAAACGTTTCTATTATTCGGACTATAGATCATGTTTTGAGTGTTACTTAAATATATATTTTATCCATTGAAAACTCCAACGTCATTCATGTCTAACTCGTAAAACTACAGCATTTACAAACTTTGTATCATCCATCAGTTTTGCAATAATGAGGCCATCGCATGCATACAACTTTAAAAATGTATAATCAAACTGTTTTTTGCACATCGGGTCGATTGTATGACATAAATAATCCTTAAACTTCCCCAAGGGCATTCTACACTCTAATTCGGTAATTTCTCTTTGATCAGGACGCGGATTTCGTATTCAACCGCATAATGACTATGCAGGATACTAGGCATCGTTTGCATGTGCGTTTCGTGTCTTTTGTGTTTATATTAGGTTAAGAAAGCAAAACTATTAATGTGCGTCCGCATTAGGAAGCCCCTATTATGAAACGCATATACTTGCTGCGGGCATAGTTTGATTTTACTGAATACATTAATGTATACGAGTATTGTTAGTCTAAGGAATGGATACGTGGGTGGTCACATGAATATACGTATTCACGAGATTGTTGTGCCTTTTACTTTTACGAAAATCGACAATGGAAACATCATAGTAATAGCGAGAAATGTAAGCTCGCGGTGGATAAAGCCTTTGTTGCCAATGTGCCTGGGACCTATGAATCACTGCCAGAGATACTGTATTTTCTGCATTATCGTGTTTATCAGAATACCGTTAGGCACTTGTCTAACATAAGTTGAGAAAGCTTGCAGATATGTTCGTGTTGGAGCGGGTTCTTTTCTCAAGCATCGATTCTGCTAAATTTTATGATTTTTTTCTAAGTTAAAAATTTAGTTTTTTATATAATATAGTAAATTGAATGCATCCAACCTTTAATGCGCTGTATGAAGACTTTTAATTTAATTAGTATATATCTTTTGACTGATTATTTTTTATTTGTTAAACGCTAGTAAGCGTTAAAATTTTGTATCAGTATTGATATATTTGAATATAATGATAGATATTCAGCTTGTTTACACGTTTAATGACGAATTATGTGCATTTTAGTGTTGTTTAATTATCATTGCCGCGAGATCGTTGGTTAAGCCACTAGTTAATCACGAGAACGGCTTGAATCATCTAAGGTATGAATTTAACTGGAAAATAGACTTGGTGGTCATTTTTATTCTTATCATACAAAGGTAAAATTGAACACAATCTTCGTTTACCCTGGGTAAATCACTCAGTTCCAATCAAAAAATGTATTTGAGAAACTATACACGTTGCCTTTATTTTGACATTGAGTCTTCATTGTCAGGAAGGCAGATTAAATGAGTGTGAAAATCTGAAGCTAATACTGCATTTTCCTCTCAGTGAAAATGGCCCCAAAATAAAAGTAGGATAGAAAGCATAAAAAAACCAAAGCAGTATTCGTTGATTGCCACACATTATAACCACTCGCTCGAAATATCATGTTTGAACTTGAATAAAGCAAAATCGTAGTAGGAGAAAGGCGACCAATGCGTAACTATATTACAGACTTCTAGCAAAACTACAATTATGCACGAATCATAATCTCTAAACAATGAAATAATGTTAACTTTAGTTTTCTATGCATTTGCCCGAATTTTCTTTTCCGATTTTAATAAACTAATCATTCTTACATAGCCCGTAATTAATATTGATTAATGCTAAGCACACAGTTTTTGATTCAGGTGTTTTATTATTATTTTTTTTGTTTTGATAACCTTCATTGGCGCGAAAACTCTTTAGCAGCTATTAATAAACGGTAGAAATAAGAACAGTATATTTCAAATGCGTCATATATTCATGAATTGATCATGCAATCGACACTTCGCAGTTACACATTTCCTGTGTATATTATTTGCTGTGGGAACAAGTCAAACGAGACCTAGTTTTTCAACAATGAATAATAACGAAAGTAACATATCGATCAGCAATTTGGTTATATGAACTACATTTAATCAAGTTACATGTGTATTTGTGCGTTGCTTCGTGATTTAATAAGTTTGCTAGCTATAATTAAGAGTGAATATAAAAGAGAAAATACCTTTGATCACCTTTAAAAAGGTTTGAACAACCAATATTGAAATACAACTGTCAAATAATGTAAAATGGTTAAAACTAGCTAATATTAGAATGCAATAATTTGATCTGATATTGTTAAATTTGGAAGAGAAAGAGGACCAAGCAACGTTTATTTTCTAATGTATTACAAAGTCAATTAGTACTCAGCGGAGTTGAATTATTTTCGACTTGCTGTGATATCTCATCCTTCTGGCTTCGGCTCAATCTTATCGGTTGGAAGTTGATTTTTTACCTACTTTTAAAATACTCATGCACTTCAAAATATAAAAGAAAAACAAAATATTTCTTCACTACAAAAAGTCAAGACCAAACCAAACGCCATGAATAGATATTTGAACATATCAGGAAGCTCCAGCATTACATGTTTACAAAAATGCTTGAACAATAAAGAAATCCCTATCTCGTAAAACCAAGAAATCAAACCGAGCAGTGTAAAGAAATAGGTGTAGGTTTTGAATGTACCTTTTCATGTAAATGGACAAAAGATATACTCATTTTCTTTTTATAATAAGCCCCATTCTTTTAGTAAATGGCAAATACTAGCCTCGGATAAAGGTTTAAGAGATTATTCGGTTTGTGGTTTCCAATCTAATGAATATATTAAAAACCGCTAATTAAATTTGTAAATGTTGAGTTCTTAAATTATAGGGGAGAAGGTTCTGCTTAAATTGAACATGAATAGAGTTAACTTTGCAGGCGGAAACAATTAAGGTAGAAATCAATACAAATGACGACTCAACAAACAAAGGTAGATCAAATAAGAAGTGTATTAGGAAAAGGTATATTTACAGGATATTTACATAATGGTGTCAAATAAGACAGTCTTTGCTGGAGAAACATATCTGCTCTCGGCGACATTCGGTGGCTTCTGGTGAACACACACTCAGACTAACTGAGTCTTCCTATTTATGTGTAATTACTATCCACATATGCAAATGAATGGGTGCCACCACAACACCCCCCTCTCAATATTTGAAGTCGCACAGATTTCAATATCTTTTTCTCTCGGGATTTAACATTAATGGTTCATTAAACTTTCTTTTTTTACCTGATCTTCGGGGTTCAGGTGTATATTGAGGCGGTTCCAAATTAAAGGATTCGTATATGATGTCCATGGTTTCCTCCTCTTCGACTGCTGTTGTATAATCCCCATCTTGAATGTGGCGTTTTTTATTTGGTTCAGGTGCTTTTTATGTATATTTTGTGGATCTTTAATCATGTATGTACACTCACCAATGCGTTTATCCACTGCTCCACATTCCTAGTAAGAAGTGTTATTCCTGTAGCACTTAAAATATACTCGATCTCCCGAGTTATATTACTTTCTTATCATGTGTGTAGTGTTTCGGACAATTTCCTGTCTTGACAATAGTTTATCAAACGCTGATTTCACCTTTCTGGTAAACGTTAAATCAGCTGGTGATGTTTGACGGGGTATTAGGGTGCCGTGTTATCCTATATATTTGCAAAAATTGTTGCAAAGCTTTTTCCGTCGGTATCCCAATGGATTTTTTCAACGCTCGTTTTAACGTGTCCACGAACCTCTCCGCGAGGTCGTTCGATCTTGGATGATACGGTGGAGTAGTGATGTGCTTTACTTGGAACGTGTCACAAAATTCCTTAAAGTCTGTGGATGTGAATTGAGTTCCATTGTCAGTGACCAGTGTGCCTGATACACCTAATCGTGCAAATAACTCGTGTATGAATCCTATTGGGTTATTCGTTGTTGGATTCCTGCAACGCATTACCTCAGGTCATTTTGTATAACTATCTACTACAATTAAGTAGTAATTTTCTCCTACTGGACCAGCGAAGTCCATGTGAATTCTCGACCATGGTTGGTCGGATTTCGTCCAAGGTTTGTGTACTATAGGTGGGGATTTTGCCGCTAACTGGCATCCTTCACATCTATTTATTGTTGTAGCTATGTCGACGTCCATGTTACGCCAGTATACGTAGCTTCTCATAAGAGACTAATCTGATTTATCCCCGGATGTCCTGTGTGGAAGTCTCTCAAAATCCTCTTCTGCAACGTTTTAGGTATTACTACTCTCTCGCTATATAATAACACATCGTTACATATGGAAAACATTTCCTGAACCTTTTTGTCATTTATAATTTTTTTCTTTTATATCATTTATATATTCATCTTTATCGGCTTCTCTTTTAATGTCCGACAATGTTACCGGTAGTTCTTTAATGATGCTACCATATTTTTCACTTCGACGTTTGTTCGAATTGCTGCAATCACTGATTCTTCCAAATTATGTTTCTGTGGTATAAGTCTTGAAAGTCCATCCGCATGGCAAATTTTTTTCGATGCTAGATGTTGTAACTGGAAATCGTAATTCAGTAGGATCGTCCCCCAGCGCAGCAATCTATTTGCGGTGTATACAGGCAATCCTTTTTTTTTTTTGATCCGTAGATTGTGACTAATGTTTTATGGTCGGTTTCAAGTATGAATTGTCTACCATATAAATATCGTTGGAATTAAGTCACTGCAAAGATTATTCTCAACGCTTCTTTTTCAATCTGTGAATACACCTTCTCTGCTGGAAGCAGCGTTCTTGAAGCGTAAGCTATCGGCTTTCTAGATCAATTAGGCATGATATGTTGAATGCATGCTCATATGCCGTAGGAACTAGCGTCACTAGCGACGACTATATTTAATTTTGTGTCATAGTGAGTTAGAAAAAATTCAGATGTTAGTGCGCTCTTTATTTTGTCAAAAGCGGTTCGACATTCTTGCGTCCAGTTCCAAGGTGTGTCCTTTTTTAACAGCTCATTTAATGGAGCTAGCAAATTATGCATCCCCTCAATAAAAGACTGGTAATAATTTGCGAGTCCTAAGAAACTCTGCAAGGGTGTTACCTTATTAGGTGCTGGCATGTTTTTTATTGCCGCAGATCTTTCTGGGTCTGGACGTCGCCCATGTTTATTTATTATATGTCCAAGATACTTAATTTCGCTCATACAAAAGTGGCATTTATTTTCTTTTACTTTAAACCGAATTCTTGTATTCGAGTGAATACTTGTTTTAAATGTTTCTTATGTTCTAGGGATTTGCTCCTGATAACAATGTCGTCCAGGTATGCATATGCGCACTCAATACGACTTAGCATGGTGTCTATCACTTGTTGAAAAATGGCAGGCGCGACTTTGATGCCAAAGGGCAACCGGTTGTACTTATACAATCCCTTATGCGTGTTGATGCATAGTATTTTTGAGCAATTCTCCTCGACCGGTATTTGTAAATACGCGTCGCTCAAGTGTATCTTGGAGAAGATATTACCACCATTCAACTTTGTGAATATTTCCTCTGAGCTTGGTTTTTACGAATATTTCGTTCGTCAAAACTTGTATTCCTTAGAAAGGTTAACGGTTGCGTTGTACTTTTTTTTAGTGAGTTCGTTCCATTTTTTCGTCAAACTGTTATATTTGTACGTCGTCGTCGTCATTGTAAAGTTTGCAGGTTGAAACAAGTAAGGTAGAAAGCAATACAAATGACGACTCAACAAATAAAGGTAGATTAAATAAGAAGTGTATTAGGAAAAGGCATGACAGATGCTCGTCTGAACTCCAATCTCTGGTCCCCCTCGCCAATCTTTCACGAAAAACACCCGTCTAGCTGAATCCACTGTGAAAAAATTCCCCCACTCTATATCTATGGATAAATCAAAACGCGGATTCCATGAACAAAGCTTCTTTCTTAGAACTGCACGCCTATGGAACTCTGTTCCGTCTGCCTGCTTCCCTCCGGACTACAACTTGGATGGCTTCAAGTCCAATGTAAACAAATTCCTAATGAACCGCCCCGTTAAGTAAACACTTCAGCAAATCTCCACACTAACCTAATGTACTTGCAATAATCCTTATCTCTGAGTGGCTTCCGGGCCTTGATAACTGGTGATAACTGTGTAAAACAAAAAAAGAAAAAAAGGTATATTTACAGGATATTTACATAATGGTGTCAAATAAGACAGTCTTTGCTGGAGAAACATATCTGCTCTCGGCGGCCTTCGGTGGCTTCTGGTAAACAGACATTCAGGCGAACTGAGTCTTCCTATTAATGTGTAATTACTATCCACATATGCAAATGAATGTGTGCCACCACACCAAATAGCATTATGTTTTAATATAGAGCATAGCGGACTCGAAACTGTATATTCAACTTATGACGACTGTTTGGCATATTACATTTTTTTTCAGAAGAAATCTCGCGTGGATTAAGCTGTTCAGCGATAGACACTTCAGCTATAATATCAGAATATAAGGAGTTATTGTTCTGAATTGTTTAACTAAATATATCTTTAACACAGGGTATGTCTTCCATCGCATAACAAATAGACGAGAGGGTGATCAACAACGTCTCTTTTGTGAAAAAAACAGGTTAATGGGAATGAATAATATTAGAATCAATTCATAATATTCTTATTTAAATATTGTCTGGAAAGATTATAGCATTAAATAATAGTGGAGGCTTCATCACGTACGACCGTTGTTATTATAGCAATTATATTAAAATTATATTTCTAGTAAAAAACATCGTTCAATGAAGTCATTGAGAAAAATAGCAAATATTATTTTACTTGCAATTTTAAAACACGTTTTAAAATTAAAATTTTTAATCTAATTTAAGTACTTGATTATTTTTTTTTTGATTGAGGTAAAAGTGATTTGGGGTTTCGAGGTAAAATTACCTTGCAAATGATTTGTAACTAATAGGTCAAAAACAGTGTAAGATTTTTACACTTTTTAAAGAAGATGTGCTATAAAGCTGTCCGGAAAGATTCTACGGCTTTTTATTAGTAAACATAATACATATTCAAAAAGAGGAAGAATCAAATATTCTTTCACATGAATCTAGTGACAATTAAAAGGTAAAACGACATTTAACTTGTAACTTCGGAGCTATTTCAGAATGGAAGAATGTAAGATTTTTTGGAGAAGGTTGATGATTCTTATTTGATTCATATGGCGAAAACGCGAATCAAGTAGTAATATAACAATATAATTTTACGACACAATATTTAATTATTAAACATGACATTTAAATCGACATGTTTTTAATAGACATATTCTCATATTCTCTCAATAAAAATGTAAATTCTATCGCAGAAATCTTAAATTATGCATTACTTTTTATCTAATTCACGAGCATTGCGTTTACATTCATTTTGGCTTTAAATAAACGAACAAAAGAAAAAAACACAGAATTATCTAATACTACGTTTTATATATTGAAGCATATACACCCTGTCTAATTGGATTTACATATACGTTTTACTATATTTTTTGTACATGGAAGATCCATTATCAAGACCCGGAGCCCACTCGGGGATAAGGATTAGTGCGTGTACAGTAATCAATGAGCTAATATCATGGTAATCGTTAGTAACGGAGATTTGATAAAAATGTCTTATTTCAGGAGGCGATTTATCATGAATTTGTTTATGTTGGACTTGAAAACATCCAAGTTGTAGTCAGGAGAGAAACAGGCAAATGGAAGAGAGTTCCACAGGCGTGCACTTCTGAGAAAGAAGCTTTGTTCATGGAATCTACGTTTTAATTTAGGCACATATAAAGAATGGGGAAAACACCTATCAGTGGTATCAATTAGACGGCTGTTTTTACTGAAATATTGGCGAGGGGGGGCAAAGATTGCAGCTCAGCCGGACACTCTCCATGAAAATAGCGATAAAACAACGACAGGCTCCTAAGGTCCCTTCTGTGGGAGAGAGGTTGCAGAGAAGAGAAAGGGCATCCCCCATTAGGCTACAAGGCAGGATAGGCTGTTTTTAGAAGTTCCTGCTCAGATGTGGCAGGAATGCTCCATCCTTGGACGTACTTGGCTTTCATATAGATAGAGAATGGAATCAGCAGTGATATATTTACTGGGGCGGTAGAAGGATCTCACCATTATTCCAGCGACCATAACAACAAACGTGATGTACGTGTACCCATTCATAATTCATGCCAGATGGGAATCAGAGCGTTGCTGATGTAAAGATAGAAGCTTGGTTTTAGATGCATTAAAAATAACCAGCCACTTCTTCCCCCATTATACTAGGCGCTCAAGATCAGAGGAGAGAGATGTAGAGAAAACTTTGTCATTTACGGTCTTTCATGTGTTTCCATAGATGGTCGTGTCGTCGGCATAGATGTCAACGAATGATGTAAGCGTAAAAGCCAACTCTGTCTTTTAACAACAGGACGCTTTTACTCATTGGCTATGCAAACAATTTATCTGTATAAGGGCCAAGTACGTCCTAAAATTGAGTACTGTTCCCGATCCGTGGTTCTATCCCTGCTTTCGAAACAATTTCGGTAATGTCATTTTCTCTTCCATGCAGCCTCTTTAACGCAAAAAACGTTGCAAGCCTATCTCTGCTCTGTCGTTATTGCTAGGGCAAGTGCTCGGATAGAATCCAATCTATGCCCCTCTTTGCCACACGTTCAGAAAAACACCAAACTAGCTAGAAGTACTATAAAAAAACACTTTCTATTTGTGTTCAAGTCTAAACGCAGATTATATGGCAAAGCTTCTATCACAGAATTGTATTGCTTCTCGGTTTCATACAACTTAGTTGCCTTTAAATCCAAGTTCTTGTTGAGCCGTTCCGATAAATAATAACATTAAAGTTACAGCATTAAAGATTACTACATAACAATATTACATATCAATAACCCTTATCTTTAATTGACGTTCAGCCCTTGAAAAGTGGTGACTTCCAAAGAAATATAATTACCACCAGGTTCTGAGGAGCCTAATTATGGGTGATACGTCATTACGCATAGTATATTAACTCTGCACCGGTATATAAATCAATAATTACGGAGTTATGCTTGTTTAACAATGTTCCCTACAACACATTACTCTTTTTATTGGGTCCTTATTAACTATATGCAAGTCCTTGACTATTTCATGCGTAGCAACATTTAGGCTAATACCAGAATACACGAGTACAGCACTGTTGGTTTATAGAATTCTGGGATGTTGTCGCATTATACAGTGCCATCGCTTATTAGCGCACGCCTACAGATAGTGGTTTCCTCCGGCGGCGATTATACTGACAAAAAACAATAATGTATTGTTGCTAAATAAATTATTCAGTTGTCTAAACGGTTAAGAAACAATTACAACACATAAGAAAATATACCATACGACATTATTATTTATATTTTGTTGGCTTATATATATATATATATATATATATATATATATATACATATACATATACATACACACATACACACCCGCACACCCGCATATATATATATATATATATATATATATATATATATATATATATATATATATATATATATATATATATATATATATATATATATACAAGCAGGATCCGCAAACCGGCGTTGCCCTGTGTTAATATGCCCGCCCACGTACAAAATTAGAATACGTCTGTTGTTGATGTTGTTGTTGTTGTTTTTGTTGTTGTTATAGCTTAATCAGCAACCTACACAGATTTACAACAGCTTTCAAATGGACACCACACACCTCTCTATGTAAGGAACGATTTTCGGAATAAACATCCCGTTTTGTGAGTGAAGGAGGCGTTGGCCATTTTATATATTTGTGACAGAAATATGTTTCACAGCAAATTAATTATATTTGTGACACATTTGCGTAAACAAATAATAATAAGTGGGTGAAAACCTCAGGTATCTTACAAATATACATAAAAGCACACTACAATTTTATTTTTGTTGGTGACCTACGTTGGTTTATTAATTCAAGCAAAAAATGTAAGCCCACAGTGTAAAAATTAAAAGCTATAAAAAAATTAAGCAATCCCTCATAAAAAAGTGCAAATAGCATCCAGTACCGTGCTAGGCAAACACAAAGGTTAAAATAAATGTGAACACGAAACGCGAAGCGGTAAGTGAAAAAGGAGGAGATGAAAAAGTAAGCACATCCGAGAATTGTCACTTTAATAGGTTTCGAATTAACCCTTATAACGCGTGAATGAATTAACTCAAAGTATATCTCGCCTGATCTCTGTGTGTCTCGCTCTGTTTCCCTCCCCACTCTGTGTATTTCTCTATCTCTATCTCTCCCTGTTTCCCTCTCACTAATAGAGTAAACGAAATATAATAATTACAAAGCAAAGCAAAAGTAAAAAAATGAAGACCTGAGTTAAAAAAGGTATGAAGAAATAACCGCAGCAGGAGTGAGTAGAATCAGAACCAATTTAACTTTGCTGTGTATTGTCTCGGATGTCTGTTGGTGATGGAGGAATATAATAAGCTTATTAATGGAGGTATTAAATAGCGGAAAAGTTCAGAAAAGCACAGTTATTGCAACTAAATATTAAGTAGTAAATGTTACGCACACCATCTTAAGAAACAAAGGGATATGTAAAAAAAAATACGTGTGTTAAAGTGTCGTACCGTTCGTTAAAAAGTGTAAAAAAAAGCGGATAGTGGAATTTAACAATGTTTACTTCTCAGCCATCAAGCTGGGCTGGATTTCAGCAAGGCAGAAATCAATACTTGTATAGATGTATAGTGGAAAGAGTATGCGATGTTTATGAATGTAGTAAAAAATTAATGTTGGCGTAGACACAGGTAAGTAGAAAAAAGTATAAATTAATGCGGTGAAGAATGGTTCAAAAGAGAACTCATGTAATAATAAGAAAAATTGAGACTTCTTACTCTGTAGGTTATGAAGATTATCACGATGTCGCTCCAAGGAATAAATGTAATGTTTACCGTTACGAAGTAATATGTATTAAATGTCGGTCCATAGTTAAAAAAAAGTAATGTCTAATAGTGTAATATATATATATATATATATATATATATATATATATATATATATATATATATCATTTACTCACAAATCTTGGCAAATTATAGTCAGCCGGTACCAGATGTGTGACGATGTAGACATATCTAAAAAGGAACCTGACACCTCCATGCACGCATATATATATATATATATATATATATATATATATATATATATATATATATATATTCGTCTGACGTCTATTGATTTGAAATAGAGCGAAAGAGTATGATTTGCGTCATGTAATATTACTTGGAAAGATATTGAATAATGCATTTACAGTTTTATTCGATGAGAATATTTCGTCAGGTTTTTAAATTTGTTGAGAGGAATTTGTTTTCAACAGGTGTTTGTAGTTTCAAAGATGGAAGAACAACAGCAGCGAATGGAGGGGTCGATATTTGTTCTTATGGATATCATTGTGCGTTCTCCCTATATATATATATATATATATATATATATATATATATATATATATATATATATATATATATATGTGTGTGTGTGTATGTGTGTGTGTTTATATAACTTTCTGTTCTACTCACTTTCTCTCTATTGCATGCAATACTTCCATATTTTAAAGGTTATAGGAATTTATCACGCGTTCGTCATTCCTCATGTAATAGCAACGTTGTTCTTGCTAAATGACAGCTGCCATTCCTTTTTTCTCAATATCCGATATTACGCTCATCCATATGTGACAAAGGAGCATTTAATCGTTTACAACAGTAAAAACAGATATGTATAAAATAACAAAAAATGCATCTGCGTGTGCATTTAAAAATAATTATTTCTGACAATATTTTTTTGATTATATATTTTTCTTAAAAATGTTATTTTTTTGTTACAGAAACACCCATGAGTCCAAAAAATAAGACTTGTACAAGTTGGATCTTTCGTTTGTAATATTCTAAATCTAAATAGATAAAATAACACTGGACCGTAACAAACAGTACCGTTCACGAGTTCTAGGATAAATACATTAATACATACGCACAAACACGCATATATATATATATATATATATATATATATATATATATATATATATATATATATATACATTAAATTAAATCAAATCCAAATTTAATTATGGCAATTTTGAAATTACATAGTTATTACTTCTACCTTTTATATAGATATAACATTTTTCTTCAACTTCATCGTTTTTCTCTACATACATCTTAATACTTTATAATTTAAAAATCCTTTATTTTAATTCTTTATTTCTTCTTTGCATGGCCGGTTTTTTATCTGTAATTTCTGCTTTGTTCTTGAAACTTTCCTATCTATCTAATATATAAATCTACCCACACTTTCATATCATGTATGCATATTTACTTATATTTGACGATATGCATTTACTTACTTTTTTATTGCTTTCTCCTGAATTTGCAGATACCAGCAATCCTCCCCCTTAAATAATTGTTATCTTCTATTTTTTATATTTTATATTTTATTGTTTATTTTTTATTTATTTATTCATTGTTTATTTATTATTCTGTATTTATTTATTAATTCATTCATTTATTTTCCATTTAGTGTATTCTAACAACTCTTGCTGACATTTGTATAAGTGATGACCTGTACATTTCAGTCGACGTATATTATTTTGCCCTATATATTTTTTCGGGCTTTTTAACATTTTCTGTCTGGGTCATGTTGACATTTGTTTCTCTATTTTATATTTAATTCTATCACTATAATTTTGTTTCTTCTTCTTCTCTGATCTTACTTATTTATATTTATGTCTCAGCAGTAGAGTGAAAAGCATATCTTATTTTTCTTTTATCAATATTATTTGAATGTTTTCCCTTTTACCCCTTGTACAGATTTTTGTTAATTATTCCATGGATTACTGCTTTTGGATTATTTTGGACCATCTTCCAATTACGGGATTTGCTTGGATTTTACTTGTGCAAATATAAATTCAATTAACTTTCTTGAGGTTATATATTTGGATTTTACCGTCACTGCATTATTTATCTTCCACCAGACTATCCATTCACGTGTAATCACCTTTTTTTCAGCATATTCTCTCTGCTTCACTTTTTTGTTATCAAGTAAGATCTTCGATGCACTTGTTGTGTTATCAAATTCTTTTGCATGCAAAATCCGATCCTGCATTTTGCTAATTCCTACCCTCTGTCGAGGAGGAAAGTATTTCTCCGAAACTCAACGGATTAAGGACTATCCACTTATCAAGTGTTTCCTTTTTAGATTAAATATGTTTTTAACTCTTTTTCAAAGTGTTTTTTTTTAATGGTTTATTAACTGTTTGCTCGTATACATATATATATATATATATATATATATATATATATATATATAAGAACATGCACTTATTAAAACATGCTAATTAACACATTGAAAAAGAGTTTAAAACATAGTTATATATACATATTTATATAATATATATATATATTATATATACATACATATTATGTTTATATATGTGTATTTTACACATAAGTATTTGTTTATATATAGATATATAGTCTAGCGGTACTGATGAGTTGTGATACAACCAAACAGGACTGTATGTCGGTGACTACAAATATATTTTAAGCCCCCCCCCCCTCTTTGGGTAGAGCACTGTCGTAAATAATCTCACCCGCTACTTAATTGGTTAGAAATGCGAAGCTCGTTGTTCGTTTATTTACCAACAGGCGATTTGAGCACTATTAAGGTGGTGGCGGGTGTCTATTTAAATAGACATTCCGACGAGTTATTTACGGGCGTCTATTCCATGGTCGAGTGGGAGAACTGCCGACTGTCAACACGACGGTTCTATGTTCAATCCTTGGCTTGAGAGAAATGCTAGTCTAGCGGCACTGATGAGTTGTGATACCACGACACAGGACTGTATGTCGTACACTAAAAATTAATTTTAAGCTCCCCTCTTTGGGTAGAGCACTGTTGTAAATAATCTCAACCGCTACTTAATTGGTTGAAAAGTCGAAGCTCGTTGTTTCTTTGTCAACGAACAGGCAATTTGGTCACTATAAAAGTCTTGGCGGGTGTCTATTTAAATAGACATTCCGCGAGTTATAATGTATTTTAAGCCCCGGTCTTTGGGTAGAGCACTGTCGTAAATGATCTCACCCGCTACTTAATTGGCCGAAAATTTCGAAGTTCGTTGTTTTTTTTTTTTTTTGTTTACTAACAGGCGATTTGAGCACTATAAAATCGTGGCGGGTGTCTATTTAAATAGACATTCCAACGAGTTATTTACGTGGTCGAGTGGGAGAACTGCCGACTGTCAACACGACGGTTTTAGGTTCAATCCTTGACTTGGGAGAGATGCTAGTCTAGCGGCACTGATGTGTTGTTATACAACGAAACAGATATGTATGTCGATGACTACAAATGTATTTTAAGCCCCCCTCTTTGTGTAAAGTACTATCGTAAATACTCTCACCCGCTACTTAATTGGTTGAAAATGCGAATTTCGTTGTTTGTTTGTTTACTAACAGGCGATTTGAGCACTATAAAAGTGGTGGCGGGTATCTCTTTAAATAGACATGCTGACGAGTTATTTACGGGCGTCAATTCCATGGTTGAGTGGGAGAATTGCCGATTGTCAACACGACGGTTCTAGGTTCAATCCTTGGCTTGGGAGAGATGCTAGTCTAGCGGCACTGAGAACTTGTGATACAACGAAACAGGACTGTATGTCGATGACTACAAATATATATATATATATGTATATATATATATATATATATATATATATATATATATATATATATATATGCATATTACATAATATAATGTGAGCATGAAAAATAATATTAATATAAAGTATTGTAATAGGGCGGTGCAAACAAATGTCGTTTTTGTAAGATATATATATATATATATATATATATATATATATATATATATATATATATATATATATATATATACGTAAAAAATGAAATTATTTATCCACTAATTTAATATAAGGTTCAATTGAATTTAAAAAAAAATCTTAATGCTGCAATATTTTAAGTTATACATCAATTATACTTTTTACTAGAAGATCTTGTATTTTTCTTTTCCAGTTTTAGCAACTAGCCATTTCACTTGTCTTTTAATCCATACCGTATTACTTTCCATGCGCGCGTATTTCTATGTAATCGATGATATTTCCAGGCTTTTCTTCGGAATAGTATTTTCATTTTTTGATCAATATCATGCGCACTGTTAACAACCTATGAAAACATATTACGAGCGTCTTCAATTTGCAAAATAATATAATCAAATAAAAGATGTAACTAAGTAAATACACAGAAAACAGGGACAAAAAAGAGAACAGATTTATGACGTCGTAAGCGATAGATTACCAGCCTAACAAACCAAAAAAGAGAAATAGAATAAACGACAGAGATCTTAAGCGAAATATTATCAGCCCTTTGATGGCGAAGGGCATCGCATTCATGCGTTCCCTCTACATAACCCAAACTAGATTGTATGCGGGTGATACTCCCGCTATGATCTAAGGGGGTGTGGACGACGAAAAAGTGCCACAGACAATCAGACGAAATTTTCTCTAAACCGTAAATGTTTAAAAGTGGCTATTCTAATTAACAACCAATCAAAGGAACCGTCCCTCGCGTTCTTTACTTATTCTGAGAACTTTTGGACGGAAGTAACTTTACTATAAATTTGTTTTACTTAACGAAAAGTGATTTTTTTTTCCGAAATATAGCTGAAGATGTTACATATGAACTGTAAAAATAGCTTTAAATTTGATCGCAAAATGAATAAGCGCTGATACTTTGAGCAATTCTTAATCAGTAACACGAACACTTAAT
>NC_136520.1:49886970-49914470 GCF_053919585.1 Euprymna scolopes
ATTTGAGTGGGAACCCCATAGCGCGGACCTAAGCCCCCATATATATGCATTGGGGGGTGGGCTATCTTAAGGACAGAGTCTACACAGGGGAACACAGAATTATCACGGAACTCAAAGAAGCCATAAGGCAGGAGATGAGAGCCATTGCCAAATTCGGTCTATAAGAACGTCATGGACAACTTCGTGGTGCGCCTCAAGAAATGCACAGAGCTAAATGGAGGCCATCTAGAACATATGCTGTAGAACGGAGAAAAAAAAGCCAAAGTCTTTAGTGTTTTGATGTGATGTTTTGAATATAATAAACTAGTTATGACAAAAGTTTCATTTCATTCGGACAAAAATCTAAGAAACGGGGCCTAATCAGAGCTTTTTGGTTCACCCTGTATTTATATTCTCGTTCAGTTTACAGAAGAAGAAGAAGAAGGGAGAAAACATGTCAAAATACCCTAGTGTTTTGATGTGATGTTTTGAATACAATAAACGATGTATGACCAAAGTTTAATTTCATTTGTACAAAAAACTAAGAAACGGGGCCTAATTAGATTTGGGACCCGTTTTTTGGGGTCACCCTGTATTGTAAACATACCTATGTTTATGTGAATATATTCTATGAGGACGTATATGTTTAATAGCTGGGTGTTATATTTTATCAGTACGTCATTGTACGTGTAAATGCGTGTATGTATATACATCGTATTATTTAGTTGATCGTCTAGTGTGTATATTTTAACATTTATGCAACAGTTCTAACAGGAAACGGTTGAGTTGGATGTATCGAAACAGGTGTAGATAACAGTTTATTATCAACAGATGTAAATAACACAACACATACCTGACCTTTTTATGAATATTTATTCTCATGATCTGGCCGACATTTTAAGAGATTACACGTTCTTTACATCTTGGCCGTCCGAAGTGACACCGTTTTCCACGTCATCTTGAGTCGTCCGTTCTCACTGATATCCAGCTAAAGACTGCCTAAAATCTCCGCAAATCTACATATATCACGTGTCTCATTACATAAGAACATTACGTGTCTGAGACAAACATGATGTAACCACAATCTAGTTATTTGTTTATGCAAACTCAACATTATCTTTACATCTATTTTCTACTAGCATGATTACCCGGCTGTGCCCAGGAATTTAGAAGTTTTTGTTGAGCCAAAAACAAAATGAACCCGTGCTATGAAGGAGTAAAAAAAACGTGAAAATAACGTGACGTATTTGCTGTTACGACAACACATAAACCAGAAGTGGCGTAGGTTTAAATTAAGGCAAGCAAATCAGATATAGGGGATAACTTTCGAAAAGATCTGCGAAAAAAGTAATCCCTCCGTGTAGAAAAGTGCCCAGTTGAGGGTGAATAAATTTTCGGCATGTGTCGTCTGAGGGGTCGAGCATCAACACGATACTGATCCTGTGAATATCCATCGGGTCTGGCGAATTTTTAGGGAGGCATATATTCATAGTCTCAACATTTCGACCCAAACCGATTAAAAAGCTTTCTATATCTGTGAATATACTTTATCTAAAATTTCAATTTTTAACACAAGAATTTTTTTTAGTAATTTGGTAGAAAGCGCAGAGGTATATTTTTATAATTTTTTCCAAGGAACCTACATCTAAAATTTAAAAAAAGTTTAGACTCAACATTGGCGGAGGTGTTTAGTAAAGTTCTCAAAGGTTGATCGTTTAACTTTGACCCCTTATAAGTCAAATTTCTGACCTAAACGGATTACTAATATTTTCCCAAATATCAGTAAACTGTATATCAAATTTCGAGTTTGTATACTAAAAATTGACATGACTATTACGTAGGGAAATGTACACAAACACACCGACACATATAGAGGCACGTTCACACACACACACACACACACACACATATATATTCGACCCCTATTATGACCTTGAACATTTATTCTTTTGGACTCAAATTAAGTTATGAAGTAAGATCCATGACCAAGGAACCTATATCTAAAATTTCGAGTGTTTAGACCCAAAATTGTCGGAGGAGTTTTGTAGAGTTCATAAAGGTCAAATACTTGAACTTTGACCACACACCATCCAAATTTCTTGCCGAAAACGGATTACTAATATTTTCCGAGAGCTCAGTACCGTGTATCTCAAAATTCGAGTCTGTAGACTAAAAAATGGACATAGTTATTACGTAGGGAAATGTACACACACGCACACACACCCACAGACACATACACACAGAAACTCGTTCACTTTATATGTATATATATATATATATATATATATAAATTTTCGCATTCCTTTTGCGATATTGTATGTGAATCATGTTTCCCCAATTTGATTGTTTATTCTTCTAATCATAATAATTGATCCAGCGACCGCCGTCGCTTTTATTAACTACTTCTACTACTACTACTACTGCTACTACTACTACTACTACTATTACTACTGCTACTACTACTACTAATAATAATAATAATACATCAAAATCTCAACACGGTTGGGGTTAGGGATTAGGCAACCATTGCTTCAACATGAATTTCTGAGTGTAGTATCAGTTTCAGCATTCCAGTGACTTAAATCCCCCTTTTTGGTCTTGGTTAAGAGAGGAGAAATTTTTCATTACTGATACAATATTTATTTTTGTTATTGACCAGAGTGCCCCATTTGTTTATCTGGTTTCCCCCTAAATTTTTAACCGACCTCATGTCCATTTCCACTCTTATGGAGAGTCAAGTAAAAAATAAAATCAGAACGGACATTTTCCAGGACATTTTATAATTAATCAGAAATAACATTTCCAGGTCATTTTTAAATTAAATCAGAAATAACATTTTCCAGTTACTTTTTTTTAATATTAAAACTTTGTTACATTAAACATGCCTCCCCACGGGACAGATTTAGACACCAGGTTTGTTTTTTAACGTGGAGAAAAAATTGTCTTAGTTGTAAAGGATTTCTCTTCCACTGAGAGGGAAGAAATTGAAATGTAGAACCTGAAGAACATATACTACACTTTGATCTCAACCAAAAGACCAAGAAAAACAAATCATTTTTATTAGATTTGCCTCAACAGTGACACCAATTTTTTAAATATTTTTTAGTTTTATTTGGAATATTCCACTTTCCGTTTTTTAGGGATGCACATCATGATAACGGACTGAGCTATAAGCGTAATAATATAATGATGATGATGATAATAATAATAATAATAATAATAATAATAATAATAATAATAATAATAACAACAACAACAATGTTTTGACCCTTGATTTTGATTGCAAAATTTCACAGATACTACGCTAATATAACAGCCTAAATGGTCATAACATAAACATCAGAGATTAAACCAACCTTGTAATAAACTGGTCCATATCAATTGCGGTGTAATGCTAATTCTGTGCAATTAGGGAGGTCAATCACTCTAAGCTTTGCCTTTTCTCGTTGAGAAAGAGATTAGTTTTTATCTAATCACGTTTAGTGCTTTTATCGCGGAATTCCGACGGGGCAAATCAGGCATTTTTTGCGTGTCATTTTGCCCCTCATTGAGGGTGGTTACCATTCACTACTACTTCCCGCCACTGCCGTCACAGTTCTTGCGGTGGTAGAGAATAAATACCTATATAGAAGCGACTGCATGGATTTTACCAGCATCGTAAATCATTTACTATAGACCGAAATAGATTCGAAAATGAGAACCTAAATATTATGTTAAAAACTAAGCCATTCTAACTTTCCAGTTTGTGTTGTTTTGAATTATATAAACATATTTATAGATCACTTCAACCCTCGAATATATTAATCAGTTGTTTTATTTCAAAATTAACCTTTACTTGTATTTAATAAATGGTATCTATTAAATTATTTTAAACTATACTGCAATTATGATTCGTTCCAGACTTTATGATAAAATAACAAAAATGGAAAGGTCTATCTGGTGTAGTTTGTATAACCGTCTACAAAGAGCTAGCTGTATCTAGCCGTATAGTGTTACCAGCTTTCTAGCTATTTCAGGCCGTGTCGTGAGGGCTAGCAATTTCTGGACGTGTATTGAGGGATGTTTTACTGCTATTGCGGCCTTCTGACGATGCTGTGTCTGGCGGTGCAGAATGATTGCCAACTGTCTTTGGTAATTCTAGCATTGTAAGTGCAGATCGGTGCATTGTATTTAAGTTAAATACTCCTTAAGAAAATTGGATATATGTTATATACATATTCATTTTTGTGTAAAAGAAAAATCAAATAACAAAGTGCGTATGGCGGCTGTATGATAATAACAAGCCGTAGGCGAAAGAGAAATATACTATAAAAACTAATAGAGAAAGCACGTTATAGACGTCGGTAACATCAGGGCTGTAACGAGAAGTAATGCATAGCGGTAGAATGAAGAAATTAATGTAGTTGTCACATAAAAAGTAGTTGAGTTATTATATATCCTATGTATTTTTGCAAATATACTACAGCGTTTCATGTCGATGTGTCTAAACGTGCACTACGGTACACACTGCCTCAAATAGAACGAAATCGGGGAAGGGGAGATCGAATGTTTGATAACGAACAAAACTCGTTAGAATTAAAAAGTAAAACGTGAAAATGTTGTAAAAACTTTTTCTTACTAGATTACACATTTTGTAAATTGTATTATACAAATACCCTAGGGCTTCATGGCTACATTTCACAGTTCTAATCGATTGCTAAATTAAATAGAAAAGCATGCATGGTTCCCCGTGAGTTCACAGTAGCCGAGCCATAAAAGATGGCTAAGTTCAGCATTTGCGCCGCCTCATTTAGCCCCAAAAGACCCCTGGAGATGTAAAATCGTGTTGAAAATGAACAAACGATACAGTTTTAAGGGTTAACATATGTAAATTTGAGTTCTGCACCATGCACAAAAAGGAATGACTAAGTCCATTATCCCCCCCACACACACAACCTCACAGTTTACCCCCAACGTCCCCAAGTCTTAACATATTTAAATTTGAATTCAGAAATGTGCAAATTGCTAACTACATACAGATATAATTTTGGACAAATATGGTAAAATAGTCCTAAAATAGAATGTTTTATTAGCCCCAAAAGAACGCCGGGGGCACACCCAAGAGTTATCGCAAACTATAGAGAAACACAATTATATAGATATCACTTACTTACAACTTTTCAGAAAGTTTTGTAAAAATCCAAGGCATCATTTTCTTTTTTTAATAAGCAAAAAATCTCAATTTTAACCATTTTAACCCGAACGGCACCCCTATGAGGGGGGGGGTCAACCTGAATTTTCACGGAAAATCCGTTCTGTTACATTTTACTCATATCCTGTTTGACGTTTGTGCCAAATTTAAAAGAAAATCCAAGGCGTAGTTATTTAGAAAAGTGCGAACAGACGTACGGACGAATGGAAAATGGCGAATTTACAGGTAAACCTACTTTTGTCGGGGTGCCAAAAATTTTTTTCTAGAAGACAGCATATCTTATCGTGTTAATGAGATATTTGAGGAATCCACACATACGAAGCGGGGGGCATACTATTATGCAACTAACAGTATTTCCGGGCGGGCTCCTCTTATCTTCATTTTCATAACAGAAATAGGACAGTACGCACCCGGCGACTGATACAATAAAATCTATATATCAGCGTATCCCAGGCACCCATCGTGCGATTTTCCTGGGAAAATAAATCTTTACAGAAATTAAACACAACAAAATAAAATACATATCTACACAACAAAATATGGCGATTGTTCTCACTGAAAAGCTTATTTTAAGATATATTTCCATGCAACTGTCCAGTAATAACAAAATATAATTCTATCGAATTGCGATAAACGCGTACATCATTCGATTCAAATGCGGGCATTGCATACAGAATTACATGTTTGTGATAGCGTTTTCATGAAAAGTAATAATTTAAAAGTAGATCAAATGAAAGGGTTTGAATACCTACCACATATGGATTATCAAACTCGTGAGGACAAAAAGGACGCCAGATGTCATATTGAACCGATTGATTTTGTTTAAAGCCGAGCAAAAACGCTGGAGAGAATTATATAAAACAAATTTTCTAAAATCTATATATTAATACGACAGTAACTTAAATGTACGCACGCACCTGTGTCACCGTTTCCATGTAAATTATTCGATCGGGAGAATCTCTTCATTAAAAAGTATGAAAGAAAGTGATTATATAATACGAACATATATAGCCATATATAAGTACTCTAATTATATGTCTATATAATGTTATCGATTTCGTTCCTCTTCTTTAATGATTTGGATATCCTGGTCACTGAAAATGTAAAGTAACATATTAATAATAATATCGCTTTGGGGCAGTATGTGGCACTTAAATATATTTTCTAGGTCTTCTGACTAAGATCCAAAACTGCTATCTGTTGTGTCTAAATATAGTGTATGATGACGCGAAGTTTCTGTTTGTGCCGGGCGTTGTAAATCGAAATCATAGCTTTTTATCAGGATATTAGGGAAAAACAGTAATAACCAGATATATCCTGACACTACATTAATCAGGTAGCTTTTTCAGATTAAGAGGATTACAGTAATATGATGGTGTATCCAGTCACGCCGAACTTCCACAAAATGCCCAGTAGACATATATATATATATATATATATATATATATAATATATTTTAGTCATCGACATACAGTCCTGTTTCGGTGTATCATAAATCAGTGCCGCTAGACTAGCACCTATCCCAAGCCGAGGATCGAACATAGAACCGTCGTGATGACAGTCGGCAGTTCTACCCCTTGACCACGGAAGCGGTGTCCGCAACTAATCTGTCCGAATGTATATTTAAATAAACATCCGTCCGCCACTCGTAATGTGCTCAAACGTTTGTTTGTAAACAAACCGCGAGCTTCGCATTTTTCAGCCAAATTAAGTAGCGAGTGAGCTTATTTACGATAGTGCTCAACCCAAGGAGGGTCACATCAGTATCTTTCCTTATATATATATATATATATATATATATATATATATATATATATATATATTAGGATAAATCCTGATGTGAAATGTCCACATGTCTCTTTAATACATTAATAATAAATAAATTACGTTTCTAGCGAGGAATGCACATTTTGCGTTACTATGAAAATATCTCTGTAACAAAAATATCTGACAAGTTTGGCAAGATCATAGTCCTTGTTGGTTCTGTTTCAAACTTACAGGGTGGTACGATTAAATTGTCGCCCTAGAAAAGGCATTATTTGATTCTCGTTTTATGAGAACTAGTTTTCTTTTTTGTTGCAGACCATTTACTAGTTGACCAGGTGTGTACACATCACAAGGGCAATAGTAATAGTCTTCTATCGTGTCTAAAATCGATACAATGTTCAATGAACGAGATCGCAGACACACCGTTATACACGTCATGTAATCTACCAATCAAAGTTATGACAATATGATCAGTGGCAACTCCATTACAAAAGAAATCCGGACGGTTCAACGCTTGAGAGCAGAGCTCAACGACGTTTATGGCTACTGTTGTGTTTTTTATGCAGTTTCAAATGAGATCCGCATCATGACACATCACATACCTGAAATCGGCTTCAAAGTAAACATCAATCTGTACCTCGATGTGCGTAAGAGTGTGGTGATCTGTCGCTAACAGCCCCTGGGTTTGGCAACATGACTCGGCGACGGCCCACAAGTCCAAAGAGACACAGGTTTGGATTCAGAAAGGGAGTTACGACTTTGTACCCGTCTCCTACTGTACTCGTTCTATCCCTCATGAACCAGCTGGAAGATATCGTTTGGTCATGCGTCAGGAAAATTACCAACATGACCTCCCAAAACAGCAAAACACGCCTGATCGCCAAAATTCCGCGAGCGTTTGTAACAACACATGCTTCTCGTTCAGGCCACGCATGGGACAGTGATTAGGGTTTAAGGTGGTTACATAGAATAGGCCTCTGATGTACTACATAACCAAGACCTAGACCTATTTTTAAATAAGTTTTTTTTAAATAAATCTATAGTGTTATTTAATTAAGGGCGTAAATTCTATTGTAGCACGCTGTAGTATACTATCCGAATAACTCAAAGCTACACTAGCATTTTAATGAATGATACACACACGAATTGAAAGTGTGTCCTTTTTATATGTTTTAAAGATATGCGATAGCATTTGTGTCTCTGGATCTTTATTCCGTTATTGTAAGCGTTATGCTCGCCCTACTTTTACAGTCAACAAAAATTATTAGGTGCTTTAATTTTCATCTGACATTGCATTTTACTTTTATTGTAGTTAGTAAGACGTAAACTACGTTTTAATGTTTTCATTTATATTACATTACATATCTTGTTAACAAGATAAATGCAATTGTAGACACCGCACACTTTGTCTAGTCCAAAATAAATGTGTAACAAAAAGTGCAGTTTATCAAGCAACAATATTTGCGAAAGAAAACCCGAATAACAAGAAATATTACATAGGCATGACTTCCTTAGATTTCGAAACCCGATACTATGACCACAAAAGTGAATTCAAAAATAAAAACACCGTATAAAAACAACACTAGCGAATAAATACTGAGAACTCAAAGAAAGCGGACATTCGCCTGTAGTCAAATGGAAAATAATGAGACAAGCTACCACGTGCAGACATTTAGACGACCTATGTAAATTATGCCTCCATGAAAAATTTGCTATCCTGTATTTAAAGAACCTCAAAATCTATTAAACTGTAGACGAGAAATAGCAAACAACTGTGTTCACAAAATAAAACTTACTCCAGGATAGCGATACAAAATAGCTTTAAAACTAACAATAACAATAGAAAACAAACAACTAAATAAATTAAATAAACATGAATATACATAAACGATCACACACATATATATATATATATATATGCATGTATGTGTGTACACATAGGTATATTTATATATATATAAAAAAGGCAGGAAAAGATCTACCTTAAACCACTAACCTAGTTATAAAACATATCCTTTTTTCGATAAAATGCATGCCCATTGGCTGATAGGAAGGAGCTCGGTGGGTACTGGAAAGCTGATTGGCTAACTAGAAATCCCCAGCATATATAAAAACAAGAAGCAACCACAAAATTCGCGCATAAGCCTGACGAATCCTATAGTGGATGAAACGCAGAATATTCAGTGTAGCTTAATCGCCATATATATTTTATAAATTACTAACTAGCTCTACCTACGTATTGAGCACTTTTGAAGTAAATACTTAAAGTTTATGCATAAATCTATACTTTCGTATATTAAATTTATGTGAGTAAATAAAGTATATATATATATATATGCTCCCTTACCATTTAGTCGTTTGGGCTTAAATAAAGTTATTAAGTTCGATCCATGTCCAATGAACTATTATCTGAAATTTCTAGTGTTTAGACCTAAAATTGGCGGAGTATTTTGGTAGTTCTCAAATGTCAAATCGAGTAACTTTGACTCCTTAACAGCCAAATTTCTAGCCGAAAATCGATGACAAAGATTTTCTCAAATCTCAGTACCCTGTATATCAAATTTCGAGTCTGTAGACTTAAAATTGTCAGACTTATTATGTAGGGAAATGTACACACACACAACCACACATACATACACGTTCACTTTTATAGATATATAGATTATATTGGACTTAATATATAGTAATCGTTGAAATTTTTAAGCAATGTTTCGTGCACCACCATGGATAATTGAAACAAAATTTTTTAGCTAACGATTTACTTTTTTATTTAACTTTAATGTCTGATATGTAAAGCATTTTTCCTGCTAAGTAAAAATTTAAATATCAACGTATACCTATATACGTTACGCATCCATATTAATAATTTCGCATTCGATCATCGCCTTTAAAATTCCATTTTTGTTTATTTTCACACTTTTACATCGATTTTCCTCTGCTAAAATCAAAATATTAAGTTTCGCTTGGATCCAAATACATTATATATGATGTTTCATGTCTGTAGATGTAAACCGCCTGAGGAGTTTGGTAGGCAATGTTTTTTAACAAATTTACATACGCATGCATAGGTATATATATATATATATATATATGTATATATATATATATATATATATATATATATATATATATATATATATGTATATCTATGTATAGAAAGACGTTTGTGTTAACTATTTACTTTGTCTGTAGATATTACTCAAGTATATATCATATAGACCTGCATGAACATAATTATACGAAATTCTTTACCATAAGAAAACCGAAAAAACTAATGGAGAATTAATTGAAATTAATGTTTTAAAAAATATGCAAATTAGCTAGATCTTTTGCAGATTAAAGCAATTGCACGACTCATATATAATAAATTGTATTTTCTTTTTAAAAAAATAGTATTGGTGTGTTTAATATGAATAATTATAGACACATCCCCACATTTATTAGAGTGTATATTGTTTTTATACACAGTGGAAATATGTATACGCTTAAATAATTTGTAACATTGTGTTTCTTTCCACATTTTCAATGAACTCCATTAGTATTCAACCAGATCGTATTAACCTTAGTTCAAATGCAATGCGATATGATAAAAGACGTGGTTAAATTTTACAAAAAAATAGTGTAATTAAATTTGAAACCAACAATCGGTCAAGGCTCAGATCTCGCCTTTAATCAATCCATTCTCAAAAGACGAAGATATATCCTGGATAATTTTGCTTTAAGCACAATATACGATGTGACTCCAATAACCTTCCAGACTTTTTTCGCATAAGCATTTTTATTGAGAGTACGCGCACGAAACTCTATCCCCTGTGAAGTAATCTCATCTGACTGTAAAGCACTTGAGATATAGTTTCAACACTTACTGCAAACGCCCATGAAAGTTATCCTGTGCAAGGGTTAAATGATTTCTGAAATTTCTTTTTTCATCTCCGCCATGTTCTAATAACGACATCCTTTAAGGTATTCATTGAGCATAAGGTATACCTAAATGTCACAGGGAGCAAAGGCTGAATTACAGGCCGGGTTAAGAACAGTCTTAGTGCATATTTCGATCAAATAGTCTTCGACAATTAGAGAAATGTGAAGGGGTGCATTTCCGCAAATCTTCCGCATATTCAGTTTCACACAAATAATTGTGTGTACACTTCATAACTTATGTCATATTGTGTATTTATTGTCGCTATTAACACAGGATTATCTTTATTCATGCATCTGTTCATTTTGGCAAACAAACTCTCGTGTTTTTACTTCCTTACTCCGCTCACATCTCTCATTAACACTCACAGATTCCATTCCGTCTTTAGAACCCCTCATGCTGCTCGAAACCTGATTAATGCAAAGGCAACTAACCCTCTGACTGGTTTTGCGGAGGATTGAAACTGCTATCTTCAGATAATGCTCACTTTGCAGGGATTAAACGTCTCTATCCACTGCGTCACTGCCCTTAATCAAAGTTGGATTTTTTGATCCTATACATCTAGGATTTTTTTTTATATGATCTTTCATTGTCGGGCGGGAATCCCAGTAATTAAATTATACCTGTTTAAGAGGTATAAAAATAGCTATGATAACATTACTTTCTCTCTTTATTGAGCAAATTCTCTCTAGATCAAACTATCTATGGACACGGGGCGTGAACGTCTTTTGGCGTTTTTCCGCTTAGGAAATGTTTTACTTCGTCTTAATAAACTAAGGGAACGGTGGATGGTCAGTCATGAACGCGTAGTGAAAAGTAAGAACGGCGCCAGCCAAAGCGAACATGATACCGCCCAGACGTATAAATAATACGCGTAAGAACTCTTTTTCTTGTTGTTATTTAAACATATTATATATCAACTATATGGTTGCATGATAAAAGTCACGTGATCAAAAGTTCCAGTTACTAAAACCGGCCCCGATATATGCAAGATTGCTCTAAGCTTTGTTAACAACATTCAGCTCTTAAATTCCCAGTATATTTGAATGTTTATATTTCTGAAACTGTTCTCAGTAACCGTGTGTTCTTAATCTCGGAGATACGCAATAAATTCAATTCATTTAACAAAAGGGACTAGGCGTAAATGAAGAAGCATGGATCAACAAACTGAGAGCAAATAGATGAAAACGTCATACAGTGTTATTTGACCAGCTGCTACGGATCAGCCGAGATAAAAGATTGCAAAGAGAGGGAAAATACAAACTGTTGGTAATTGTACACAGCGTTTTCTCGTCTTCATCTTCACTGAAATCTAGCACACATCTTTTCAAATTCGAGCACGTAGAGCCCACTAATAATAGTGGCAATCAATTGATCTATTTAAGATAGTCGTAAGTAAGATCAACTTTCCTAGAATGTATTTACCTGGAAATACAAAGAAAATAATGAATTTCTGTTAATCTCACACATATCCCGCTTAAAATCCATCGATTAGACATCATTATGTGAACATCATGTAGCTATTTGAAACCGCGATTCTACTTAATATCTGTAAACACATTTAGTATATATATATATATATATATATATATATATATATATATATATATATATATATATATAAGTGTTTTTAGTATTATATATATAAATGTCTTATTAACTGTTTGGTCTTATATATATATATATATATATATATATATATATATATATATATATATATATACACACACACACATATATGTATAGGCATATATATGTATATACAAACATATATATATATATATATATATATATATATATATATATATAACTACCCGTTCATACACTTGATAGACTTGTCATGTGGCCCATACGATTAGGCCGTCAGTATTGCACATTTCATGCGTGCGACGGTCTGGATTCGCGCCTATGTCGGAGCAAGTCACTGATGAGATGCAGCACAATGAACCCAACTTTGGACCTGGGATTGTCCGTCGTCGATACAACTGCTCGATTCCATCTAATTCTTGGTTCTAGCTTTATCATCAAAAGTGGATATGTGAACGGGTATTTAAATCTATCTATGTATAATCTCCTGTTAATGGGTAATATATATACATATATATATATATATATATGCATATATATATATATATATATATACATATATATATATATATGTAAAGTCTGGCTGCATAATCTACAGGATGTCCACAAGATCTGGCTGCATAATCAACCAATCATATTTTCAGAAATTTGTACGGAACTTTCTGATATCAACTTCTTATGACCATAAAAACGCCGTGATAAATCCATTGCAACCTCTTCTTTCGTATAAGCTGTGTCGCCTGAAGAGGTCTCTAGGGACTAGTAACCAGCTAACCGAAAAAGCGCATGACGTTTCGTGAACATACAACTGCTTATGTAAAAATAAATAAAGGTATATACGGGGTGACAGGGTGACTAGTAAGTTATAAAATATATATGGCGATTACGCTACGCTGAATATTCCGCGTTTCATCCACTGTAGGACACTTCAGACTTATGCGCGAATTGTGTGGTTGTTTGTCGTTTTTATATACGAATCTTCTATTGAGATACTAGAAAGCTGATTGGCTAACTAAAATCTCAACAGAAGATGCGTATATAAAAAAGACAAACAACCAAAAAACTCGCGCATAAGCCTGAAGAGTCCTATAGTGAATGAACGCGGAATATTCAGTGTAGCTTAATCGCCATATATACTTTATAACTTACTAATGTATAACATACAAACTAGCGCTACCTACGTATTGGGCACTTTTGAAGTAAATACTTAAAGTTTACGCATTAATTTATACTTTCCTATATTAATATTATGTGAGTAAATTAAGTAGTTATATATATATATATATATATATATATATATATATATATATATATATGTATATACATGTGTACATCGCTCCCCCCTCTCTCTCTCTATATATATATATAAATATATATATATATATATATATATATATATATATATATAATTATTCACAATCAGTGTATTTTAATTCTGTTAACGATAAAACCGGATGACGCCCAGACCGAGACTTGCCAGTTTATAAAAGAGTCGGCCTTGCTAACTTCTTGGGTAAAATCTGAGTGCTGAGAAGAACAGTTGAATTGACAATCTAATTTTGTCGGACGCCGACATATTGGATTTACACAATTGTAAATTCTTATGCGGTTCTTGCAGTGGACGGTTTCGCTTTACACAAAACTCATCCAAAGATACCCAACATATCTAGTCACACAGAAACTATCTGTTTCGTTGTATTCAAGCTATTATTTTCAGTTATACAGGTAGCTGTATCGTTGGGAGACATAAAGTCAATGAAAGGTAGAGCAGGTAGAGAAATAAACAGTATTAGTAAATTAGATAATATAAATTAAAAAAATACACTTGCAAACACATACAATCAAACAAGTAACGATAGTTTTCTATCTGCATAACACCAATAATATTATATATACCGGGGTTATACAACATACACCCATGCATACTAACGTACGGACGTCCTCACAATGCGCAAATCATAGGACGCATAGCTGGAAATTACCATAACCAGTTTACATCAATGTACGTGTTAATTGCATTGTCGAATCATATTAGTTCCGCTCAAGAGCTGACCCCACAGATGACCAATCGAACGCTACGACACAAAAGAAAAATTGTCTGCGTTCAAAATGTTCTTCCGAAAGGCAATTCTTCACGTCACGTCGCGTGCATTCATTCTTGGCCCGTTAACCTGGCACGTCTCATCTCCACAAATTGAAGAGTCTTCAACGCGACACCTCCTAACGAACAGCACGCTTCATACACATCGTTTTCCTACCAAAGCATGCTTAAGCTAACACCAATTCATAGTTTGTAATTCGTCGCATATATTAATTGTATCTATGTTTATTTCTCTCTCGGATATATGCGTATGGTATATCAACAGAAGTATGTGTTTGTATGCTTGTGTGATTTTGTGTATATTAGTAGGGTGTTTTTTCCAATTATGTTTGTTTTAATTTTGTTTTCCAATTATGTTTGTTTAAAAATTGAGGATTTGCTTTTGTATTATTGTGCATTTGTGTATTATGCGCATAAAAAATGCAAAACTGTCGCAACATTGACTTATCTAGCTACAACCGCTACAATAATTGTGCATACGCTATGCGTCTTGTTTAAAAAGCTAATTCAATGAACAAGAATACTATTGTTAAACTGCCGCCTGTTGAAGTCTGTATATGAATCTGCTTCCTAGAAGACTACAGTGTATAACGATAAAATTATCACCATATTTAAAACAAAAATATAGATTTATTTTTAAACTTTTATAGAAAATATAAATTCAGGTTACTTGATTATGTTACACAGATGACATCTATTCAATGCAAGCGCCTTCAGCTTCAGTCACCGTCTCGACACGGCCACAAACGCTGGTGGCAGCTCGGTGACTACTCGCGGATGGCGACGATTAGGCTGGTTCCAGTGTTGTGGGACATCATGTTTGTGATGTTCACAACGTTCGACCAAACGAAGTAATCCAGAGGGTTCATGTCAGGGGGGGGCGGAGTTCAGTATGGGAAGGATATACATTCGTAGCACTTCCTGCATCTATTTGGACTTGTGAGCTTGCATTGTAAATGAACACAATAATAAGCTATTATCTTTAACCGTATGTGATTTCTGTGGTGAGAACAAAGATATTTTATATAATCCCGTTTTGGTGTTACCGTCTGCAAGTATAATGTATTCTCAGTTTTTTGTTCTGTGCTTCAAAAGAAGCGTGTCATAGCTTCCCTTTGCGGTATGAATACCTACTTTAAACTTGGGGGTGACTAACGTATAAACGCAGATCTCCTGTTGTTTCTAAATACTTCAACAAATTATCCTCTGTAAAATCTATCTCTACAGAGGAACAATGTCTATATGAAGTTATATGCATGGAAACGGGATTGGCCTCTTGGAATGTTTAGCCGGATAATGTATGATTTATTACTTATACATGATGAAAAATATTCCCGCTTTTTTCTCCGAATAAATGATCGATATAATTTTGTCAGAGATCATGTAAATGTTACTTATATGTGATGGGACTGTTCCGTCATAATGACATTCTTTAAATGATTTTATTAGCGATGAGGAGGTTTACTTAACAATTATGCGCGGGTAATAGCAATAGATAGACATACAACAAGTAACACACAATCATATCATGGAACACATTAAAGATAATTCCGACCATAGTTCGTGAGAAATATATTTTTGAGTGTTCGATCGTATATAGCGGTGTTTAATCGTATCTACTTTATATTAAAATTAAAACGGATTACGATATTTATCCAATGTATTAGGCAAACTGACGAGACATCAGCTTGGATACGCGAATATATATCTGAAAGGAGAAGCCATTATATCAAGGAATGAAACAAAGGTTATGTGTGTCGACTGAAGCTATATTTTGTGATTTTATATATGCATATATGGATTCAACATCATCGTAAATATACACGAGTTTCCCTCTTGTATGTATCGATTTTTTATATCGCTGGTTCGAAGTGAAAGCAATTCCATGATAAATATCTTATCGCCTGTGCATAGGATTGATTTGTTATTCATTTTCCTTTATTTTTTTCCTTTCTAAAATGTTTGGACTTGTTCCTATTCCAAGTGAGTGTTTTTTTCTTAGTACACTTTACGTTTTTCCATTTACACTAGTAAAAGCAAAACATCATCTTCTTAATAATATTCGGATAATCCATCTCGTTGAGATTTTTGTAACCCTATCGAATATGGATTCAGGCATACAGCTATATATTAATACATAGAAAGGAACATGACGCTAACCAGAAATGAGATATTCTGTTTTTTATCTATTGGGAAATTATGCTGAAATAAAAACGAATCTTTAATACAAATCAATTGAATTTGTGAGTGTTGCAATGCACATATAACAGTTTTTATTGTATTAAATAAAAACATTAGTAAATGCATGATAGTGCATTTTATACGATATGCTAAATTTTATTTGCAATAAAAAAAAACATCTTCGATAAATTACCCACTGCTGGTGAATACTCTTTGTTCATTCGTAGATTCTCAAATTATTTGCAATGAGAAACGACGCCAGGTGCGATTAGTACGCCTTTTGTGAATACTTATAAAGTTGCTGTCTACAGCGAAACTTGAATAGGGCTAACCACTTCCCTAGATGAGTTTATAATTAACGGATACTCTAATTTAACATCTAAATCTGACCTCCAAGATCGCCATGGGTATGGAATGTGTGCCAACATTAAAGATGGCTTCCCGTGTGGCATGGATATCTCCGGAGAAGATCCTAATTTACCCTATATGTGCTTCCGGGTTGCACTTGCTTACACCACTGCATTTTTATTTGCCCTCTATCGGCCACATAACAGCGGAATTACTATCTTTAAGAGCATATCTGAGAAAATAGACCATATACTGTCTGCACATCTATCGGCTTACATACACATCTGTGGTGACTTCAACGTCCATAACGTGTAATGGCTGACCCATTCAAATAAGACAGACGATGAGGGAAGGTTTTGTCATGATTTTGCCATTGCTTATGACCTCACTTAGATTGTTCGCAAACCCACCGTGTGCCCGATACTACTGGTCAATATGCAAGCCTCCTAGACCTTATTTTCTCAACTTCCCCTGAGCTATTTTCATGTTCCCTTCATTCTCCTCTAGGATCCTCCGACGACTCCGTCGTATCAGTTCAGATAAAAATTAAATGTAATAAGTCCCAAGATGTACCCCTCCACATTACTGTATACCTATACTATATGGTTGACTGGGATAGCTTCCGTACATTCTTATCTGTTTTACCTCTGCATTCTATGTTTAAAAAGGAGGGGTCCTCTATAGTATCCGATCTGACCGAATGGTTAACTGTAAGCATAAGCAAATTCCAACCATCTAAAAAATTCCAACAAAAACCTAACAGCCAGCCATAGTTTTCCCCAGAATATGCTGCTGCTATTGGACACAGACATCACTTTTTCCACAACTACCAATGAAATAGATGGACTGTGACTCTAGCTGATTTCAGAAACGCCATAAACCTCTGTAAAAGAGTAATAAAAATGCAAGAGAGCTATATGCTCAGTGTTTAATCCAAAGTAGTTGATCAGCGGCTTAATTCCCACCAGTTTTGGCAAATAGCAAATAGGATCCTGAACAGAAGTGTGCGTTCTATACCAACCATTATCAATGGACCAGAGGTCATCTCGTCAGCATCAGACAATGCCAAACTATTTGCAAAGAACTTTGCAGCTAATTCTACCCTATGCGACAAAGGCCACCAACTCCCCATCCTTCCTCCTATAACACGGAACACGCTTGGTAACATACAAATATCGGGGCATAGGAGCGCAAAGCTAATCAAAAACCTTGGTTCCAGTAAAGCAACGGGCCCTGACGGCATCCCAATTATAGTGTTAAAAAAGCTTCACCCAGAACTTGCTCCCATACTTACAAAACTTTTTAAGTGTTGCCTTAAGGAGAAGTGCTTTCCGACTCCCTAGAAAACCTCATCAGTATGCCCTGTATTTAAGACTTCAGTTGATAAGTCATCTTCCTCTCAGTACATACCAATAAGTCTCCTGTGTGTTATGAGTAAGTTGCGGGAATCCGTATTAAATAGAGAAATAGTAAAGCACCTCAGCAGAAATAACCTTCTTAGTGACACACAATATGGTTTCCGTTCTGCAAGATCTATCGCAGATGTGCTAACGGTTATATCTCAAAGGATTAGTAAATCTCTTTACAAAGGCTTTTTTCTAGGGCAATTGCTCTTGACATATCAAAGACCTTCGACAAGGTATGGCATAAGGGGCTACTTCACAAGATTTCCAGCTACGGTATAACTGGAAATGTTTTCTCAATCATTAAATAATTTCTCTCCGATAGGCTCATAAGAGTAGTGGTCGATGGACAAAAATCAGAGGCCTGCAGTATTAATGCTGGAGTCCCTCAAGGGTCAATCCTTGATCCAACTCTCTTCTTGATCTACATCAATGATCTCCCTAAACACATACTTAAATCATTTGTTGACATCTATGCTGATGACACGACAATCTACGGAAACAAATCAAAGGCTGTAAACGACAAAGTTCTCTCTGATTCTCTCTCGTCTGATCCCGAGCGCGTGGTTTGTGGGGGAAGACGTGGCTGGTTACCTTTAATGCATCTAAAACCAAACTCCTATTTTTACATCATAAACGTTCTGATCCTCATCTGGCATCAATTGAAATGGATGACTCTCGTCTAGGAGAAGCCCCTGTTTTGACAAGCTTCTGGGTGTGTCCTTTACTCCCGATCTGAAATGGAACACGTACATCAAGTATGTTGCCAAGTCGCTGGAAAGATGGTGGTATCCTTCTACCGCTCCAGAAGATATCTCACTACTGATGCAATTATCTTTCTATATAAAAGCAAAGTACGTCCAAGGATGGAATACTGCTGCCATATCTGGGAAGGAGCTGATAAAAACACCCTATCCTGCCTTGCCATAGTACAAAATATTTATCTGTGCCTAAATCAAAACGTAGATTCCATAAACAAAGCTTCTTTTTTAGAACTGCACGCCTGTGGAACTCTGTTCCGTCTGCTTGCTTCATACCTGACTACAACTTGAATCTCCTTAAGTCCAACCTTAACAAATTTCTAATGAACCATCCTCTTAAGTAAACACGTTATTATATCTCCACACTAATTGACTGTACTTGCAATAACCCTTATCCCTGAGTGGCTTCCGGGCATTGGTAAGTGGTGAACACCGTGTAAAAAAAAAAGAATAAAAATACATCTCTAAGAAACCAGTGTGTCTCAAAAGGTTGTGGTATTTTTCTGATTGATTGCTCTTTGACAGTAAACTCTAAGGGTATTAGTTTCATGCTCTAATACGGCATAATATAAAATGCACTTTAAAAACGGATTCATGAACAGATGCATCTTTTTTGTTTGAATGCATTTGCGCAAACTGCAACAGATTAATCGGTTCTATTATAAAAGACAGACAAGAAAGACACATACACACTCAGCCCCGACTCCCACCCGACAAGCTAGTGCAATAAGACTGATCGAGATGCGATATTGCTCAAAACAACAAGGTAGTATAGTAAGAATGACTGAGATGCGATGTAGCTCAAAACGACAATCTAGTACAATAAGACTGACTGGGATGCGATATAACTTAAAACGACAAGCTAGTACAATAAGACTGACTGAGACGCGATATTGCTCAAAACGACAAGGTAGTACAATAAGATGCCATATGAGATCACATCAGTGATGCCCTCATGGGGAAATATCATTTCTCTTCCTGCGGAATAATGCGCAAATATAGACTAGTGAATGGTTCAAAGCAGCAATTGACACACTGAAGTTCTAGAGCAAACTTCACTCTCCCCCAATGGTTTACTTCTGCTTGCGCAGCTTCCATTGTGCTGAGGATATATTATTGCCGCAGCTTTATCCGGAATAAGTCCAGTAAAACCGATAAAAAGTTTATAGATTCAAGAAGTAATTGAAAGAAAGAATTGGCGAAAACTAAGCGAGAATGTAACGAAATCAACAGACAATGCATCGAAGCGTAGAAATTAGGAACTCGTCATGTGTGAAAAAAATTACAACAATTTAGGAAATAATAACTAGACAACAATTCCCTCAGTATCATACAATCATGAGGTGATTTGCATGTCAATATATATATATATATATATATATATATATATATATATATATATATATATATATATATATATATACGGGGTGACCAAAAAAAAACGGGGCCTAACTCTAATTAGGCCCCGTTTCTTTATGTTTTGTACGAATAAAACGAAACTTTGGTCATAACTAGTTTATTATATTCAAAACATCACATCAAAATACTAGGGACTTTGGCCTTTTTTTCTCCGTTCTCCAGCATATGTTCTAGATGACCTCCATTTAGCTTTTGTTTTTGTTTTGTTTTTTGTCACCCTGTATATGCATGTGTGGATGTGGGTCATTTTGTGTATGTGTTGTTAATATTTCATATATTTCCATGTCTTTTAATTGTGAGGCGACATTTTTTTGCGTGTGATTCTGTAGGTTTCCGGGAGAATAATGTGCCTTTTTATAAATTCCCTAACCAAATATTAGTTTAATTACGTATTTCAAAGTCCTAGATATTACCTTAACCTAATATTTAGGGGGTTGGGGAGTGTGAAGCCACCCTAAAATTGCCATTGCTTCCAGGCCCACTCTGACCCGGAGTGGTAGTATATGTTAAGGCCCCAACTATGGGTTTAATAGAAACTGACTCTGAAAAAAAAATATATTCTATTATTTTTTTTCTTCATAATAACTGGATTCGGCATTCAATAACCTGAAAAGGGTTGATATGCCGTAAACCAAAAACAACCAACCAACCAACTAACCAACTTATTTCAATTTGGTCAGCGTTTTATTTTTTATTTTATTTCTTTCACCAATATATATATATATATATATATATATATATATATATATATATAAACTACTAAATTTACTTACATAAAATAAGATAAATAAAATATATGATTTGCTCTATTTAGTTCAGCGCAATCCACAAGCTTTGGCGGAATCAATGGATTCTAATGTTTGGAATATTTTCCAACCTGAAATATATATATATATATATATATATATATATATATTATGTATATATATATATATATAGATAGATAGATGGACAGATAGATAGATAGCTTTATATATATATATAAATATATATATATATATATATATATATATATTTAGTTACATAGTTATATATCATAAATTTTCCCATAAATGGTCTTTCGTAAACAGGTGGGCAATTACCTGATCCTGTGATTTAACCGAAACAGCTATAATGGAAAAATGTATGATGGAATAAAAGAAGGTTATGAACAAATTGTAAGTCTTAGAGTTATTGCAAAAAATCTATTCTATATATGCTCTGCTACCGTAAAACATATGCATTGAGATGCATTCTTATTTAATGGTTATTTGGTTTGTTTTCGTTCCAATCTGTAGACATTAAATAAAAAGGAAAAACATCATTATAAAATAAATATTCACTATATATTCATATTAATATATATATATATATATATATATATATATATATATATATATATATATTGTCTGATTGACGTAATGAACATTTAAATTAAAATGTTAAAAATTCAACGCTATTTCACATGGTTAATGGTAGCCGAATGGATACGGTCTCCGCTAATCGAGCCAGAGATGTCTCGTGTCGCGGGGTTCCAATCGTTCGGCTTGTGTTAATCGTAACACCCTGCACTGAAGAATCCCGAAAGGATGAAACACTAGTGTCTGTAGGTATTTAATTATTATAGTAAAAAAATATTTATATATATATATATATATATATATATATATATATATATATATATACTCTTACTAGATGACGACTTACATTTTCTTGTGATTGAATGAGGATCAATGAATATTACATACTCCTTATTCTTTTGTTATCATTGAAATCAGTGTAGTCATATAGGGTTTGTTTATGAAATTTATAGAATGCCTGCTTTATCTGGAGACCAACAGCGGTGCACTGGGGAGAAGTTTCCTATGCATCCCCTTCGTAGTTTCCTTATTTTCAATAAATATTGTAGGTCTACACTGATAAAAGGAACCATAATGTTGATTTTATAAAATGATTGGTGTATAGCAATTGAATTACGGATAAAATTTAAAATAAAATAAAGTATCATTGTCTGATTATACTCTAATCAAAAACAGTTATTTTGAACGCACCTATGTCTTATCAAATAACTTACTGTTTATTTAAATCGCCGGACCCTTGTACCTCAATAAAAGTGCTCAAGTGATCTTATTATGCGAACTGTATCAGAGTAAAAATCGAACTGTATATTCACATATCGAGTTTTGAATGTCTGAGGCATTCCGATACAACACCTTTCTAAGAACTCTTCCAGATACGTAAAGTACATTTGTTTGATATTTTATCACGAAATAACTCAAACATAGACAAAGTGTCTTATATATAAAACTTGAAACGTTAAGATTGTCTCAATTTAATATGTACTCGTTTTATGTGCAAGATGCATGTGTTACCGTAGTTTTTCTTGTCATATCCAAAGTTATCTATAAATTAGGGATATGATTAAGTTACTACCAGTGCAGCTAGCATGCTGTTTATATTACATATACAGTAATGCGTCTTGTCATGGTCGAAAAAATGGAACAAGGATAGAAATTCTAAATGTGAGCAATTCGATGCAAACGTCAATATCTTTCTGGTATTTGGGACCTTCTAAAATAAATGTGTGTAATAGTTTTATGGGGCAAACTTAGCGGTCGTTTTATTGTGATTAAATGAAATGCAACAGATTCTTCGGAGAATATTCCGAGGTAAGTTTTTAAAATAATTACGGTGATGCAATATCGCAATACTTTAAACTAGGTAAGACAGTGTTCAAATTATCAAGTCAAAGACTTTTTCCGTTCCTACTAAAAAAAATGGCTAAATATTAGAGGGATATACCAGATGTGAAGAAAATACTTCATATTCCCGAGTTGAATATAGTAGTGTTATATCATACAAGCAGGTTTAGTTGGCTTACTAGTGCATTAGAGTGATTCCATTGGCTTTGCGGCAGCCTCGACAGTATCTTCTATATATATTCCTTTATATTCATGTTGTCTATGTGCATTTTGCGTAAGTTTTTGAAATCTAGACAAGCAGTTTAACGTGCTCAGTTTTTCATTTCGTGGTTTTCTACTGAGTTCAAATTATTTTTAATGAAACAGTAATCATTCAGCGATAATTGGAGACGGCGACAGCTTAAAAGTGTTTGCTACAATTTCTTCACGGCTTTTTATCCGTGCCACAAATGATTCTTAATTGTAAATCAATAGATGACGCGTTTGTGAAGTATACTGCTTTAGTTTTCTCGTGGAGCGCTAGAAAACACAAATCTAAATTATCATCTCAAAAAAGGCGTCGACACATTGACAACTCTTAATAATTCCTGTCCGATACCTGCCAAGTCATATTTGGCGTAGTAACTCTAAAAATGTGAACTTCATTAGCTTACTGTTCTCTAGTTGTTGTAGCGACTTAAATCGATCAATTGTTTGCCATCAAAAATACCCCGTTCGGATGCAATTTAACGTTTTCAATTAAAATAAACGTATCCTCTTTCGCACGTTTAAATTTTCATCTGTCATACAACATTTATAGATATAAAACTCTATTTGCTCTACTGAAGATATACTCGAGGCTCCGTGTAACGCTAAACTACTGTCGATACCGAGGTTGGATTCGATAAATGAATTCCGAGAATATTTTTTACAAGAATTCTATCAGTATAAACATATCTTCATTTTGTAGACATTTACTCTTTTAAATATGGCAAAATTACTTCATGTTTAACGCGATATGTTAGCAAGATAATTTATTTTTACACTGTCTAGAATAATAAATAACTTATATGAACCCTGTTTTGTTTCCTAATATAATCTACTAGCAGTTCTGCCCGGCGATGCTCGGGCCCTATGTACTGTTCATAAAGTCATGTGCACATGTATATATTAAAAAGTATGAATATATAAACTAATGACTTTCTGTAAAATAGTCAACCATAGAGAAAAGACATACATACATTTTAACTTATATAGATAGATAGATTGGATGCAATATATATCAGTGATTTAAAAAGTATAAAAAAGACTCATGCGCCACCACCGAGAATCGAAATCCAAACTTCCAGCTCAAGGTTTTGCCTCTGCCCTCAATGACTGGGCTATGAACACATGTTTACTGCGAGGCTAGAAATTAAAACATGAACCAATAGCTACTACGTTTCACATTCGTAATGCCGGCGTTCGAGCTTCACCTGGCAAATTATTTTTTCCCCGGGCTAAAACCTGAATATAATGTTTTGCATGTGTTACATAGGGTTCTTCATTGAAGGGCACTTTTTACGTTTAGTTGTATACACTGTATAACATCAAAAGATTCCGTGTGCGTATGATTGTCTCTAATATAAATGGTTGTGTGTTTGATTATCATAAAGGGAATCGTGTGTGTGACATGTAATTTCTGAACCTACCTCTGCTTCTTCAAAACGGACCATCTGGAAATTTCTCATCCTGGAGGGAGACTTGATACCTGTTTGACGAAGATTTATCACTCCAAGACGATGAATGGGTTTTATAGTTTTTTTTATTAAACTTTCCCCAGAGGTCCTGCAGGAGGTGGCAGTGAAATCGGCTTGTGTGGGTTCTTCTTCACACACGTCAGCGTTCGTCTCCCCCTCCCCAGTTTAGAGGGGGAGCCAACCGAAAAAACGTCCGTCTTCTTCACAGCCCAAATCAAATCTCTCAGATCTAGCCAATCTGACCACGTCACATATACGTAATCTGGTCAGCTGACCTTCGGTTCTGGTAAACGTGTCTACCTCCACGTTGACTCACCTCTCTCTCTCTCTCTCTCTCTCTCTCTCTCTCTCTCTCTCTCTCTCTGTAACACATGGATTTAAATTCCTTATATATGAATTTTATGTTTGTAGACCAAAAACTCTAGGAGGAGTTTGGTAGGCAAAATGTATTAAACAGAAATATATACGTAGACATAAATATATAGGAACAATTTTGTGTTTACTATAAAATGTTACGCAAATATTATGCAAGTATGAATCATGTAGAATACCTTCATGAATATAATTACGTGTAATAGTTAACTAAAGATTATTATCCCATTAGCAAACTGAAACAACTAATAGGGAATTAATTAAAATGAATGTTTAAAAGAATATGCAAATTAGCTAGATCTTTTGCCGGTGAACGCAGTCCCACAACCCACATATAATAAAATGGTATTTTCTTTTTAAATAAATAGAAAATATGTTTTTAATATGAATATAAATGCAGACAACAGAAACACATATTTACAGATAAGCATTCACATATTTAGCAAACTCTCTAACTTGGTGTCCTATAAATAGTGTTTACATTTTATTTAGAGCAGCTTTTCGTATGTGAAAAATTTAATTTCTTTTAGCCGTGTTGTGCAATTTGATGGGATTCATAGAGATTTCAACTAGTCAGAATAAGTACTATTAAAAATGCCTAATACGATATTGTATTCGTGTTATTTAGAATTCATCAAAAGAAGATATATTTGACGTTGAAGCGAAGTTATCGTCCCTACCAATCTCTGAACCATCATGCACTATAGTTCTTTAAATGTTTGACATATATTTTATATTTTAGCTTTTATGTAGATTGTCTGATATTTATTGGAAACAAACACACGCATATCTATAGAAACATATGCATATATATATGTACATATATATGTTTATATAATATATATATATGTGTGTGTGTGTGTGTGTGTGGGTGTGTGTGTGTGCGTGTACAGATATCGTAACTCCCTGTACTGATGATTCCCGAGAGGGTGAAACACTAGTCTCTGCAAGCATTACACAATAATTAGAGTAATAATTATGCCAGTCCACTTAAGAACTCTATCATTATTATTATTATTATTATTATTATTATTATTATTATTATTATTATTATTATTAAGCGCTCTAAGTCGACATTTAAAATAGTCACTTAAGTTCACACGCGAAGCTCATGATGTTTTAATAATGAGAACAATAACACCGACTAGATTTTCATATCTATGCACAGAACACATTCTGAAAATAATTTAGCATACATTGTCGTTTTTAAGATGTGAAAAAGGCTGTGCGAAGGCAGTCAACTATTAGCTATATTGGATATGAAAGCAGCAGAAAGCTTTCTCAGAAAATTCGGAAGATTAGGAACTTTCCGAAATCGGAAATACCACTAAAAAATATGTTTTAGGTAGCATATTATTGATACAACCTTATATTAGAAAATCCATTTTTATCAAATATTCAGTTACAGCGTTTCGTAGTAAACATTTTACTGGAGTTGGTTACTATAGATTTTTCTCATTAGATATGTTCCTGTGTTTATTTTTTATGATTGTATTTAGTTTTAATAAATCTATCTTATTTCTCATTGAGTCAAATAGTAGCAGTCATGATTGCGTTGTACAAAGCAGTCACCAAGTTCACTGCCTTTTCTTCCAAATTACAAAGCATATATATCAAAGAACTGTACCAAACAATATTTATTAAAAGGGTCTATGCAGCTATTATTCTTTTTATATAAAAAATACAACAGAGAATGTATATATATATATATATATATGTATATATATATATATATATATATATATATACGTAGAGAATATTTATATTAAAAAATACAACAGAGAATGTATATATGTAATATTAAAATAATACAACAGAGAATGTATATATGTTATATTAAAATAATACAACAGAGAATATATATATATATATATATATATATATATATATATGTAGAACATTTTTATATAAAAAATACAACAGAGAATGTATATATATATATATGTATAGAATTTTTATATAAAAACTACAACAGGGAATGTATATATGTTATATTAAAATAATACAACAGAGGATGTATATATGCTATATAAAAATACAACAGAGAATGTATATATATATAAATTATTAAAT
>NC_136520.1:49919470-49936970 GCF_053919585.1 Euprymna scolopes
ATATATATATATATATATATATATAGTCAGCATGACGTGAGTGATAATTCAGGAATTATAGGTGTTGAATTACTGCGCCGCACGTGGATATTTCCAAGTTGGAGTCTGAGTTCACATTTAATCCAATGGAAGAGATGCAGCATCACTATTCTTTAAGACTTACACTTAGCAGAAACTGATGCAAAAAAATAAAACACAAAAACTTGAGGTCTACTCTGTGCCTTGTCTTATTGCATCCATTTCACTGATTGATATTAAGAGTTGTACAAAAATGTGTGGTTGGTTCTGCAAAAACTAGTTACCACTCTAAACAAATAATTCCTATGCATTTCCGAATTGTGTCGAAGCTCATGCGTCGAAATCGATGCGAGATGCAAGATTCATATGAACTGTGCCAATCACTTTATTGCAAATTAGTAAAATATCAATATTTCACTAAATATATGTCACAATCTAATGAATGCTTTAAGGTTAGTTGTTTCCCAAAATTTTATTCAAATACATGCGATATTTACATTTTGATATTGTATTCTTCATCAACGAATTTTCACGGTCGATCGCTGCATTCAGGTCTCTAAAAACGTTGCAAAAATACACTGTGTATTAATTAAAACTTTACTTTTTATCAAATAATTTTTAGAGAATAATAAACAAAAGCACATACAGGTTGCTAAACCTCAAATAAATGCATTATTTTTCGCTATATCCACAACATTTTGTCCACCGAAGACGTCAAAGATTTGATCTGAAGTTATGTTTCTGATTACATCAACTACATTTCTCCACAGGGCAGCCTTTGAAATAACTTGCCCTCCATCCTCATAAATACCTCTTTTCGCTTGACCAGATATATTCAATGGTGTTAAGATCCGGAGAAACCGGCGATCGGCTCATGAGGGTTTCTCGAAAGAGGTTCATTAATTAAGGGACGGCTGCAGTCGTCATAGCAGAAGTGGATGGTACATTGTCATGCATGAAAATAATCTGAAAGCGACATGACAATGGTAGGTCATCCAGCCATGGTCACAAATGTTTATCCAAAAAGGATGTGCACGCATAGCTGGTATGCTTTACACCCTCTGAAACTCGGAATTGGCCAATAAACTTATCCCCAATGATTCCCTCCCAAAGCATGATGTCTTAATCTTCTTGATCGTGATGAACGCTGTAAAGGTTGGCGCTCGGTTCGAGTTCAACACTTTGGGTCATCCATTCAAATCGTAGGATTATCGCGGGTCTCATTTGTAAATCTGACACGTTGGAATCCCATTTTCATATAATTCTGTTCCAAAGCCATTCGTTCTTCCCTAGGTTGTTTGCTCTATTGAGTCCTTTGGATAGTTTTTATGTGCCTTGCCATCTTAGTCAACACATTACAGCGGGCCTTTCTGGATTTCGGAGCGATTCTAGCTATTTCAAAGATGGAAGCACTGTTTATGTTTGACATTTTCCGAAGATTTCTTCTGGTTCCTAATCTTTTCTGTATTTCGTGTTGTGGTTGTTCACGAATGAAAACAACATTCTTGGACCCCTCCATATGTATATCGTTGATGAACAATCCATCTTCGAGTTCAGCAACACTCCTCTTCTTTTTGATAATCGTTAATCGCTCCTTTTTTGGAAATTTAGAAGACCTGCAATCAGGCGATGAACAGTAAAATTTTTTTGATAATAAATAAACTGTCATAACTTCGGGAATATCGCATTGATTTGAATAAAAAATTGAGAAATAACAAACCTTGAAACAGTCATTTGATGATACAATTTACGATTTTTTTAAACTGAAATTTGCGATTTAAGCTGATATTATATATATATATATATATATATATATATATATATATATATATATAGATTTGTAAAATATATATGGCGATTAAGCTACACTGAATATTCGGCTTCTCATCCACTCTAGGGCTCCTCATATATATATATATATATATATATATATATATATATATATATATATATATATATATATATATATATATATATATATGGTTGAAGTGAATATTTTACAAGGTTGTTCCAGAAATTTAAATCTGTTCAGTGAATTCTATTGAAATTGCCTTCGGGTAGATGGATACTAGCTATGTTCTTATTCGAGAAATGGATGCCTGTAAATGTTCTCCTCAATTGTGGTTTTTTATCTCTATAGACAAACACCGTACGTGCAATTCAGTTCAATACAGCTGTTATAGCTGCTGTCAATCATCACGTTTTAATAAATCTCATTAAAAATCTTCATTATCATATGTATTGTGACCAGATAAACAATTATTTCTTGTGATAAGTATTTACTTAGCGATGTTTCAGATCATAATCTTTTAAAATTAAGGGGTTCACACAATATATATAAAGCTGAACGTCTGTGTGTGTCTGGTCACGAATAGGCTACCATATCCTTGAAAATTATAGAAAACTGATCATATTACAATGTGCCTCTTTTTCAAACAAGACCAACAAATGTGTAAAAATTGAATATGCGTAATCAACCACATTTCATTAGATCCATAAGTATTTGATGGAATACATGTAATTGCATTAGCGTATGGAGGAACATTTTGTATCTGTGGGAGAGATATGAGGTATATATATATATATATATATATATATATATATATATATATATATATATATATGTGTGTGTGTGTGTGGGTGTGTGTATGTATATATATATATATATATATATATATATATATATATATATATATATATATATATATAATATAAAGCTGAACGTCTGTGTGTGTGTGTGTCTGTTCACGGATAGGTTCCTATATGGTTGACTATTATAGATAACTGTTCATATATAATGATAGAAGATGTATCCAGACACAGGAATGGGTATGTTTGATCTGGCATAAGGATTATTCATTAAAATTGTGGGGTCTGCGTACCCGCCTGGTCTACAAACTATGGAAAAACATTTAAAAAAACGTTTACAAGTTTTTTGGATATAGATGTACATAATAATACTTGAAATAACTTTTAGCTTAAATAGGGATGGTATAATTAAATTGGGGGGTCTGCATTCGCGTCTGGCGTCCATAAAAGGGAATAGGCACAGACTTTAATAAAGACTTTAGATACCTATCTGCGTAAGTACACTTTGTTCATTATGTTTCAGTTTGAAGAAATATTGTATAATAAAATTATGGGGTGTTCTTCGCGCCTGACCTCCATAGAAATGAAAATTGCCACAAAGTTTAACAAGGTTTTTTAATAATAGATCCACAGAATATTGTCATAAGGGTTTCCGTGTGAGCAGGTATGGTATAATAAATTATGGGGTTTATCTATTTTATTTTTACGTTCATCATATTTTGGTTTCGTTTTGATACCTCCAAGTTCGAAGCTATCTCTTTACAACCCTTCCTTTTCATAACCTATCATACTTTCATAAATCAGAGTCCATTTTCTGTAGGCTGTTTTTAAACCCAGTCAACGACGGGTACGTTTGCTGTTACACACACACACACACGCATATATATATATATATATATATATATATATATATATATATATATATATATATATATATATAGTTAAGTAGTAATCCACTTTTTAGAAGCACGGGGAAAACGGAATTCGAAATATGGGATTAGAAAGACAACTACGTGCGTATCTGTATTTTTTTTTAAATAAAAAAAATATTTATTTAAAGTTTCAAATTTTCGGCTTATAAGCCTTCATCAGGAATTTTCTTTTTAAACAATACAATAATTTGTTTTTCTTACGTGCCATGATGTCGTTTGGCTGGGTTTGTTGCCGAAGTCGTTTGGTTGTTTTCCCCGTGCTTCTAAAAAGTGGATTACTACCAAACTACCCATTTGCGCTTAGACGGCGCTACCCACTGAACTGACAATACACACTCTCTACTTCGACCAACAAACCCTGCCAAACGACATTATGGCACGTAATAAAACAAATTGTATTGTTTAAAAAGAAAAATCCTGATGAAGGCTTATAAGCCGAAAATTTGAAACTTTAAATAAATATTTTGTTTATTTAAAAAAATACAGATACGCACGTGGTAGTCTTTCTAACCTCATATTATATATATATATATATATATATATATATATATATATATATATATATATATATATATTTATATAAAATAAACGAGTTGATAGTCTATAACTTCTCCTATATATTCTTCAGAGTCATTAATTGTAAACCTCCATTTCCGTTTATTACATTCTACTAGGAAAACAAATGTTTCAACATTTGAGTATAATTCGAGACACGCGTAAATTTCTCCTACTAAACCTTTCATATTCGGTTATATTCGTAGATTTTCTTTTTTGAAATGTACAATTCTAGTGTTTCCTTCAACGTATTGCTTAAAGCTACAGCCATAGCAAAAAAAAAATATCCAAAATAATAAATCGAAATTTTGATACAAACTTAGAAATGAAAATGTAAAGAGTAAACAACAATCAATATCTGGCATGACCTCCTTTTCCCTTTATAGCACCTTTTATTGGTTTTTGCTTATTATTGATCAAATTGTTGCAGGTTGTAGGATCTTTTTTTCTTGAGACATTTTAGGAAGTTTGGTCCAGAACTGTTTCTGATGAACATTTGTGTATCCTCTCACTTGTTTTTTTTTTACCTTAATTGGACTAAAACCTATCAAGGTGGTTAAGGTATGTGGACTGCGCGTCCCACCTCAACATATTTCCCTAAAACAACCCATTGAAAACTTTGATATATGGCACTGGATATTGTTTTATTGTAAGATTAATTACTTGAATTGGTTTTATTAAATATTTTATTCATAAAGGATTATTAAACCTGCTCTAGCACGTTAGTATGAATTGTGAGGTTCATTCAGCATTCACATGGGTACAACAGTCCAGTGTTTGACAGTTGAAACCAGGATGAAAAATATGTCGTCTCTATAGAGAATCTTAACCGTTACATGAGTGCAAAAAACTCAATGAAAAGAATTAGAATTTGCTACGTTTTTTTTTTTAAATGGATGGTTTTTACTTTTTTTGCTACAAAGGAGTCATAACTTATCAATGCCCGGAGGACACTCTTGGATGTGTATTCTCATAAATATGGCCATTGTTCCTTTCAATGATTACGAAATGGGAGCTTGTAACTTACCTGAAAGTTACTCTCATCAGACCAAACAATATTTGCCAAATCATCATTTATAAAAATGTTATGATTTTCATTATTTTACTGTTAGTCTGAGACATGTATGGTTCTTTCTTTGATTTAACGTCTTTTCATCTCGCTTTTTATAACATTCTTCTCACGGTTCAAGCTGATATGTTTTTGTTTGAATCATCCCTAAGTACAGCAGCAAGCTCCGAAGAAATTTTAGTTCCTATCTACAAGGGTGTTCTTTTCAAGTATATTTTCCCTGGCAGTTGCCGACTTTTCGCAGGCTTATCTTTTTTCTGTTTTTGATAGACTTAGTTTTCTTTGTTCGTTTTAATCGTTTTTAAACACTCTGGTTTGACTGTTGCATTTTTTGGCATTTTTCCTGAGAATATCTTTTACTAGATAACGCAACAAGTTGTGGCCTTTTAATATCTGAAATCTGCTTTTTTTAAGCATTTCCAATTTTATTTACTATTAAAGCACTGTCATTTTGTCTCATTTAAGTAAATAATTCGTTTAAATAGAGCTTTTCACAGATAAGTATGGTAAAATAAAAGTAAACTCCGGAAATAACGAAATAAAATGGAACGATATAATTTTCGCCTTACGAAGACAATATCATTCGATTACCTTTTGATGAAAACCAGACGTCTTCAGTTGTTAAAGACCATCTATTAGTCGCCTTGTGGTTTACAAATCTTAAGAGCGATAGGAGTCTTCTATTATACCAAAAAGTGACACAATGTTCAACGGCCAAGATCGGAGATGTGCCACTGAACAACATGTTCTGCTTCTCGAATCAAGTTATGAAAACAGTATCATTTCAAGCACCATCAACATGCGAACACTCAACGCAACAAACGGCACTTGCCTGTGGTGTAGCGAAGCCCAATGACGAGTACACAACCAGGAAAACCCGGACCAAGGAATTTAAAGACAAAGTCCAGTCTATCATTGATGCAACTCCCCAGTTGCCCATTCGACAGAGTGCCAGATATGTAGGGGTCTTTCGCACAACTGTGAGTGCATGTCTGTAGGAGGACTTGAAGTACAGGCCTTACAAGCGCCAAAGAAACCACATATTGATTGAGTAAAAGCGGACCTCAGGCTAATCAGGCCAGGTTAGTCAAGACACTGGAGATCCCGGAGAAGCCAAAAATGATCTGGTTCTTTTTAATCTAAAATACCTTCTACCGAGATCAGGCGCAAAAGAGCCAGGACTATCCTTTGATTGCCACGAATAACAGATACCTATCCAGGGTGATAAAAATGTTTCTGGCCACGGTCATTGTTTGTGGTATAGTTTTAAGTAAAGGTCACGTAATACGAACTCGCATCTTCGAAGTTGGCTAAATAGTCACAGCAAAGTATACCTATATGTGCTGAAGGTATTTGTTGATCCCCTCGTGCAATTAAGTGGCTGCTGGTAGACCCCGAGCGTGTCAGCAGGCTTTGGCCAAAGCCTACATGCCCAAATAGACCCTGGCTTGGCTTCAGAAGAAGCGTTACTATTCGTATCTTCTATCACTTGACCGCGTCTTTCACCGACCTAAACCTACTGGACTATTTCGTTTGTTCATTCTTCTAGAGCATCACTAACATGAACTATCACAACCTCAACCTGCCTGGAAACTTGGTTGATATGTGATATTAAGCGTTGAAAAAAAACCGGTTTCATCGAAATGTGAAATAAAATAAAATCGTCTTGTCTTTTCTATGATCGTAAGTTTATGGTTTCACCATAAACTTATCATCATAGAAAAGACAAGACGATTTTATTTTATTCACCCTGCAACCTCTATCTCACAGAAGAGATGTTGCGAGTTTGTCTCCGATGTATCGTTATTTTCATGGAAAGTATTCGACTGAGCTTCATTCTATGGTCCCCCCTCGCCTAACTTTCACAAGAAACACTCGTCTAGCTGTAAACATTATCAATAATTTCCCCCACTCTTTATCTGTGACTAAACCTAAACGTAGATTCCATGAACAAAGCTTCTTTCTTAGAACTGCACGCTTGTGGAATTGTCTTCCGTTTTCCTGCTTTCCGGCTTACTACAATATGGGTGTGTTCAAGTCTAACGTAAATAAGTTCTTGATGAGCCGTTCCATATAAGTTATCAAATTTACCAAATTTTCATTACACATAATTACTATATTGTCCGATTTCTACTGTACACTCTTTAACACTTATCCTTGAGTGACCTCTTGGCCTTGATAATGTGGTGATGCCTATGTAAAATAAAACGAAAAAAAGTGCTCCTACAGTTCTGAACGTATATTTATCATCGAAGCTAATCATCGAATTCTTGTCGAGGTGAAATAATTTTAAATCCTGTATTGAAACTTGTAACCAAAAGTCTCGTATCTCTCGATAAAATTTGCAAAGAAGATACCGTAAGTAAAGTAATGAATCAATCCAAAACATGTATTTATATACAAGAAGTTATATACGACATATTGGTGAATGTATTACATGTGGTTATTTACTTTTTCATAAATAAACCATAATAATGAAACCTTGGTTGCACATTTAAATGCACCCCGAAGAAAATTCAATTTTGCTTTTGAATTTTTTTTAGTAATTGACTAATGATTTATAAGATTAATAATAATAATAATTTAATTTATTATTATTATTATTATTATTATTATTATTATTATTATTATTATTATTATTATTATTATCATTATTATTATTACAACATATATATTCCTTGATAATATTATTAGGAGATATATCAATAAAAATAAACATGTTAATGTTAAAAGCATTTCACTGAAACAATTATGCTAGCGGAGATGTATGTAATGATGAATAGAGATTTGGATGTTAGATGTATTATAAACATTCGCGAAATGTAAATGGTCACTGTTTTGCTGTTACTGTAGTTTTTAATGTGACGTTTACGAATGAAATAATTAAAACGAAATATTTACCCCAAGATCAGCCTTTTCTGTTTTCATCTTGGATGGTATATAATTGTGAAATAAGTGTATGTTACTCTAAAGGCTTACTAATTTCAATACGCGATAAAATTACTAAGTAATTACTCCGCGTTTTTTCTATCCAGATTACAAAGTAATATACGAGTATTATGTTTAGGTATTATATTACTATTTCTTACTATTTGTCTAGGCTTGCGAATCACTGCACGAATTTCAGCTACAACTTCTAAACCCTGTTTTACCAGCTACATTTATCAAGAACCAAATAGAATAAGACTGCGTTTTTAAATTGTAACATTCGTGGGTGCTGATTTGGCTGAAAATGATGAAATTGTAATATAATTACATACAGTATTCATGTATTGAAAGATGTTACTTAAGCTAAGTAGATTAGAACGTTAGGATACAAATTTTAACCACTAATAATGAAATTTCGAGAGACAGAAAGGGGCAACTCACATATATTGGTTTCCTATTCTCACTGCAGATATAGACGAGCATGATTGTCTACATAGATGAGGTCAAGTCGAAACATCCAGCGTCTATTACAAATACATTATTAATTGATGAAGCAAAAAGCATACGTACACTTAGACTCCATTATATAATAATATATTTCCAAAGAAGAGGGAAGAAATTTTGCGATCAAGTCATTGTTATATAATGTATCGTAAAAATATCATCCAGCAACGAAATGTCAAATAAGAAAGGGGGGAACAGACAAATGAAGGCATGGGAGGAACAACTACGATATTAGACAAAATCCCCTGCTTAACACGCCCCAGATAATGATACACATTTGATAGAATAAGAGGAACAGTGTGAAAATAATTTTTAAAGACGCAAAAGTACTCTAGAGAAATTGACAGATGACGAGATTATTATGACTTTTACAATTCCCATATGCGTCTAAATTCATCCTGTGTTTCTTAAGTAATGTAATGGTTGAATGTGAAGGTACGTGTCTATAACATTTGTAATATGTTTCTTTCTGTTGTTCTTTATGAATAATGTATTAGTTACGAGGCATAACTGTGGAAGAGAGTATCCGATTTGGCTGCATAAAGACAAATTTATGTATTGTAATTTTAATTATACCTACATAGAACTGATGGACCGATTGCAATATTTTCCTTATTCATATACACTTACCGATTCTAATTCTGCTTCTTTATGCATCTCTAATTATTTAGCTATAAGATTGTTATTTCCCCTGATTTTCGTAAAAACAAATGTCAAATATGCGGATATTTTGGTAAACGTAGAAATATACGTGTGGGGGATGATCTATCGATTTCAGCTTAAAAATGTATAACTATTTATTATTTTCTCATTATAACGAGCTATGGAAGAGTTTGATTAAAAAACAAAAACAAATAGAAAAGACAATTAAAAAATCGCTTTGGCATCAGAAAATAGGCATCAAGTTTCCCGATTCCGATACCGATTCCGATACCCCCAAATCTAGCGATTTCTCCGATTCTCGATTTCGATTCCGATTAATTGCCTCAGCACTAACATATATATATATATATATATATATATATATATATATATATATGTATATATATGCATATATATATATATATATATGTATATATATTGATATATATATTGATATATTGATATTTTATCTCGGTTATTAAAAATTTTATTAAAATAAAATTAAATAAGTGGTTTCCTTAACAATTGCGTTCAAATCCCTGAGTTTGACAGACAGATTCCCGAGTTATGTAAAATACAAACTCAAGATATGGGCACCAGTCCGGAGAAAGCGAATAAAAGAAATTCAATCATTACTTAATTTTTTAAAATGCTTTTTTTTACTAACTCTTATTGGAAACTGATAAAACCCCGTTTCTGTTTGTTTTATAGTTTAAGAATTACCAGTAGAATATGTTTAAATTGGTATGTGTTAAATACCTAATTAATTCATAAATATTAATATAATTGTCAATACTTTCGATGAACCTTTAATATACTTTATTGCTTTCGGTTAATAATCATTTAGAAATATCTAAACAATGATGCGAAGGAACCTTCATAAGATAATTATGTAATCTCAGGGTAAAACATTATCCACGCCAACAAAACCTCCAGCTTATTCTAGATGTTGTAAAGTTTTCGTCACCCAGTATAGTTCCAATGCCCTAGCTTGGATCAGTTAAAACCTTGTATTGCGTCTTTATAACTTATGTCATCATTTCTACTGAGCAAATACCTAAATTGGTCACGAATGCAGACGTTAAATTGACAATGGAACTTTGCCATGCAGCATCAATAGGAAATGCTATTGGTTTCGAGCTATTTCTGATATATTGCCTTTGTAAAACTTCATGTTTCCCAAAATTTCACTGGTGTGCTTGGCCAAAAATCTATCACTTTAAGAAATATTAATTCAATGGCGGCCATATTGTACACACATAATAATCACATTCAATATAAGGCTGGGACATTCATTTCAGTGTACAAAAAGGGAAATTACGTGTTTGCATATTGGAAACCACAAAAGAATATATAAATATAAATGTATAAACAAGGTAGAAACTCAAAGTAAAATCGGTTTAAATTTTGACTGGTGATCTCTGAAAAATACTCATATATAATATATGAATATATATATATATATATATATATATATATATATATATATATATATATACATACACAATTATTAAATACAATTTATATATATATATTTATATATATATAATTTATAAATACAATTTTATGATTTGAAGCGTTTTAATTTCAAATGTAGAACTTTTATTTATATGACAAAAAAAAAGGAATACATTTAAATAAATATATTTCCTTACCCACGAGTTTTCGATGCTTATCCGTCTCCTCAGAGAGAAATATTAGCAAATATTACAAATAGTTTGCACCTTATTTGTTAAATATTTTTTCTGTTAAACCGGCCTACCTTGAACAGAGGAATTTACACAGATTAGCACTATAAATAGCGCTAGTAATTCCAACACAGGTGATAGAGATGCGACTGCACTTCAACTGCTTTTCTATCTTTGTACATTCTTGTTGGTACACTTGTTCCTTAACCGAACCTCGATGCTGCACTTCAATTGCTTGTTCTCTGTCAGTGGAGGAGAAGACGTTCACGACTGAGACAATTTTTATTCTTGTTTCTTTTCTCAACATTAAAAAAAACGACGCTGGTGTCTAACTCTGTCCTGTGAGGAGGCATTGTAAATAGGAACCTCGACTTGATTGTTTTTTTATTTTCACTGTTTTCGACGACACACCACTTTCATAGAGCACACACTACAGGATCAATAATCACTAAACATGTCTTTGGTGATGGTTTCTTACCTGGGAACAATACACGCAATTTTTGAATGTGAGTATGAAAGGGCAATGTTACTATTGAGACGATGTTACTATTGTGTATTCCAGCTTAACAAGATTGGAGCGATCATGACCAAACTGACATGATAAACTTACAGACGACATATATCGAAAAATTGGCTAAAAACAATAATATCTTCACCTTTTCACATACATTTTTGAAATTCATCCTTTCCTTTCAATTTCAAGCCTTAATTTATATATATAAGTCACTTCGGGTTTGGCGGTGGTCGTAACAGCAAAGACATGAGGTATCTTCAGTTCTTTTCCTCCGTCGCGGTACGGGTTCGAGCCTGCATTCCTATTACTACTGAAATGACTGAAATGCTAGGGTACACACACATATATATATATATATATATATATATATATATATATATATATATAGACAATGAATGCATTAACTATGATGCTTACCAGCGTTAAAGGCGGACCATTAAAAGACACATCTGCCTTAATTAAAAATGCTAGTTTTATTTTTGGTGTCTTTAAACATCCACCGACTGTTTGTTGAAGAGGAGACTTTGTTTCATGAAATCAAATGATAAAATTATTGTCCAAGACTTATAGTCTCTCTCAACATAAACATCGTTTCCTAAATGATCGTACAATTTATTGATTTTTTTTGTTCTTTCCTGTGAAACCGATTTTTTAATTTTTAATTTTAATTATACATTTTCAATCATCTTACTCAATATATATATATATATATATATATATATATATATATATTGAGTAAGATGATTGAAAATGTATAATTAAAATTAAAAATTAAAAATCGGTTATATATATATATATATATATATATATATATATATATATATATATATATATATAGGGTGTGCACAAAGTCTGGCTACATTATGTAGCCAGACTTTGTGGAAGCTTCATGTAGATTATGTAGCCAGACTCTGTGGGCACTCTCTCTCTCTCTCTCTCTCTCTCTCTCTATATATATATATATATATATATATATATATATATATATATATATATATATATATATATATATACGTACCCACAAAATCTGGCTACATAATCTAGAAGATGCTTCCTACAAAGTCTCGGTACATAATGTAGCAAGACTTTGTGAACAAACTTTATATATATCAAAGGGAGAAATATATTAATTGATACGCATGTGTTTAGTCGCGCCTTCTCGATTGAAATAAGGAAAATGGAGCGTTGTAACGAGGGATATGTTTATATGTAATTTAAACCACTCTATTATAGGTGTTTTCATATGAAATAATGTACGCATTGCGTACATTTCCGATATATGCTCTTGTAAGTACACCTTTCTCTTAAAAAAATAATGTGTCGGGTAAGAAACTGAGAAAGCGGTTAAATCCTAACACAGATGTCCGTCCAATCAATAGATTAAAAACCAACATATCCTTCGCCATCCCAACAAGTCAGTGTCAATGCGCCACGCGCTATTCAAAATAATAATACCTGATATGAAACTATTAATAATGATAGTCTCTTGTATAGTGTTCATTAAACTGATATAGCGTGCATGTGGTTGATTTATAGCCAGGGACAGGATATAAAATATCTTATACTACGACATTTTTTAGTTTAAGTATATTATCGATGCAAGGTCATACTTCTAACGCAAATCAATGTTTGACGAATCCGCTTTTTTTTCTTTACGGGTTAGATCATCTTCTAATAAAAATCGTCGTCGCGTTTAATTATGTTTGTGCGCGAAATATGCATGCATCTAGTACTGTGTCATTTTGTGCCTAATTTGCTCGGTGGGGGAGCAAATAAATACCGTCTAGTACTGTGTCATTTTAATTTATGTATCATTTGCATATATATTAGCGAAGACAAATAAGTCCGTGTGTTACGATAAGACCCTCGAGGGGGTCCAAATGCAAATTCATTCCCGATTACGTATCGTGTTAAATATACATATATATATATATATATATATATATATATATATATATATATATATATATAGTCATCCACATACAGTACTGTTTCGCTGTTTCACAGCTCATCAGTGCGGCTAGACAGGCAAGTACCTCAAGCCAGGATTGAAACCCGACCGTTTATACGGCAGTCAAGGCTTCTAACCATTACGCTATTGGCGGCTGCTTGAACGTGTGTATTTATATATATATATATATATATATATGTGTATATATATGTGTGTATATATATGTGTATATATATATATGTATATATATATATATATATATATATATATATATGTGTATATATATGTGTGTATATATATGTGTATATATATATATGTATATATATATATATATATATATATATATCTTTGTATATGTTTTAGAATTTTCTTCCATTGAAGATCTTAATGCTGGGTATGGGACAGGCAAACAAGCTGCCAACATTGAGTTGCTTTTTATTGCAACCAACCGAGAGCTCCTTTTATTATCCTCGCTGTTCCCTTAAGTGCAATTATCTCGATCTCTTTTGCAGTTGGTTTGCCAAGAATATTAGTTAGGTCGGACTTCAGGTTCTTCTTCATAAACCCTTGGGCACTTATGATAACTGGTATGCTTGATTTCTCCTTAAGATTCCAGTTTCTTTTCCTATCATACATGAGACATTGGTATTCGTTCTGTTTCTCTCTTTCATCTCTCTTCAGACCGCCATCACTAGGAACACCCACTTCAATCAAGGTTGCAACTCTCTCTGACTTATTCCATATAACTATGTCAGGTTTTACAGCAGCATTTTCAAGGTAGGTGGTTGTAGAGATTACATGGGAGTAATGTTTGGTATATAAGTCATTTTCAACTGTTCTTTCAGGTTGATGTTCACATGACTTGCTGCTACACTGGATATGTATTTTTAACAGATGTTCCAGTGGAGGTACTTACATACTCAATCAGGTCTCGCTGTATAGTAGCCGCCCCCTAGCAAGTTTATATTAGATGACCAACACTTTCCAATTCTGTATGGCGGAATCTGCATTTGTTGTCATTACTGACCCCTGCCATCTTCTTGAATGCATTGGTCATCAATCCCTGGTCTTGAGTAGCCATGATGTCCCTTTCCTGATCGTGGTGGAAGGCTCCCTTTTGAGCCAGTCCAAGGATACTTCTTTGTCTATGTATTCCTGAGAGACCCCCCCCAATAATTTGCACGCTGTTAGTCCCATTCTTTATGGTTCATCCTTTGGAAGGTTTCGGTATATTTCTGCTGGCTCTTGCTATTTCTGTGGCAAACTTGCTGGTGTTTCTTCCTCATCTGAGAGACAGCCCTGTCCAAAACGCTTGACCAACTGGCCGACCGATGTTACTCTGCTGACTCTTGTCTCTTGTTGTTAGTATACTATTGAGAGGGTGTAATTCTCGGAGCGTCTCAGATATTGACCGGTGTTCAAAATAGTTGCCTTATGTTGATGATTCTTCTCTGAGAGTCCATACCTCTTCTCCCCTGGGCAAATACTCCCTTGGTAGACATTGATTTCTATATATTATTTCATGAAACATTAGTAGCTTCTGTGTCTTTACATCTAGCAGATTCATATAGTTTTGTGGCGAGCCAATGATATCAAAGCTATATGTTGTTACTGGCATAGCAAGCTGTCAATGGCAGTAATTTTATTTTTATTTGTGAGCTGTGTTTTGCATATTTTCTTCATCCACCGTACATATTCTTTACTAATCTTCTCCCTAGTCTTGCCATGTTGTATGTTCTCGTTTTCCTTAATGCCAAGGTACTATATGTATTATATTTATATGTGAGTGTATATATGCGTGTGTGATAAAACAAATCCAAGCTCAAAATAGGCATTGATTAGTAAATCAATGTTTCTGGGTTTTTTTTTCTATTTTAAACAAAACATATAATTCCTGTCTCCACGGGTCAACGCAAAACGGAGAAAAAGAAGGTAGTTCATAAAATAAAAAATGTATGTATTTTCTCTTTTTATAATCTTCATATCATATTAGATATTTAGTCAAACGAAAACTAATGTCTGAGGATTTGAGTTCGGCTGTGCATGCGAGTATACGGGATTGTAATAAAAAAGAGGGAATAAATAACCACGCAATACTTATTTCTTTGAAATTCAATATACAAATAAGGTGACAGATCAAGAGAAAAAAGTGTTCATCGAAATTCAATCTTTCGGGGATTTATACATTTCTTGGGTATTTGCGGTAACATGTTCGTTTCTGTATTTTGGATAAGCACACTAATTTAAGGTGTCTGCCCTTTTTAGCTACGTCGATAAATATGTACGCTATTTTGGCCTTTTGTGCAATGCTGTTTTCTCGAAATTGAGTTAATTTTTCACCGCAAATCCTGTCATCTCGCATCTGTTTACATAGGTTTACGCCAGTGTATCTAGTCATGGTCAGTCGAATAATACCCTACTTTTACTGTAGCTTTTAGGCATGAAAAAAAACTAGAATTTTATAGTCGATTAAATGTGTACCTTTCGTATTCAGCTGTCGGTAGCTCTTAAACTAGTAACGCAAATGAAGAGCTGAACAAAGATAAACACTCAAGCATAACACGATCTGTTCCCGATTCAATAGGCTGGTACCAATAAATATTTTTTAACCTTGGGAATTATCATATACTCTATATAAATTAATTGACAATCGGGTGTGTAATAATACATAAAGAGAAATAAATACAATGTATCTTTTGTGGCACATTAAAAGATTATCGCTTATATTATGTGGTAAACATACCTACACACACCAACACACCCACATATATATATATATATATATATATATATATATATATATATATACACATATACATATAAACGTATATATGCATTTATGTTTATATATATATATATATATATATATATATATATATATATATATATATATATATATATGCTTCCGGTCAATTTGGAAAGACAAAGGATACCCTATGTAGAAGCAGTTACGCGTACAATTGTGTAGCAACATTGTAAAGACCACCATCCACACCTCCCCTGAATCGATACTGCTTGAATGTAGTAGACAGGACAAGTCCGAAAAGATGAGAAAATATGCTGACTGACGCGGGGAGCACATACTGCACCTGAGAGTCCAAAATGGTCAGCGATCTTGTACTGGCAAGGCTAATCGTCGCTTACTTCGATTATCAGATGAACAACAGTTAATAAAACGTTATTAAGCCGTATATATATATATATATATATATATATATATATATATATATATATATATATATATATATATGCTGTAAACGTCAGAACGAACAATTGGGCCCCTCCATAACGGGGTGGAAGGCTAAGGCCCCTGAAACACTGGAGTATGCCGGACAGATATGTTTTTTTATCTGTTAAGTATTATTGTATGGCCGGGCAACGGAATTCAACTCTGCTTAAAGAAGATAAATTGTATTGTTTGGTGAAATATGAAAACTTGATGTCACTTTAAGAGGCATATAGAAATATAATTTCGTTTCCGTTGTTAATGAGCGGTGACAGACTTCGTTGGTTTGAATGAAATGCCAGACACAGAGGTCACTGGGTTAATCTCTTGATCATGAGAAACAGCCCTGAGAGAGGTTGCAGAATAACAGGCGCATACGGGGAATAGGGGATTTCACTGAATTGACGTTATTAGTAGCGATTGGTTCAGGCACAAGACTGACCTACCCTATTACCTGAATACGTAAATAAGTTCCCGTGCCAAAATCGTAAGGGTTCGAACTGAGATTTGAGAGAAATCAATCACAATCGAATATTGGTCGCACCGCTCTCTCTGCGAACCGTCACCACCGCAAAACCGAGGGTAATTTATCTAATCTAATCTGGACTCAGTATAATTTTTCAAAATCAACAAGTGAACAATTTTATATTTTGTATATCTATCTTGAGTTTACCAGTAGAATGGATGTAATCTAGTCTGCTTTTTTTGTATGCATGTCATTCATTTCACAATGACAGAAGGTGTAACTGACCTTTCACATAGAGATAAAAAAGATTGATAGATTGTCTATATATATATATATATATATATATATATATATATATATATATATATGGGGGTAGAGAGATAGTATAGGAACATAGATGCGAAATAAAAGTTGCATA
>NC_136520.1:49941970-49949470 GCF_053919585.1 Euprymna scolopes
TTTGTTTTTGCTTGAGTTCAAAGACTTAATAAGAAAAGTTTCTAGAAGTTTTAGATGAAAGGTTGAGTGTGATTTACTGAAGATCATAAACATGTCAGCACTGCCATTTATGGGGCACGCTTGATTATTTATGAGGTGCACGCAAATCGAAGAACCATACGTATTACTCAAATCATACGAAGGTGAAAAATGTGCATACCAAAACTTTGATGGCACATGAATCCAATCTTTGCGATGTTCGCCCTACATATTGCGTGCTGCAACTACATTTGAATAAATAAATAATAGAATTATTATGGTAAGTGGGGGAGAATATCTATGGACGACAACATAGGTCTGGTTGAAAAAACAACGCGGGGAGTCGATGCCTTGTACAACCAAAGACATTAGCTAAGCAAAACGTTCACTGATATTACATAGCCAAGGTAGACGAAGGTACACAGGAAATCTAATAGTTACAATTTCTTTAAATTTGTAGAAAATTGGACACCAATCTTATTAACAGTTGTTTCAACAATATCTAAGTGGTAGTCACTGTTACAAAGGGCTTTGGTAATAAATTTCAACTCATCATCAAGATTAGCTTTAGAACAAATCATTAATACCCTGTGTGCTAAAGTTTTATTTATATTACATTTTTGATTCATAGGGCAAAAAGAGTCCCAACACGCTTAGAGCCCGGTAAATGTTGGTTTATAAGAAACAGAAGTAAGAAAACTTGAGTATGTCTTGGACACAAGAACATCTAAACACGGAATGGTAGAATTTGTTTATTTGTCTACCGTAAACTAAAAGGCTGGATGGACGTTATTGAGGAACACAAAAACGCATCAAATAAACAAAATATGTAATCAACATGACTAAAGTAAATGCCTATTTTAGACCCTATTGATGAAAAACCACAACACAAAGATATAAGTCAATGCTTGGCCCAATGGTGAACCCACTGCCACACCCTCTGTCTATTTGTACACAATATCATTGACACTGAATTCAACCGCAATAGTAGTGAATTTCATGAATTCCACACAAATATTTTCTTGAAGTGGGTATATTAGAAATTTACTCCTAATTAGGGCGTGAGCACAGATATTAATAGTTTCTAACAATGGGTAAAAAAGCCTAGAAATATAAAAAGTACACATGAATATGCCAAAATGCAAGAATTTATCACCTTCGGCTGTTCCGAGTAAGAAGTATGTTTTTTCGATTTGCGAGCGCCATCATAAAAAAAAAACAATGTGTGTGCCATGAATTTCAATGCTGACATATTTACGCGCTGGAGTACGTCGCAGTGATCCTTTTTCTATAAAAATTCTAGACACTATTTTTATAAAGTCTTTGAGACTAACTCTTTGCAAGCAAAAATAACATCTTTTAGGAGTTAATTTGGCTAGAATGTGTTTTTGGGTCTAACCTCTCGAAATTTAAGATATAGGTAACCTGGACGCCGGTTACACTTAATATATATATATATATATATATATATATATATATATATATATATATATATATAAATATATATTTATATATGTATAATTTATATTTATTATATATTTTATATTATATATAATATAAGAATATGTATATATAAATATATATTTATATATATATAATTTATATTTATTCTATATTTTATTATATTATATATATATATAATATGAGAATATGTATATATAAATATATATATATATATGCGCCTAAAATTACGAATAGTGCATAATAATCGAGCTAAGTCAGGTTAAACTGCTGTTTTATATATATATATATATATATATATATATATATATATATATATATATATATATATATATATATATATATATATACGTAAGTACTAAAAGCAGTTCGAGCGCCAATAATAAAACATAAAGCGGCGACGCCGGTTGTAAAATGAATAGCTGAGCCATAATGGTAATATATTACCTAACGTCTGCCGATAGAAGGAAATACATGTCCCTGTGAAGTAATGCAAATCTTCACACAATAAAAACCACAAGAAAGCATAATATACATAAATTATGCCTATATATATATATATATATATATATATATATATATATATATATATATATATATATATAACATATATATAAACATATATATATCTTAACATATATATATATAAATTATGTATATATATATATATGTATATATATATATGTATATACATATATTTATATATGTCTATATATATATATGTCTATATAGGCATTTCTATATAGTAATTTAAAATATAATTCTTCACGTTGATTTCCTTTAATAATAATTAAAGATCGTCAGACTTAACTACATTTTACACTTTTATATGTTTTGCTTGGTCTTGTTCGTATAGTATAAGCTTTCTTATATTATATTGAAATACCTAGTACATATATATATATATATGCATATATTTATATATATAAATATATATTTTTATATATATATGAATATATATATATATATAAATATATATATATATATATATATACTTGTTGATGCAATTTTTTTATATATTGTTATTTTTTATTTCAATCTATATTAATACGTTCCCGAGGGGTTCTACGAAGGCATTAGATGATTTGATTGATTGTATGTAGAAATTCAAAAGTAATAACGTTTTTCACGTAGTGAAATGTGTTTTAGGAATAGACGTTTCTCCTTACTCAAGTGTGGCTCTCTGCTTATTTGAGTAAGGTAAGGTTGAGTTCATTCAGATAAATTTAACATGGTAGATAGGCGACTAACTGTCTATTTTTCATTTTTTTCTTCTTTCTCCTGCGTCTGTGGGTAAGTCAGTGTGTAGGGGAGTACTATACTAACGATTCCGCGTGAATGTTAATTGGTCGGGGAACGTCTTGGGATCGCAACCGTCTCCTCGGGGAATAAACGGTAGCCAACGATATCTAACAATAAGCGCATTTTGGATACGTCAACAAAAACGGGTCGGTATGTCGTAAGCCATAACTGGCTGGCATACGTCGCTTCTTCATTGTGTCGCTACAAGGGTCTTCACATCGTCGGCAATAATTGTATGCTGAAATCGAACGCCTGTTCAGAAATAGCGAACAAATGCGTTCTTATAAAAATATATATGATTTATTTCAGATTTAACAATCAGGAGCATATTTAGTAGACCCATTTCGGGTACACCAAACTAATGTGTCATACGCGTATAGGGTGCAAGCCTCTACTGTCTTAAAATCAATTAAATTATATTTATTTCTCTCTTTCTTCATTGAAATAGTTAGAAGGGGAGTGAAAGAGAGAAATATATATATATACATATATATATATATATATAGAGAGAGAGAGAGAGAGAGAAAGAGAGAGAGAGAAATGTTTTGTTTCTCAAATTATAATGTCAAAATAGTTTAACTTTCATTTTGCACTGTAATCATAAACACCTGTCAATCTTCGTGTGCCGACAATTTTAACCTTTAAAAAATGTGTCTGCACTGTATGCGTGTGTGTTTGTCTCTGTATAAGTGTCGTCCAAGTTAGGTACAAGGTTCATTAATGTAGAACCCCCCCCGCTCCATGAAAATGGGAGATGACATTGTGCCACAGGGGTTGTGTACGTGCATGTATTCTTTAATAACTTTGTTTCACAGGTGTGTGTTTCTTTGTCTGTGCGTGTTCGAACGTGTCCACGCATGGGTGCGTGCAGAGCACGTGAGGCTAGTTGTACTCGTTTGTGAATGCATTTATGTATGTGTTTTGAACTGCGTGTATAGATGTGTATACGCATAATAGTTACTCATACATTTGGATGAAATTCATGCAGGTATACAAGACCACTAACAGTTAACCTTCTAGAAAATATTTTTCCGAAAATTAACATTTATGCTGATGACACTATGTTGTATCCTGGTATTGCATCTCGCCTATCATTTTCTGATAAGTGGAAAATGCAGTTATTTAAGAAGTATATTTGGATCTAATTTAGATCGGGTAAAAGAAAGATTTTGTTTCATATCATTAAACAAAAAGCTGTATGCTTCGTATTAATTAAAATAGAAATCAGATAGCAGTATATATTTCCAGTCTCATTTCTATCTACTATAATATGAATTTGTAACCATGCATATAGACACATGAACAGACACCAACAAATAGAGAAATGTACTAAAAAGGATTTCTCATTCATAAGAATGCTTCTTTTTTTTTCTAAGGAAGACATTCTATTTCAGTTTCTGTCATGAGACATGAAACCGATACGTAAACTAAAAACATGCCATTGATTCATCTCAACACCGAGTGACGAGCATTCATTTCAGCGCGTGCTTTTCTTGTTTTGTTCTATTTATTTCAATACTTTTTGCATATGGTTTTGTATGCTCTTTTATGTATATACTAAATAGAATGAAAAAATGAACGAAAAACGAGATACAATACACGTGAATATGTAGATTTATCTCTTTAAAAATTTGTCGGATATCATAAGTATACCGATAGTGTAAGCACAGTCCTATGTAATGTATTAAAAGTATATAAATATACACTGGCACGAAAATAAATTATAGATAACCCCATATATATATATATATATATATATATATATATATATATATATATATATATATATATATATACATATTTATATATATACATATTTATATATATACATATATATATATATGTATATATATATATATATATATATATATATATATATATATATATATATATATATTAAATATATAGATATTAAAATATCTAACCAAAAGCGTAGTTTACCAGGCCACAATATTGGGAAAGAAAACCCAAATAACAAGAAATATTACGTAGGTATGACTTACTTAGATTTCAAAACTCGATATTATGAGCACAAAAGCATATTCAACAATAAAAAACACCGTATTAAAACAACGCTAGCAAATAAATACTGGGAACTCAAGGAAAGCGGACATTCGCAAGTAGTCGAATGTACAATAATAATACAATCTACACGGGACCTAGGCGACCCATGTAGATTATGCCTTCATGAAATATTTGCTATCATGTATTTTAAAGCACCCCAACATCTATTAAACTGTAGAAGAGAAATAGCAAACAACTGTGTTCACAAGATAAAATTGACTCTAGGATAGCGATACAAAATAGTTTTAAAACTAACAAATACAATAGAAAATAAACAAATAAATAAATTAAATAAACATGAATATACGTAAACAATCACACATATATGTATGCATATATATTTGTATATATGTGCATATATATGTACATATGTATATATATATATATATATATATATATATTTATATATAAACTAACATTAAAAAAAACCTGCCCTAGATTTAAAACAGATCAAGGAACTAGATATCCAGGCTAAATAGAGTACACACAAAGGAACAAGTCCACCAGAGCTCAAATAGGCCTTTGTCCGATAAGTGCGTGTTCATTAGCTGATGGGGGTGGGGTGGATACTAGAAAGCTGATTGACTAACTAAAACCTCAATAGAAGATGCGTATATAAAAACGACAAACAACCACAAAATTCGCGCATAAGCCTAAAGAGTCGTAGAGTTGATGAAGTAAATACTTAAAGTGTACGCAAAAATGTATACTTTCGTATATTAATTTTATGTGGGTAAATTAAGTATATATATATATATATATATATATATATATATATATATATATATATATATATTGAATACAATAACTGCATATTGTACACCAGCATTGCTTCTAACAAAACCTAAATCTGATGTTTCTGACTTTAGGCATGGATTCTGAGCCAAAACAGTGTTTCCACTCGAATTGAGGTGATATCACAAAACTTTGTTGGAATGTCTTCAATCTTGTAGAATACTATATCCACCGTCCGCACATATAGCTTTTTTTGTATTTTATTTATGCTTAATTTTTTTTATTATTAGGGAGAGTAATAAACATCATTCTAACACGTGAAAGTTTCGTTCGCAATAAAACTTCAATACAAAATAGAACGAGTTTAGCCATTTCTGCTACATTGTTATCGTAGATGTTTATATATTGCCAGCTAACGTTTGTGTGACTAGTCAAAATTCTCCTAAAAACCAGCCATAATTTAACGGCAAATACCTTTTAACCCAAATAATGGACCAAAATGACGATATCGGGACGTTGGTAAGTTGAGGTTATTAACTTTGACGTACGAGCCGTTGTCGAATTGAATGCGCCAGTCAGTGCTGGCATCAAACCCGGATTCTCTCTAACTACCTTACAGAAACATTTTAACTAGTCTTTTTTAACGAAATGTTTTGTTTTTTTTACATAGGAATCACCATTTATTAAGGCCGCGACGTCACTCGAGTATAAATGTCATTTGTTATATATTAGTCATTGTAATTATAGCATGGTAAACATAAGTAGCGGGAATTTTGTAAATTGTATTATCTAGGGGGAATATTCATCAAGAACTTGTTTACGTTGTACTTGAAGACAATCAGATTGTAATCAGCTGAAAAGCAGACAAACGGAAGGTAATTCCACAGGCGGGTAGTTCTAAGAAAGAAGCTTTCTTCATGGTCTTTATTCTTATACTCTGATCATTTTAGGTAGTCACACAACACATCTAAACAGATCCCCTTAAGCTCTTTAACACTTCATAGTGCCTCCAGGTTATTTTCATAATGAATGCTCGCATCAAACCAGAATATGTTTGAGGTTGATAGCTTTTAGACATGCTTTTAATTGATCGGGTGTAGTTATGCCTCACAGAGATAGATAAGCTGGCGCTAGTAAGATATCCTATTTTGCTTTTATAAAAAAAATAAATTTAAGGCCCGTGTATTTTAGGTCACACTATATGCTTTCCATGTATTTTAACACTCTACCACTTTGTCCATACGCCTTGCGTTACTTTGACGTACTGATGTAAACATTCGCTTGGCTTTCTCAGAATTATGATTTTGTTCACTTAATCATATTCCTTCGATTTTCAGTGGATTCTTCGACCCATAATACTTTGGTTATAGCCCTAGACCGGTTCTCGAATATGCCACACCACAGAGTATTTTTTTGTATTTTAAGGGCCTATTCTGCAATCTTCATTTGTGACTGGATAGTCCTGACCGTTTGGCATTATTAACTACTGAGGCGGGAGAAGCACACAGCTACAGGATTGTCCATCTTTAACGTATTAATACTCCATCGCACGTAATGAGGTTTGAAGATTTAAATTCGTGGATGAAATGTTTGTGAAGAAATTAGGCGGACCTGATTTTAAAAAAAAAACAAACAAAAAAAACAAAGAAAAAATGGCTAATCAGAGGTTTACTCGTCTCAAGTGTTGTAAGTGCGATGTCATAAGCCTGCTTTGGCCATAAAAACGTGGAAAGTATTCCAAAGTAAATGCACCATTCGCGCGTCTTTGTTTAGGAAGTCAGACGTATAAATTAAACGTAATATATATATTCAGATATATGTAGATAGATAAATATAGATATATGCATGGATATGCATTAATATAAGGGTTACGGGCGGCAAGATTATATATCGAATATATATCTATTGACGTATCTATCA
>NC_136520.1:49951970-50034470 GCF_053919585.1 Euprymna scolopes
CAGTTCATTGGTACCGTCGGTTTCAAGCCCGATAATAAGGCCCGTTTAAGGTATCCTTATCAAGCTCTCTTCAGCCAATATTCGTCTCTCGAAAGAGACGAATATTGGCTGAAGAGAGCTTGATAAGGATACCTTAAACGGGCCTTATTATCGGGCTTGAAACCGACGGTACCAATGAACTGTCTCAACTAACGACTTTCTGTACACAAAATATAAGTACGCTCTTAAAATTTGGATTTTCCTTTTAATTGAGCACTCTGCTGGAATTCTTTTTCCAAAAAAACTAATCATATATATATATATATATATATATATATATATATATATATATATATATTTGTTTATTGTTATATAAACATGCTCACATCCCGCTGCTACAAATAGCCACTTGTTTCAATCAAACAACAGATATCATCAGGCAGCGACTTGACTATTCAAAAGTTCAATGAATAATGGATTTTTATTTTAGGTAGGAACTCTTTAGAAGTTGGAGTTAAAAAACTTAAAACACAGGACTTTAATTAAATAAAAAAGTAAAAAGAGAGAGGCAATTTAAATAAAGTTAAAAGATTACAGTAGAAAGAGCAAGCACAAATTACATAGATTGGTGATTAATATTTGAGATGCATATATATATGTGTGTGTGTGTGTGTAAACTATATATATATATCACACATATTATATATCTATATATATATAAACATATATATATATGCATATATATATAAACGTATATATATGCATATATATATATATATATATATATATATATATATATATATATATATAGTACATATGTATGTTCATATGCGTGTCTATAATATATATATATATATATATATATATATATATATATATATATATATATATATATATATATATATATATAATTTTCTTCCTGAAAGCGATATTTGTTTTGTAGGTAATTGATAATTACAGACATGCATAATTAAGCTTAATTGTTTTAAGAAATACAAATTATCGTATCGCTTAATGATTAATATTGATTTCTTTAATTGCACATTTCAAACATCGCTTTCTGGAGATGAGTATCGTCTTGCTGACAAAAACGTCGTATGGGAAAACCATTGCCAGATTGTTCAATTGCAGTGTGATTGCAGTATTCCCAGTGTCATATATATTGTTCCCATTTTTGATCGCTGCCTCCGTTCACTCGGAAGACAAAGTATACTCCCTGTAGGTGCATGTACCCGTGAAATTGTGAGACAAGTGTTGCGCAATCACTAACTACGCATCTCCTGAATCAGCACTGTTGAAGCAATGGCTATATACGCAGAGAGCAAATACATCACCTAGAAGTCCCAAATGCTCACCCATTTTGCACTGACCATGTTAAACCATGCTTAACTTTATTTTTTCCAGCGGGAACCGGTGTGTCAACGTGATTCTATCATTCTTTTTCCATTTACTAATAATTGACACAGATTCTCTCAGTAATGATTCGAATATTTTAAAAAAAACAGTATATATATATATATATATATATATATACATATATATATATATAACTACTTAATTTACTCACATAAAATTAATATACGAAAGTATAAATTTATGCGTAAACTTTAAGAATTTACTTCAAAAGTGTGCAATACGTAGATAGAACTAGTTAGTAAGTTACAAAATGTATATGGCGATTAAACTACACTGAATATTCCGCATAAGCCTGAAGAGTCCTTGAATGAAACGCAGAATAATCAGCGTAGCTAAATCGCCATATATATTTTATAACTTACTATATATATATATATATATATATATATATATATATATATATATATATATATATATTTATATATATATATATATATTTATATATATATATATATTTATATATATATATATATATATATATATATATATATATAATAAGCTGCCTGATGAACTACTTTAGTGTGTGTTTATATTATGGTTAAGTAAAAGCAGCAGAGACTTTGTTACTAAGACATAAAGCTGCCTCATACGAAGCAGCCACAAGTGCAGCATCATCTGCAAACAGGGAATCACGAATTTTACTGGTTCAAGTAAGTGTTTTGGCTTTAGACCTCTAATAATTCTAAAAAGGCACAACGTTTCCTTAAATGAATTTTCATCAACTCCTCAGTGCCTATAAATGCAGGTTTCAGTATTACTGACAATAAAGGGCAAGCAATATGTAAGCCATGCCATATTCCTGCTTTGTGCCTTTAGTGAGTGATTCAGACATCTAACAATTTTAATTAATATTTGCTTTTATCCCCATTGCAAATATTTTTGAGTATACCAAACTTTAGGCAAACTATTCACAAAGTAGCCCGATTTACAGTTGCGAATTCTTTAGTTAGGGCCACAAGCACCATACACATCTAATTCATCTCTGTAAATTGTCTCTAGGGGAAAACATTATCGATGTAGCCGCGACCTGCATGAAAGCCACACTGACTCAACATATATATCGCCTCTGAAATGCTTTGTGATCCGGTTCAATATCAACATTGCTAAGAGTTTATCAGCGATGCAAAAAAGAAAATACCGGCTGGTTTTCACATGTGTTCCGGTGTCCCTTATATTTTGTACATCTTTTAAATCTTGTGGAATCGTTCAATTCTTCCAAATTTCAATGAAAGATACTAGCTATTTTCACAAGCTTAATACCACTCTACTTGAAGAGTTTCGGATGGATTGCATTTTTTCTGGTGCTGTTCAATACATTATTTGTTTAATGTCTTCAGGGATACTGAATGCAAAGAAAACACAATAAATTTTTTATCTCTAGTCGTTGATGTGTTGATTAAATAACATATTCTGAAGTTGCAAATGGATTGTGTTGAACAGTATCATATGGTCCAGTCGCCTTTTCAATACTTTAGCCTTGTCTGTCGATAGGTCTCCATTAGTTCAGTTTGTTGTTGAGACTCAATTTTTTTGTTAACCTAACGCTTTTCTTCCTTTATTCATAGAATATATAAAAATATTTTCAATCGAAGCGTGTGCAGATCACCAAACTTCTTTCCTTGTACGCAGGGCATTTCGAACATGGAATTTGCAAAGTGTGCATATATATACTTTTACCCGGGTCTATCGTTAATCCAAACTTTGTAGGGAATTATGCATTGTACTATTAAAACAAATCCTGGAGCTTTAGAATAAGAATCTCTAGCACCTCAAATAGCTTCACGAAAATATTTCTAAAATAATTTATTATGTAATTAGTAGTCGCTAACGGAAGCTGTCACTTCATGAAGCTACTCCGCAAGAAAAGTTCGCTGGCCATGAGATTCAACGGTGAGATGTGTATACGCTTAAGCACAGAAGGTTCCTCCCCCCTTTTGCGATCTAGACAAAATAATATTTTACGACAAAGCAGAGAATACTTTTGGTGGTAGAAGATGGTGTTAATATGAAGTCATCCCGATCCCATTGGTTTGTAAGCATATAGTCGATCATGTTTTTAGAGCGTGAGTTCAACCCTGTAATTTATAGCATTTTTTCGTTGGCATAAGGTGTGTGTGATACTAAAATCAAACTCTTTCCAGAAGGAAAGCAATCTGAGTCTGTTTTAATTTATATGCCGAATAGCATGTAACCCAACAGCCTTTTCTGAGGCTTGCAAATCAGATTCAATCTAATCAGTAAAATTACGGATTAGGATAGTTTTACATTTGTGACGAACAATGTTATTACCGTTTAAAAAATCACCAGCAGATTTCTTTGTCTCTGTATTTGTATCTGTCTGTCTCTCTGCCTGTCTGTCTATCGCCCTCTTTCTCTCTCTCTCTCTCTCTCTCTCTATAAACACGCACGCACACACACACACACACACACACATATATATATATATAGAACGGTATATATATATATATATATATATATATATATATATATATATATATATATATATATATATATACCGTTCATCTCACTGGATGTCCGCATACAAAAAGAATCTTGTGCCGTTCATAATGATCCAGCGTAAGCACAGACACAACCAGCTTATATTCACGCTTCTAGAACGTTTTTCTTTTTAATTTTTCGTCGCGAATATCTTGTACTAAAATTACTAATTTATCCAATTGTGCTTCAAAATTTGCCCTGTAATATTTCTGAAGCCACCTTAAAAAATGAGAATGTTTCATTATTTCTGTTTTTTAACTTATAATTGTGGAGCCAACTGCTCTAAATCTGTTCCAGAATCATATTTCGTATTTTTATTATGGTAAATTGGGGAGAAGCAATTTTCACCTCTATGTCGTTAGTTGCAATAGATAGCAATGGAAAACATAAAATAAAATACAAATGTAAAATTGCTTTGCAAATACTTCTTAACTTGTGTTAATAGTTCTTATTGGGAAGATAATAACTGTTATTTGTTTTAATATGCAATTTTTTCTTGTTGATCTGCAGTAGTAGGTAGTTGAAAAGAGTAAGCAGTACGACTGTAACTAATAGTTTTTAAATACATCTTTTTCCATCGATAGGGTTTAGAGTTAAGGTTAATATTGTCTGTAGCTGAAACAACAAAGGGTGAGTTAGGTTAATATTGGCTATAGGTGAAACAACAAACGAGGTTAATAGAAGAGCTCAAACACTTTTATGTATTTAACATGACTATTTATACGTCGCTGCTTTACAGGAATTCCCCCCACAAAATTTATCTGTGGATCATGTCACGTAAAATTAAAAATATATTTAAATATATGTGAAAAAATAAGGTAGAGTTGTTTAAAAATGAAGGAATATACAATAAATTAGGACCGTCTATTGCTTATATTAAAAAAAAAAAACGTCCTGATGTGTATAATAATAATTTTCTAGTATTGTGTATGTTGTGTTAGACCTTATGGTGGCTACTTTACCAGCATGCAAGTAACGTTACTTTATTATATGTGTAGATTAAGTTTTAGCAATAAAATAAATGCGTAGTGAGTGAATGGAATCAGTTATTTATTCATGGAAAAGCGGACGCAGATATCAAATTGATCTCTGAAGGACAATTATTTTAGCGATTACATTCTCTAGGTATATCCCGTCGAATTAGGGAATATTTTTCTCGTTCAACATTCTGTGCAGCTTCCTAACTTAGACATTATTCTGAACATCCCAAATTACACGAAAATATGTGTAAAACAATTTCCGAAGTATAAGTGTTTTTTTAAATAAAGATAATTATTTTCTTTTAGGTTTTGAAATTATTTAACAATTTAGAGTAAAAAATGGTTATACAGAGTGACCCAAAAAAATCAAAAGCTAAATGGAGGCCAGTTAGAACATATGCTGCAGAACGGAGAAAGAAAGACCAAAGACCCTAGACCGTTTTTTGGGCGTCATCCTGTATTAGTGAAGTGTTAAGCTAATATCATTCAGTGATTAAGGTCAGGAATGATATCAGGATAGATTATTCGAATAATGTAAAACTGTTGGTTTTCCACCGTTTTAGGAAAGAAAACGCCTTTCTTCTATGCTTCTTTTCATACGGTTTTAATTATGAAAACTTAAAGAATAAAACTTCATAAAATACATTAAAACATTTTTTATTTTAATTCCGCCCTAATGGATCAGAGAACCTTGCAAATCGCAATATTATGGTTACAAACGCATGCATTAATGAATTGAAGGTATTCTTTTTTAGTTGTAGATTTAAACAGTATGAGACTTTAAAAAAGACACCCATGTAATGAACATGCGCTAGAAACAGAGTTACGTCATAATATTCCTCCATGCAAATAAAAATGAAGAGAACGAAAATCACCATCGTCTGCCAAACGTTAACGAAACCTACGCATTTGATATCAGCAGAGTAGAGAGGTGGTTTTGTAGATGTCATAGTAATGATAGTGAGAAACCACAGTTAAGGACCTTACAACGGTGTCATAAAAAGAGGCTGGCCAAATTGCATTGAAAATAGTAGTGTAATGTTATGAACCTTTAGGCTGTGATAATAGTGTAGTATATGTTAACTGTGGGAAGCGGGGGCAATGGTCAAAACATAATTATTATTGTTATTGTATTATTATTAATTGATTTGAGCGACTGATGGTCGCTGGATCAGTTATTATCAGTAGAAGAATAAACAATTAAATTGGGGAGGAAATTATTGACGTGTGACTCGCAAAAGGAATGCGAAAATAGATGTAAACATTCTTTTAGATTTGGATAAACAAAGAACTAGATAGAAGCATTAGGTTGGTTTGAGACACGTAATTAAGTGACATAAGAGAACACATGATGTATTTGGTTAGGAGAGATTCCGAGAGTTGAGAATTGAACACCAGAGCGGACAGACGTCTAGACCGGGTAGGACAGACAGCTAGTGAGCGAGCTGTAAGAGAAGAACATGTAGACGAACTGCAGATCCTGTGAAAACCACTTAAGACAACTGTAATATATTTATATTATAAAAATATAAAGAGTTGTTTCATGGTTTCACAAATAAGAACAGATATCTCAATTGGATGCTGCTGATCGCTTCATGGTTCGTCACGGAGCAACAGGAAGTTAAAAGAACTCTTCAAGAAAAAGGTATGAAGCATATATTATTCCTTCTATGTATGAACTGTAAAAATATCCCGTGCCATAAGTCTGATACAACATGACTCGGTCAATACCGTGTGCTCCTATTTAAACAACATACATACGATTTATACGTTTATTATCTGTCTGTTAAAAGAACAATATCTCACACCCACTATATAAAGCATGCACGTTTTAATATATCATCTCTTCAAATATAAATCAATATACAACAGTAGAGAATAAATTATAGGACACAACAAGTCGTTTTAATGTTACTACTCTCGTTTTAGTAATCTTCAATATTTAATTTTTGGGGTTAAAATGTAAGAGCGCGTAATCACTTATTTTGGAATGACCTTCGAATTCATCGTAAAATTCTAAACAATTTATGTGCTTCAATATGTCTTTAAAATATTACTCATATTTGTGCGATACTAAATAGTTGATGCATAATTAACATGGTTCGAAATAACGGTACAATATGTTCAGCATGTTGGAGAAATTTATTAACTGGCTTACCAATCAATAAACGCCCCTTGTATTTATATGTTATTTGTAGATCCTTATATCAAGCGATTTCATTACTGGACACATAAGTGTATTCGTAAATTTTTATTCGATATTAATTTTTTATCGCTTGTGTTTAACTCCCGTACTTCCCTATAAGATAGTCAGAGTTGCACTACATTTTGTTTATACAATAAGTAAGTCGTTCCTATCGTCATTCCAGTAGATGTTTTTACACGGTGGGGCACTACTTATCAAGACTCAAATGATTATGCAGGATAACGGTGAAGTTCAAGGAAAATGGTGAGACATTGGGGACTTGTGATATGGCTAGATTATCTAAATGGTCTAATGAATAGACATTTTTGTAAATAAAAATTAAGACATACATGTTATATTCAGTCAGATGACAACGCAACACTATTATTTTTCACACAAAAAAGGGCAATTTAAAGAAAGCAACTTTGCTCATAAAACTTTAGTTTAGTTTTGAGCGCAGATAGGGAGTGAGTAAAGTTGTTGTCTGTTGTTATAGCTAGAGTAGTAGTTTTTTTGTGAATGTTTTACGATGGGTGAGACGACATTACGGGGCTTAGCGGGACATCTACTACAGCATAGTCAATAAATGACAGAACTGAACACTTATACGCTATGTATTTGCATATAAAAAAATTAAGCACCACGTGAAAGACTTAAAGACAAACGAGCCAGAAACAGAAATAACCTTAAACAGTTGTTTTGAAATTGACGTTAATTTTTTTCCGTGATATTGGATATGATATTTATTTTTTCTTAATTTTTATTTTAATAAGTAAGACTATTTAAGCTGATCAGATGGTAGATGATATGTTTTATTTTGTACATTGATATACATACATATATACATACATATACTCACATAGAAACATGCATACACACATGTAGACACACTAGGAATATGGCCGCACAGACACACGCACATAAATCATGTGAAACCTGTAAAAATTGTGCCCAAAGTTTTATTAATTGATATAAGTATTTATTTTTAATTCTATTAATAGTTATTATTATATACTTATTTTAATTTATTTATTTTTATTTTATTATATATTAAAACATATATTTTAATTAAATTTTTGGGATATATAATGTGAATTTAAATCTAAATCCTTTTCACAGGATTGTCCAGAGAATATAAAAAATTACATATGGTCACCTTAAAATTCTACCGTTTGGTAAACTTTTCCAGAATAATATAGTGTAGTTTTTTTAATATTTATTTTAGGAATTTAATTTATCCTTATTTGTTTTCTATAATCATGGAAAATTGGCATTTTTGTATTATTACTTTGTGAGTGATAGATTTAAACAAATGGGAAACACCATTACATCAGTGTATAAGGCATATTACTATATACGTAGCATACACATGGAAACATACATGGGAACATTGACACAATATCAATACGTATAAAATGCATAATTGCATATACTCATATATTAATATAAATAAATATAAACATATATGCATGTATACATATATGTGTATACACACATTCAAACACCATATACACACACCAATATATATATATATATATGTATATATGTATGTATGTATATATATGTATATATATATATATATATATACTTGTTTATTGTTATATAAACATGCTCACATCCCGCTGCTACAAATAGCCACTTGTTTCAATCAAACAACAGATATCATCAGGCAGCGACTTGACTATTCAAAAGTTCAATGAATAACATAATAGGTTATTCATGTAACTTTTGAATAGTCAAGTCGCTGCCTGATGATATCTGTTGTTTGATTGAAACAAGTGGCTATTTGTAGCAGCGGGATGTGAGCATGTTTATATAACAATAAACAAGTATTATCAGCTCTTTTTATTGAGCACTATCTAACAACCTCGTTGAATTCATTAGTCCATTACTTTTGAATATAAAAACCCGAGTATATATATATATATATGTATATATATATATATATATATATATATATATATCAACAATATAATAAACATAGACACAGCATCCATAAGCATATATATCCCCAGACATGTATATATATATATATATATATATATATATATATATATATATATATATATATATATGAATGTTGTGTCTATATGTATGAATGTTGTGTCTGTGCTTGCCATATAGCTGATATATATATATATATGTATATATATATATATATATATATATATATATATAAGCTATATGGCAAGCAGAGACACAAAATTCATAAGCATATATATGCGCAGACAAACATACGCATATATAAATATACACGAAAATACACATATATGACTCATGCAGGCATCCGATCGTCTTGCTAAAGTGATGGATTAATTATACACTTATTGGTTTTATCGAATTAATATTTTCAATAAGTTAATATATGGAAGCTTATTAAATAATATTTATAACTTTTAGTATACTTTGATATATACACAAAAACCACATATAAGCACGCATACATATTTACATAAACACCTATATGTTCATTTATATATAGTGATTTGTGTCTTGTCCATATAATGATCCGGCGTCCAAATAACTTTTTGACACGCTCAATTATCCATTATCTTTCATTCTTATATTTCGTTTTTGTTTTCATCCCGGCTTTCATTTTCTTAAATTTCATTTATTTGCATTGCGTCTCCCCCTTGTTTTCTTTTCTCTTTTTTTTCTTTTCCCTCTGTCAGCTTCCTTTTCTCTCAGTTTTAATAACCCTGTGTAATCACAAAACCAACGTTTTCATTTTATATTTTTATCTTGAATTCTCTTACGATATTGACGAATACTTTTATGCTGCCTTTTTAACCAATTTATAATGAAGTAAGTTTATACACTTGAGGTTTTAATGTTTAATAATAAAACAACATATTTTGCTCTAATAACGTAGTGAGCACTCTTGATCCGTGTTTTTTACCACACATACCTCCTAATATATACATATATATATATATATATATATATATATATATATATATATATATATATATATATAGAGAGAGAGAGAGAGAGAGAGAGCGAGAGAGAGATAGATACATACATATAAAGACAGATATATATATATTTTTGGGTATTTTTCTGTACGTGCGTGTGTAATAAAGAAAAACAGACAGACAATACGATACTGCGAAAGAGGTGAGAACTAGAATGGATTTCAACAATATGTAGGACGCAAATTTGAATAAAAACGGCAATACAGATGTTATCGAATTTAGGATCTACTTTCCTTTAGGGTTATCAAATTTAACTTTTTTGCTTGAATATTGCCCCCAAATCGTGTATTCTCAATTTAGTTATTGTCTATCACGACCTATTTGATTTTGTTCGCTTCTTAAGGGCATATACATCGTAAAGTTCATATAACCTTGCTGTAAAACACGCTTTATATAGTTGTTAAGTTAAGAATCATTTAACTGACGACCTAAAACTGTTATTCAAGCACACGCACCAGCATCTGACTACTTCCACAATATGATTAAATAGGTTTCGAACATATTTCCCCATTGTTTACTGTAAATGTTAAAAGGTTTCTACGGAAGTTTGCTTAAGGTTGCGTTTTATATTACTGTAGAAATAAAGTATTTCAGGATGGTAAAACGAGTTAATAAATCCGTGTTTTTCCGCCCCAAACTCGACGAAAATGCAATATATCATATCAGTTGAACGTTTCCAAAATTACATACATTTATAAATAGCGATTGGCATTTCATTATCTGGAGATAAAATCTTCGAAACTTCTGTTCTTAAGCTTTTATTTGTTTCTAATTTGGCATATAATATTTCCGCTAGAGAGGCACGAATCATCAGAAAATGTTTCAAATATAGAACCAACACAATACACCCAAGTAGAACGAGTATATTTACGCGTACAGCCTTAGTTACAATTATGCAGAGATATACACGCTATGAAAACCCTATACACCTACAGACATAACAGCCTGTAATAACACCAGATCATACTGAACTATAAACAATATCAATAAAAACGATGCCATGGATAGTGCAGTGGTTGGGATGTGTGGCTTGATGTTGTGCCGAATTACAATACATTGGAGTGCATTATTGCTTGTCGGTTTTTATCGGGCCAATTAACAAAAGTAAAGATACATAAAAACATGCATAGTTTCCAAGACGAAGAATACGAAGAGATCCTATTTATAAATCAATGCACACATAAACAAATTATACATGTATAAGTCTATTCGATTTAACAATTTTAGTAAAGACGTTTTTCTTTTTTTTTTCTTTTTTCTTCTTTCTTATATAAATGAATTCTCTTTGGTCATTATTAACATTTTAAAAGTCGGATTATGTATGTGCTAAGTCTGCGATAGGTTAAAGTTAATATATTTTTTTCCATCCGGGAATTTAACTGCATTTTTATTTTTATTTTTGCATTTTTTTTATATATGTATATGGATATATATATATATATATATATATATATATATATATATATATATATATATATATACATATATACATATAACAGAGAAAGAGACAGTGAGAGAGAGAGAAAGAGGAATAGGTTGATTATCACACATCTAGACATCTCTTTTAATTAGTGAACAATTACTTTGACTCAACTTTGTGGTTGGACAAAAGTATAAGCATAGGATGCAGTTAAGCAATATCTCTGATACAAACTAATAGATAAAGCTTCTCTCTCAAGGTATATAGCTTTAACGTTTTAAGTATTTTATGTAAATAATAATAATAATAATAATAATATATACGATGTATATATACCCATATATATGCATATATATATACATCAGTATATGTAAGTCCCATGCTACTATCTGCCCCTTGATCTTTCTCTCTCTCTCTCTCTATATATATATATATATATATATATATATATAATTATAATCTATTTAATGGTACCATCTTGCATCATTTTGGTAAATTTTATTGTAATTTTTTTATTATAAGCTCCCATTTAGTTGAGCTTTTTATTCTATCCAAATATGTGTGAAAAGGAACACATTTCTCTGTCTTCCAAAATATCCCTATTTCTACCCAACAAGAATATATCCACAAATTTGTACTCGCTTTGAACACTTTCCTAAAAATATAAGGTGGAAGGCTTATCACCATGACTTAAGCATTAACAATAAACTTAAAGCGCCTATTTCCTCTGAAGACCAACTTTTCCAATGAACTCTCTATAAACTCTCATAGAGAACAAAAGATATTCGAAAGAATTTCTGCCAAATTTTATCGATTAAAAACTACTTCCCTCCCCAAATACAACCGTTACCTCGACGAGTTTGAGTATTACATGTTAAATTTAGTCAAAAAAATTAAATTTAAGAAACAAAAAAAAACATTAAATCCGGTTACTCGAAAAATAAATAAATTTTCCGAAAAAAGTTTTACAAAAATAAACATATATTCCTCCCTGCTGATAAGACAAACAATTATTATAAACTCGAATATCCTAAATATAATAAACTTTTGTATAAATCTTATAAACTAGTCCCTCCTAAGACTTTCGATTCCATTAATTCTTAAGCTAAACTTTTACTGACTTCTATGAACATTCATAACTTCACTTAAATAATTTATCCGGATACTCCTAGATTCACCCTCAAAGATCATAAACCTAATTTCTATGACAACCCCTCTATCAGATTGATTTGCCCATCTAACTCTGACTTAGGAGCTGTAACCAAGAATATCTTAGATAGAATAATCCCTTCTATTAAAGAAAAAGAAAGTTTCCCTCTTTGGCTGAATTCAGATTCCGTAATTAATTGGTTTGTCTCCCTTAAAAATAAACACCTCCTCAACTTCATAACATTTGACATCATAAATTATTATCAATCGATTTCTCCGATCCTTTTAAATAAGGCTCTTATCTTTGCTAAAAGAAATTATGACTTAACTAATTTAAAAATAAAATTTATTCTCCTAGCGAGAAAGTCCCTTATACAATTTAACAATAAGCTTTGGTCTAGAAAGGATACCCCTGATAATTTTGACATCTGATGGGTTTTCTGACTCTGCAGAAGTTACCGATTTAGTGGGCATCTTCTTACTGAAAGAACTTAAATACAAATTAAAACATATCCAAGGGAGTCTTTATTTCATGTCTGGGTCATTTTCACATTTGTTTCCCTTTATTTTATATTTTATATTTAACTCTATCATTTTTCTCTTTCCTTTTTTCTCTCTCCTCTTTTTCTTCCCTGAATTTTCTTATTTATGTGTATGTCTCGGAAGTAGAGTGAAAAGCATATCTTATTTTTCTTTTATTAAAATTATTGGAATCTTTTCCTTTTTTTCCTTGTACAATTTTTGTGAATTATTCCATGGATTTCTGCCTTTGGATTATTATGGACTATCTTCTTCTTACTAACGGGATTTCCTTGTATTTTACTTGTGCAAATAGGAATTCTTTTAACTCTCTTGAACTAGTGTTTCCTTTTCAGATTAAACATGTTTTTTAACTCATTTCAAAATGTTTTAAACATGTTTTATTAACTGTTTGCTCGTATATATATACATGTATACTTATATATATGTATATATTTATATATATATATATATATGTGTGTGTGTGTGTGTGTGTGTGTGGTTGCGTGTGTATACGTGTGTGTAAGGTGGCGTGACTGGATGTGTGTACTCTAGTTTTCTGTGTTTCACATATTATAAATTGATCATGTATTTTCATTATTTATCTGCCTGATAAAAAAGGGGAAACATGATGTGTACGGTATTAGAATGATACCGAAAGTATGAGGCACATGAAACATTTTAAAAATAGCATTTATATTAAAACGAGAATAATATGTTTACCAGCTCGAGAATACATATCGAAATATATTAGTAAATACTACCATTATTTTTATTATGTTGTTCGTATTCTCTACTTTTATATAAAAAACACATTTTTCTGTGTATGCCTATGTGTGTCTGTGTGTGTGAATTCCTACTAAATTTACTCCTAAACAGCGGGCTAATTTTTATGTAATTTCCGGAATTTCTGAAATTGTATTCTCATGAGTTTTCTTATCAGAATTATATATATTGATACATGTGTTGATATATGTATCAATAATCGATGAAATCTGATGAAGAAAGAACTAGAAACAGTCCAACAGTCCAGGTGCATTTGAGAAGTAGTATTATCGCACAAGCTGAAAAATCCAAGCAAATAATTTAAACAGTAAGCTCGTTTATATAATAGTTGCCCGTGATAGCATCTTTAAAACATGATACTTGAGGGTTGCATTAAAAAATTAGTTCAAGTCATTATATAAAAACAGTAATTTCATAAAGTCAACAGTACGTTTTCTTCACGGCAATATAGACTACGATCTACTATGGATTAAGTAATGATAGAGAGGATTAAAACAAGATTATTATTTTGCCGATTTTGATGATTTAAAATTGTCAGGCGAAAATTTTATTAATTATCATTAATTCCCGAGCTACGGTGGGGTATTCAATTAGTTCTAAATAACTTGAAAAATAGACTATTATTTTAGAAACCCCATGCAAACGATGTATCTAATATTATGCTACCCAGGTATTCAGAGGGATTTAACATGGGACGTAATTCTTTATCATATTTGCAATTTAATTTCCGGAAAGATTGTTTTAGTAGTTTAGACAAGAGGCAAATATTGTACCAGATTTATATAGAAAACATTGATATATATATATATATATATATATATATATATATATATATATATATATATATATATATATATATATATATATATAATATGCATATATATATAATAAATTCATATATATATATATGTATATATATAATAAATTCACATATATATATAAATTCATATATATATATATATATATATATATATATATATATATATATATATATATATTTAATTAAAGGTGTGTTATATGCAAGTTGATATTAAAAGCACAGGCACCAATCTGCGTTCTATTCTTCCTTCTTTTTCAGACAATTAATTAGGAATTAATCAATGTCTTTATTGTCAACAATGCTATCAGTTAGATTTTTCAAATATACAATTTTCAGTAAGTCGATTACGTATCTGTACTGTAAAAGACAACAATTCTCTAACATATTAATTTCACATCTATTTGATATATCTGGCAGAATAAAAAAAACACGACCTTTACCTAGGATTATGGAAACACAATTGGGGTTTGTTAAAGAAGCGAACGCATCAGGATAAGCGCAAATTAGTATCGAAGTCGCTCAGTAGACGCGCTCAGATGATCATAAAAAAAATAACTTCTTACATAAAAGATAAAAGTTTGGGGGCTTGACCTCCTAGAACTGAAGCAAACAATAAACCTTACATCAATAAGACCACTGAAGGCGTTGCCGTCTTTTATAAAGATCGATCCACACTAGGAATCCAACAACTTGATATAAACAGCTTACTAAATCTACATGTGTGATACTATATATATATATATGCATATATATATATATATATATATATATATATATATATATATATATATAGCCGTTTATCACACATGTATGGATATAAAAACATATATTTATGTGCATAAAGATGTGCCCTATACATATAATATATTAGCTGTACCCTTCCACGCGTTGCTGTGGCTCAATTTGGTGTAACTGAAATATCTAATAAAAAGAGAAAATGCATGGTTCTTATAGTCGTTGTTCTAGCAGTGAACTCCCCCCGCCAAAAAATAAATAAATAAATAAATAAATAAAAAGGCGAAAATGTAAAAGAAAGTGGTTGTCTTCTAGTACGTATGGTCTGATTTACTAGTGTTTTTATTTAATGTAAAATGTTTCATCATCTCGAAGAACACACTATTTATGGATGTATTTGGAGAAGGCACATCGTCGCGGACTCTTGCGCATGTGTTTACTTTGGATAAATAATTTAAAAACTGTATAAAACAGTGTCAGAGTGTTTTGGTTTGAACTGACTTTCCGAACTTAACGTAAGCAACAACATTTGTATGCTTGAACTACATATATACCAAATGTAATTTAGTTAATGAAGAAGAAGCATTCATAAATGTTAATTTAAATATTCTTTAGTAAAGAAAAAGCAATCATATTTTTTCGGATCTTTATCGGACCTTTATCGGGTTCTTTATTCATTTTTTTTTCAATTGGAATGCAAGTAATTTTCTGATATAAATATGTAAATAATAAATGTAAATAATAAATGTAAATAATAAATTGTTCATAGTTAGATTCTTAGATTAGAGTAGTCCAAACTGGAACTAAAAACCGAGTTGTTGCGCAGTTTATGTTTATTTTTTTTGATTTTGAAGTGTAATCCAGGAAATTTCACGATATCGTAGCGTTGTAATAGTAATTTGTAAAAAACGGAATGTTTGTTTTATAAAATAGTGTGTAGAGGAAATCACTAATAAGTAAAGCTCATAGTTTGATTCCTCGGTTGGAGTTGTCAAAACCGGAAGTAAAAACCGAGTAGTCTCGTCGTGTGGGTCTTACGGTTAAAAAAAATAATGCAAAATATAACAATCTAATCTAAATCGGACGTTGAGCGCGTTCATTATTTTGTTGTTGTTTGTTTTTGTTTTTTAATTGAAACGTAATTAATTTCACGATATCGTTGCGTCATAACAATAAATTGTAACTCAGGAGTAATTGTTTATTTAATAATAACCTTTTAGTAGGAAGCAGTAATAACTAAATCTCATAGTCAGATTCCTCCATTAGAGTTGTTAAAACCGGAAGTAAAATCCGAGTAGTCCCGCAGTGTGCGTTCTACGGTGAATTAAAAAACACAAAAAGGGGAAAAGATAATGTTAATGGGACCATAATATTTTTAAGGTTTTTTTATAGGAGAATAGCGAAAGAAAGAGAAAAAAGAAGAAACTGGCCTAATCTACGGTTTCTTTTGGATGAATAATCAACGGTGTGTAGTGGGAGCATGAGTTAGAGGAACGTATAAGAGAGAAAAGATTTTACTTCCATTTATTCTAATCGATTTTGGCAGTGAACTCTCACCGGAAAAATATAGGAATGTACGGCTATCGAGGAAGTGTAAGGATAATAGGCCTATAGCACACCTCAGATTCTGTGCTGCAGTTGGTGCACATTACATTTGCATGTAATGTCTTGATGTTTAATCCTCTTAAGTTCAAACTCACACCGGAAAAATTAGCTCATTTTACTTATATAGAGAAGATATATAGACACACATACACACACACATATATATATATATATATATATATATATATATATATATGTATATATATAATGTGTGACTAACACACTTGATGGTAGGGGAGACTAAAGATAGTTATTATGAGTTTAGGGGAGGAACTTTGGTTTTGATACATAAATTGTATATCACGTGTATAAGTATTATTTGATACAGAAGATATTCATAATTGTTCCCTATTTCAAAGGCGTTCTATAAGGTTTATGAACATAAAGTAAATTTCACAGAGTATAAAGATAATTTTCTATATGTTTTCACTCTTTATTTATAATCGTTTTTCTTTCCAAAGAGAGGATATATAACATGAAAAGTACTTACCCTTGGTAGGCACCTGCTATAGATATAAATAAGGATAATATCAAGGAATTTAAAATAATTTAAGTTTTGAATAAAGAATCCCTTTGCCGTTAATTAAGTTAATTTTAAAGCATATTAGCAAACTGTAGTCTCCCATCCATCAAATCAGAGGTTTTATGAGAAATAACGGGTTTGTATTACTGTACACATAGATGCGAAAAAGTTATCAAAAAACAAATATATAACAAATAAATGTTATCAAAGGCAAGATAAGTTACTTCTCTACCAAACTGGATATATTTTTCGTGATTTTATTCAATGTAACATGTTTATTCAGTTCGAAAACCATACAGTGTTTACTGATGTATTGGAATATTCAATATGGCGTCTGATTCTCTCTTTAACACGGTAAGTTTGGGAAAAGGTGTTATAAATAAAAAAAACCGGATAAAATACTGTTAAAAACTCGCTCAATATATGTTACCGTGAAATATTCGGCGGGTTTTTAATAGTATTTTGTATAGCTTTTTATTTATAACACCTTTTCCTAAACTTACGGTGTTAAAGAGGGTGTGAGACATCATCTTGAATTTTCCAATACATCAGTAAACACTGTATGTTTTTCGAGCTGAATAAATATGTTACATTGAATAAAATCACGAAAAATATATCCAGTTTGGTAGAAAAATAACTTATCTTGCCTTTGATAACATTTATTTGTTATATATTTGTTTTTTGACAACTTTTTCGAATCTATGTGTACAGTAATAAAAACCCGAAATATCATATACCATTCTATGATTAATATTTTATAGATATTGATTTAAAAAAAACTGTATTTTTAAACCACGAAAACATGTCGGCATTTGCCTACAGTTATGTATCATATCTTTGCAGGTTAGCTTAAGTTTTACTGCTTTTGGATGAATTTTGCTTTGGGTATTTTCTTTTAATTTGATGTCGTATACATGGGTTTTGTAATCATTTCTTTGTTTTCTATAAATATGATGACTTCATCTGCTACTAATGAAGGAAAGATATAATAAATCCACACATTGACATAAATAATTTTGCGCCATAAAACAGATGCTGTCAAGTATTTATCATTTAATAAAGAAATAAACGGTAGCATATGCAACGTTTTAAACATTGGAATATAGTCTTTTGTCATTTTTTTGGTTAATGCTCTGTAGTTACATCCAAATTAACCAATTAGTATGAATAAATTTTGAAATCAAACTCACTATGCATAATTCCCTATAAACACACACACATATATGTACATATATATATATATATATATATATATATATATATATATATATATATGTATGTGCATATATATATACGTTTATATGTATATATACATATATACATACATGTATATATATGCATATGTGTGTGTTTGTCTGCATAATGTGTGCATATAGGTATTCACACTTAATAAAGATTTCTGTATATCTCTGCGCTTCGAAGCTATGTTTGTTTCTATATATCATTGCCTTACATAATTGGTATGATTAACCCATCAAGTAATAATGCGCTTTAACATATTTTATACCAGATAGGGACTATAGATACAAAGTTTTTGACCAAAAAGGCCGCTATTCTGTTTGTTAGAATAATCAATTATTGAATGTTCCGATTACTTGAAATAACGCAAACGAAAGTTAGGTGACGATTGAATGCAAACACAGGTTCATTTTTGTAATCCACACAAGTCCAAGATAATATAGAATGGTAAAGAAACGTAGAAAAAATACCTTGAGGTTTGGAGATATGTGTTGCATGTAGTGAAATTATTTTGGAGTCGTAATAATGTTTCAAAGGCTTTTAAATTCAACAGCGTAATATGACAGTAATTTTATATATCATCAAGATAGGAAAAGTATAAAAGTATAACACCGTGGGCAAACGTAAGTATTTACTTATAGATAAACATGTTGATTGCATCGTTTGCTAAAAAAGGAAGATACGCCATAAAACGCAAAACTAAACAACATAGTTTTAAACAACGTATAAAAGTTTTCCACAAATACTGGGAAATCTAAAAAGCTGTAAACGTGAAGTTCAATATTCATTGTTTTACAAATGCTTTAAATTTGTTCGTTAACTTTTCCTAGAGATATTTTTTCTATAAAAAAATTATATTGATTGATATTTTTTCGTATACTAATCGATATTATTTAAAAATTAAGAAAATACATTAAAATGGTTTTCATATATTTGTTATTTCCTTCTTTTAGTATTGTGCCAAGAATGTTCATAAATCGATAAATTATGATTTATTCGATAATCAATATTAATATGATTTTTTAACTCACTCTTCCTTACGTTTCACTGGAAAAATCGATGATTCATATACGGAAGATTCGTTACGCAATAATGATGGACTTTTTCTCCTTCACTACTTTTCTACTTGAGTGCTGAATTCATTCATCATAAACTATTATAGAAAAAAGATAATTGAATATTAGAATAAGTTAGATGTAGTTTGACGTCATTGACCACGAGTAAAAGTGCTATATTTTTGTATGTATTTTAAGATATTTCTGTTTTAGAATTAAAATACAAGATGCAGTGTGTGTATATTGTATACTTCTACAGATGGCTTCGGTAATCTTTAAAAAACAAAATCAGCATCTGTGAGGATCTGAAAGACTCTGGAGTATGAGGCTGACATAATGTACGGTGGTCACTGAGACAAAAGCGTCGGCGTCGGTTGTGGTGAAAATAAGAATGAAATGAATTATGTAAGAGTGCGTCCAGACAAGAACTTGTTCAGATTAGACTTTAAGAAAACTATGCTGAAGTCAAGTGGAAACAAGGCGGAGTGTAAAGAGTTCCACAAGTGGAAAGATCTAGAAAAGAAGCTTACTTATGTTTAGATTGAGGTGCAGATACACAGTGAGCGACATTTCTGACAGTTCCTGCAGAGGGGGAACAACAAATTGAATATGTATCACATTTTTTTTTTAAGTTTTCAAATTGAAAGCTTACTATTTTGTTCTTTTAACATAAAAATACTTGTTCAAGATGTTTTTAACAGCGAAAAGGCTTCAGGTTTATACATGCATTTAACATGAAATGTACCCCGCCCCTGAACTCGTTCGATTTGCTAAGCAGTCCTCAATAAAAAAAAATCCAGTTTACAAAAATACTTTTAGGAGTTTAGGTAAAGGGCCATATTCTTAGCAAATCAGGTTAATTTCTATTTCAGTCACTTTAAAAAAATTCAGTGAAATATACTAACTGAAACATTGTTTTACTATTGAAGTTACAGAAGAATGCAGATTGGATAATTTGTTACTCACTATGCCACCCCCTTAAAGAACATCGTTATTTCCATCCAATGAAAATAACGACGATATAAGGTAAGACACGCAATGTATCATTTGTAAGAAGTGGGTGCAGAAAACAAATAAGCTACTGGATTTCGAAATCAGTTTGAACCTTTCAAAGATGGGAAATTAAATCCAATCATCTTTACCCGGGAATGTAAACATTAATCCTTTAGCATGTGACTTATTGATACATTTAAAAGAACAGTAAAATAAATTGAAAGACTGCCTTAGTGATTTAGCTCAGATAAGAGGGGTTTAAACAGGACTAAAGCAATTGTGCAAAGTAAGTTTAGTATAAAACAAACGATACTGCTTAGACAATATTGCATAAAAGAGTTTTGTTTTACATTCCTGTAGCAAACTTTATCTGACGGATTTAAATTATCATTAATTCAGTTTATTTGAATTATAAACAGAATACTGTCCTCATTTTCCAAGGTATTTTCATAACATCTCCTCTGAAAGTATCATCGTCCTTCTTCCGATCAATATAGTCGAAATCAGTAATCATTCATTAGAACTCGACAATCAGTACGAAATAAAAAAAAACTAAACAAAACATTTATTTAATTCAGAGAAAAAGGCATTATCTGATACCACCAGCCCCATTTCCTCTTTGCCTCATCATGTGTTTAAGATCAGCAGAACATGTAGACATGCAGTGTTTTAACGTATTACATAGTCATTAACCTACATTTTAACCAGTCTATGATTGCTATATTTCGGTGAAATTACTCATAAGTTATTCCTTTACTACAGACAATGGAAGGTGGCAATCAAGATAATAGCTTTCCTAAACACGCAACATATACAGCTATATTTTATACTGTACTGTATTCCACAGCTGCATTTCTAAGTTCCTGAAATGCATGCTGATTTTACATGCAAGAGGTAGTACTATTTTGAGAATCAGCTCATGTAACACTTTATGAAGTTAGTTTGAGTACATAAAGTTACGTATAGTAAATCGCATGTAAACAAGATCCATGACTTATATAATCTTATTATTCAGCCACCAATGACTTGATGTATAATTAGTGTAAAATATGCTCATCCTGAGTGTATGTTTTTGTTTAAAAGAAGTTAGCTAATCATAACACTAGATACTTATCTGCACGTATATATATATATATATATATATATATATATATATATATATATATATATATATATATATATGTGTATATATATATGCATAATATATATATAACATATATATATGTGTGTATATATACATAATATATATGAAATATAATTTATATATATAACATATATGTATGTAGGTATATATATAATATACATGATATAAAATTTATATATATAACATATATATGTGAGTATATATATATATATAATATACATGATAACAAATTTATATATATATAACTTATATATATATGTGTGTATATATAACTATTATATAGGATATATAATTTATATATATAACGTATCTATATGTGTATATATACATAATATATATGATATATAATTTATATATAAAACACATATGTATATGTGTATATATACATAATATATATGATATATAATTTATATATATAACACTTATGTATATGTGTATATATAAAATATATTATATATAATTAATATATATATATATAACATAGATATGTGTGTATATATATACATAATATATATGATATATAATTGATATATAAGATATATATGCGTACATATACATAATATTTATGATATATAATTTATATATATATATAACATATATATATATATATATGTGTGTGTATATATACATAATATATGATATATAATTCATATATATAACATATGTGTATATGTGTGTGTATATACATAATACATATGATATATAATTTATATATACATACCATATATATATATATGTGTATATATACATAGTATATATGATATATAATTAATATATATGTGTGTATATATACATAGTATATATGATATATAATTAATATATATGTGTGTATATATACATAGAATATATGAAATACAATTCATATATATATGTGGATATATACATAGTATATATGATATATAATTTATATATATATGTGTATATATACATAGTGTATATGATATACAAATTATATGTATGATATATAATTTATAAATATATGTGTATATATACATAGTATATATGATATATAATTTATATATATATATGCCAATATATATAAATAGTATATATGATATATAATTTATATATATATATATATGTCTAAATATACATAGTATATATGATATATAATTTATATATATATATATATGTATATATCAAAAGTATATGTGATATATAATTATATATATATATATATATGTATGTGTATATACATAGTATATATGATATATAATTTATATATATATATATGTGTATATATACATAGTATATATGATATATAATTTATATATATATGTATATATAAATAGTATATATGATATATAATTTATATATATATATATATAATTTATATATATATGTATATATACATAGTATATATGATATAATATATATATAGTGTATATGATATAATATATATAGTATATATGATATATAATATATATATAGTATATATGATATATAATATATATATATATAGTATATATGACATAGAATATACATATATATAGTATATATGATATATAATATATATATAATATATATGATATATAATATATATATATAGTATATATGATATATAATATATATATAGTATATATGATATATAATATATATAGTATATATGATATATAATATATATATAGTATACATGATATATAATATATATATATAGTATATATGATATATAATATATATATATAGTATATAAAATATATATAGTATATATGATATATATTATATATAGTATATATGATATATAATATATATAGTATATATGATAAATAATATATATAGTATATATGATATATAATATATATGTATAGTATATATGATATATAATATATATAGTATATATATGATATATAATATATATAGTATATATATGATATACACTATATATAGTATATATATGATATATAATATATATATATAGTATATATATATGATATATAAAATATATATAATATATATATAGTATATATATATGATATATAAAATATATATAATATATATATGATATATAATATATATATATAGTATATATATGATATATAATATATATAGTATATATATATCCATATGATATATAATATATATATATATAGTATATATATGATATATATATAGTATATATATCTATATGATATATAATATATATAGTATATATATGATATAATATATATATATATACATATATATAGTATATATATGATATATAATATATATAGTATATATATGATATAATATATATATATATATATTATATATGATTTATAATATATATATATAGTATAAATATGATATATAATATATATAGTATATAATATATATATATAGTATATATAATATATTTTATATACATAGTATATATTATATATAATATATATATAGTATATATATGATATATAATATATATAGTATACATGATATATAATATATATATAGTATATATATGATATATAATATCTATAGTATATATATGATATATATAATATATATAGTATATATATGATATATAATATATATATATACAGTATATATATGATATATAATATATATATATACAGTATATATATGATATAATATATATATATATACAGTATATATATGATATATAATATATATAATATATATATGATATATAATATATATAGTATATATATTCAATATAATATATACATATAGTATATATATATGATATATACTATATATATATAGTAAATATATGATATATAATATATATAGTATATATGATATATAATATATATATAGTACATATATGATAGATAATATATATATATAGTATATATGTATAATATATATATATAGTATATATATATATGATATATAATATATATATATGTGGTATATATATGATATATGATATATATATAGTATATATATGATATATAATGTATATATAGTATATATATGATATATAATGTATATAGTATACATGTGATATAATATATATATATATATAGTATATATATGATATATAATATATATATATATAGTATATATATATGATATATAATATATATATAGTATATATGTGATAATTAATTTATATATATATATAGTATATATATATGATTTATTATATATATGATATATAATATATATATAGATATACATTATATATATATATGATATATAATATATATAGTATATATATTATATATAATATATTTTTTATATATATATATAGTATATATATGATATATTATATATATATTGTATATATATGATATATAATATATATAGTATATATATGATATATAATATATATATAGTATATATATGATATCATATATATACTATATATATTTTATATATAATATATATATATATAGTATATATATGATATATGATATATATAGTATGTATATGATATATAATATATATATAGTATATATATGATATATAGTATAAATATATAGTATATATATATGATATACAATATATATATATAGTATATATATATGATATAATATATATATAGTATATATATGATATATATTATATATATATATATATAGTATATATATGATATATAATATATGTATATATAGTATATATATGGTATATAATATATATATAGTATATATATGATATATAATACATATATAGTATATATATGATATATATTATATATATAGTATATATATGATATATAATATATATATAGTATATATATTATATAATATATATACTATATATCTATATGATATATCATATATATATAGTATATATATGATATATATTATATATATATAGTATATATACATGATAATATATATATATAGTATATATGATATATAATATATATATAGTATATATATGATATATAATGTATATATATATAGTATTTATATGATATATAATATATATATTGCATATATATATGATATATAATATATATATATGTTTATATATATAGTATATATATCATATAATATATATATAGTATATATATGATATATAATATATATAGTATATATGATATATAATATATATAGTATATATATGATATATAATATGTATTGTATATATATGATATATAATATATATATAGTATATATAATATATATAGTATATATATGATATATAATATATATATATATATACTATATATATAGTATATATATATATATGATATATAATTTATATATAGTATATATATGATATATAATATATATATAGTATATATATGATATATAAATATATATATATATATTATATATATATATATATATATATATATATCTATATATATATATATATATATATATATATATATATTGGGCAGTTAAATTAATACATCTAATTTATATTTCGCCCAGATTGATGAAAGGTGAATGAGTTGTTATGGTCGCATACATTATGCATAAATACCCGTAAAGTTGCCTCTCGATTTTAAAATATTGATTGCTTGTGATTCTACGTAATTATCCATGTAATAGATATGAGCAGAAAAATGTCATTAAATTCTAGCCAATAGTCCATTGTGAATAATTGTGACTATGTAGAAAAATACGGCAGGTTTTAAGGGTTCCTCTTCGGTATTCATAGAGTTTTGATTTATAAGTTAAAACAAAAATACGTCGTTTTCCATTTTGATCAATATTTATATGCAAAGTGCACTTCGCACACTCACGTATAGACATCGATAATATAAATATTACCTGTTTGTTTAATTTTATGCATGCATGCATGTATGTATGTCTGCTTAAAACTTTTGAGAGGGCCGACTAATTTTCCTGAAATTTATTTTGATGCTCAACTCTTCGGATTACAAATATAAAAAAGGACCCCAAACTGTAATTCCTCAACCCTAAGCTGCACAGTTTTCTAAAGATAGCGTACATTTTTTGTGAGCCATTTATGCAAGTCATCGTATCGGTTGTATAAACTTTGCCTAATTTTTACGTACCGAACCTCGGTCGCACTATGGAGTAGCGGTAAGATGTCCAATGGTCTATCATCTTTTTTCCGCCTTCGCAACACAGGTTCTAGCCTGCCGATTCAGTGCCATTTTTCTTTAGCCAAAACACAGCTTCAAACAGCCGGCCTACATTATATATATACATATATATATATATATATATATATATATATATATATATATATATATATATATATATATATGATGATTGCTGCATATTTCCAGATGATCGGCGTCCACACTGAATTCTCCCAATCTAGTTGTCCATGCCATCTCAAATGACTCTGCACGCTCACCGCAGATTTTCACATATTGAAACAGATGTGACATACAAATTGAGCAATTTCCATTGAGTTAATTTCCTCTGGAGGTTGAAGGGTACACCTATGAACAATCACATGTCTTCTCAAACCAGCAGTAGACTTGCAAACTTTGCTGCATGTAAAGCAGATCGTTTGGTTCGGCTTAATTGGTACAAAGTTGACCTGGACAGGAGTTTTGTGCGACTGAAGTTGTTTGACGTAGAGAGCTTTTGACAAAAGCAGTCGATCACAAGTATCGCATGTCTAGCTCTGTGTTTAATGGTTAAGGCCATCAATTAAACCTTTGCGAAGCTATCGCTTCATGGTGCTGTGAGTTTGCTTTCTTTTCTCTGGAAAATCACAAATTTCACGCACAAGCTTTCGCCACTTCGGCCTTTGCAGAGTAATGTCTTCCCATGTGTCGATGTCGATTTGTAAAACTTTCAAATTATTCTTTCTGGACTCTCTGAACCTCTTCCTAGGCTTTTGTCGAGGGCGCTAATCATTTTCCAGCCATCGTAAAATATTTTTTTGCAGACTACAATCTTGCATCAGAACCATATAGCCTACGCAACGCATGTGAGATCGGATTGCAAGGGTCCCCAAACATTATTTATATATATATATATATATATATATATATATATATATATGTTTTGTGATTTCGTAAATTAAATTAATTAGGGTGCTTAACTATTATATATTAAGCACAACATATGTATTTTGAATATTTAAAAAAAATATACGTCGAATATATATATCATTGGTTCCATACATTAAAAAATTGCAGACAAAAACCAGCAGTTAAATTCTTTTCTTCCAATAATCAAAACTTGTTTCGGCACATTTTTATTGTAGAATTCTCCAATATTTTAAATGTTAAATAGTTTTAATTTTCCGCTAAAACATTGGTATAGGTTCAAAATAATGATAAAATAATAAATAGACAATTATTTTTCTAGCGAAGTATGAAATATCACTACTAAAATATGAGTATTTATGTATAAATCAACGTTCTGTCTTTATTATAATCAATCACTTTGAGAACACACTGAAATACTGAAAAATGATTGATGAAAATTCGCATACATTTTACTTTTTTTTATTTAAATGTAGCCTTGGAACACCTTTTCGAAAATTTTACTTTATATATATATATATATATATATATACATATGCACACACATACATATATGCGTATATGCACATAAATACAAAAATAAAAAGGAAAAAAACAAGTTATGTCTTCATTTCGAGACGTCCCCTAGATGAAAAAAATTCCGTTTGTTGCTTTTTATTACTCTATTTTTATTATTCTCATATATATATATATATATATATATATATATATATATATATATATATATATATATATATATATATATATATAATATATGTGTGTGTATCTGAATTTAAGAATTGGTTTTGGTTTCTGAATTTAAAGTGCCGCCAAAATGAAAGTTAGCAGTGCCCATTTTTTCAAAAAAATCCAAATGTAAGCTAAATAAAATATAACTGTTTAAACAACCGTACCTCGTTTTATTCGCCTTTTATTCATTTATAACGTTATTGGTTCATATTTGACTTTTAAGTTAATTATCCTTGTTCTTACATCAATTTAATAAATAGCTTCAAAGCATGAAGGCAGAAAAAATCTCAGCATCAACAATTGGGCTAAAAACCAACTGAAAATATCAACCATTGAGCCTCTTTAATCGCAATTGTTTTCTATTCTATGTTATACAACAAGACATTTAGTCCATATACATCGGGCATTCTTGCTGATATTCAGGAGCTCATTAATTACCACATTTGTGGTGTATCCAATCCAGAAATAAGCTGCAGATTAAAATCTGACGAGAGGAAAATGCGAATGCCTGTGAAAAAGCACCAAACCGCAAGCAGTTTTCGTGATGTTTCAAAATCTGGGCTTCCTAAATTTAGTTCTTATATGTAAAACAATGCTATCAAAACCGGCAACCTCAGAAACAGATTTGGCAGGATTCTGAAAATCAAACAACAGTGTCATCTGGTAAAAACGTTTTCTTTTTTTCAGTTTAGAACAGATTGAAGGAAGTTAATTTACCAGGCAGTGTTCCAAGGCACAACCCATAGTTTCTGCATAAAAGGGAAAGCGTCGTCTATACTTCGTCAGATGCAATGAAGATCATAACTCTTCATATTGATCGAAATGATTTTTAGCGACGAAAGCAAGTTCAGTAGACTAGATAGTGTTTGTAGGTGGTACGTCGGTTGAAGGAAGGGTGAGGAATTTAATCTTAGGTGCACAGTTTCAACGCTGCAATGTGGTTGAGGTTCATTTTTTGTGTGATGCGTATTGTTCCAATGTTCCAGGGTTTATAGGTCGCTTGGAAGGTCGAATTAATTCAACCAACTACAATAATATATTGACTGAGCATTTTCGACCCTTCTTAAGCCGGAATTTGAATGATAATTATATCTTCGTAAAGGATAATGCTTCCATTCACAGAGCTGACAATGTCAATAAGTTCCTTGAAGAGCATCTCAATCCTATCGAAAACGCCTTGCATCAAACAACAGCTACGTAAAATCAAAAATCTAAATCTGGAAGAACTTTGAACAAAAGACTAATTCAAGAGAACAAGCCGAAGTTTCCAGGCTGTCAATTTGCAGAAGGGCTATGCTACTAAATATTAACAGGTTCATCGTGTTCTTGTATTTATGTTGCATTAATATTCTAAGGCTACATTTAAATAACACTTGTCCATTGTGCGGAGTTTCTTTATTTCCTTCTCGGTTTGAAGTTAATTTCTTAAATTGACGTGTACACATAAAGTAAAAGTCAAATATTAACACGTAATATTATAGAGGAATAAATGGCGAACCCAATGATGTGTAGATTGTTTAAACAATTACATTCAATTTGCGGTTTTTGAAAAAAATGACAAGTGCGAACTTTTTTTTTGCCGGCATTATATATGTATTAAGTTGACAATATCGCTGAAAGTATTTCTGATATCGCTTAAATTTTTTGAGCATTTCTCACGCAGAAAGTTTTCAAGAGGCTTGAAAAACTGGTAGCTGGTAAATGAAATAGTATGATTGATGAAGCAGAGTTTCGTAGCCTAATCGTTCAAGTTCTGAAGGATCGGTTTACCATTGTGCGGTAAGCCATTGTGGGGGAGAAGAATTTGGCATTTTCTGTTGACTAATTGAGGTAGTTGTTATTGAAGTTTCTGATGAATGGTATCCATTTGTTTAGAGTGCATCTCCGGTGTAATAGTTTTGCCTGTAATGGATGGCACCGATCGCAGACCGGCAAACAGTCAGAATGAATTTCTCTTGATGCGTCTCCAGCTTCCGGATGAGTTGTGGAGTTTCATTAGCGTTTACTCACTAAGCTGAGCATTGCAGTTCTTTTTGCATAAAAAAAGAAAATGACAATTCATAACGACGTTTCTTTTAGTTGTCGTTCAATTGGTGAGGTGCACATATATCATATTTTGGGTCCTTTCTAATCTCTAAACTTGTTGGAAATTGTCGTATACGTTATTCTACTTCAAAAACAGGTTTTGATTAGCTGTGCGTGGGTTGGAAACGAATAAGATATTTTATAAATCGTTGTTAACATCCGATGGCAGACAACTACGAAGATCACGTGTAAGGTACTTGTTGCAGCCACAAATATTTTAAAACCACAGTGATGCTGTGCATTAAGTACTGAATCATGGGTCCAACACTTCCGGATTATCGCTTACTGACTCAACAGCTTTTCAGCGTAGCTTTAAATGAAATGAGAAAAATGTGCAGATGTGCTTGTTATTCCAGATTGTATTCAACGTTCTGAAATAAACGCATAACTGGTTTCAAACGATTTGATAGAATAAAACACGTTATTGAAAATGATATATAAAGTAAAGGTAATATGACGTGAATTTGTTAGAAACTTCATGATTTAAAATCAAAATTAAAAATTCAGTAAGGACCTTCTTCTCCAGGTAATACATGATTTACTTCTATGATTATAAACACAATTTAAGAATCAACACGAAACTCTTAGCATTGGTGTAGATCATATAGGTTATAGCAGGTGTAACTTATTTCAAGCACATGTAAAAAGATGTAGAATCCAATCGTAAAAATAAAAAAAAATAACACCACTTTTTAAACATTTCACTTAATTATCGTAATCAATAAATACATTCTACTTAATATTTTTTTTATATTGCACATGCTTCAGAGTGTCATAAATTATCATGTTATTCGTAACGTGGATTATTGAGTTTGAATAAGTTTTAAAATTATCTTACGTATGAGTTTTAACGTATTGGAATTGTTATTATAATACACACCAGGATTCCAAACAAATATCGTATGACGTTGCTGAATTTTTGAGATGGCGAGTGATTATTTGTATTTTCACGTTTCACACATAAATAACTGCAACAGAGAGAAGAAAATTAGAACCTGCAAGTGCATGAGTGCATTCAACATAATAATACGATTTGCAATTCCCTTATTATTTAATAGGACAAAATATAAACAAATAGGAGGCATTACATTTTGTACGTCCATCGTTGTTCTGGAATAGTCCTAACATAATTGTTTATTGCATCGAATTCTGCCAAGATATTTAATTATTCTTCGGAATAATTCAAAATTGATAATTCGTAATAACATATAAAGAATGCACTTGATAACCTGAGTTTTATAGGTGAATATTTTTCGTTGAGTTGCTTTAATATTGGCGTTAATCCGTTTAACTGAAAGTGAAAATTAAATTAATATGAAAGACACAAATCAGAAAACGATAAATTCAGACAAAATGAAATATTTTAGATACCAGTGAAAATTATATTTTAAAATAAGTGACACGAAAAGAATACGCACGTGAACGAATAACAGACACAATACAAAGTTGGAACAATAGAGCGTGCATATTCCAAACAAATATAACTAAAGAAGAATAAAAAAATAAACTAGGCGTTATAACACGTTTAAAATGGTAAAATAGATCCTTATTTTATAACGAATGTTTTATGCCAAACTTCTAGTTAAATATAGTATTGTGGTTATTCCGAATGAATCCGCATAAATCTAACTAATTGTGTTCTAAACAGAAAAAAAACATTTAGAAACGTGTCATTCACTAATCATTAAGCATACTGTTGATTTTATACACTCGCCTTATTTCATTGTACAGCGATAAAACTTCTCAAATGCACTTCTGATGCAAGGTGTTAACTTTTGTCAAAATCGAACCATTCCTTCTTTAATCGTATTAATTTTTCGATGTTTAACACGTATCGGAGGCATTCAAACACAACCGCGATCAAATAACGTTCCTAGACCCATAGTACATGTGTGTGAAACTTCAGAAATTCAGCTCAGCGTGTCAGGGTCCATAGAAAAGGAACTCACATCCACAGACAGGCACACAAACATGTATGTTATATATGAGTAGAGATAGAGATTAAAGCATCATTAATTTTTAAACAAACGCTTATTATAAAATGTTATTACGATTTTTAATACTAAATTCGACATGTGCAACTGTTACGGTTTGCAAAAAGCCAAAAAGAAAACAGAACAACGGAATAGAGGTTAAACACTATTACTAGAAAAACAACGTAAAAAGGTTACAACTGAAAAAACAGTAAACGTCACAGAGCAAGTCTGGGATAAAAAAAAGGTCTATGGTTTATAAAATGGATAGAACAGTCCATTTGGAGGGTGATTCCCCCACAACACCCCCTCCCAAGCCGATTTTCGCCGTTGTGAAAATCAGTATTTCTTCCTTTTGGGGCAGGAACCCAATGGGTATGTGCGCTTCCTCTTTCTGCAGGAGCGTCTCGGTTCTAACATCCCTTTTGGAGGGTCTATGTCAAAATAGTCGTACAGTTTCAAGCGCCTTACTGCCGTCCTGCAGTGGTTCTTCTTGATCCTTGTAGAAGCGTTTCCTGATTTGATTCAGGTGCCTTTTACAAAGGGAGTTCAATAAGTAATACCCCTGACCCACTTCCCATAGCAGTACATCAATGAAACTTAGCACAGTTATTAGTCTTTCTCTACATAGGAACCAACCAGAGTTATGCATTTCTCCCAGCGTTTTATGCAGCTCTGAAGACCGTTTTCGCAGAACACTCCAGGTTAGTCCTCCAACCACGACATGGCTTCAGAAATCAAGGCTGCATCATCTGGAAACGCTTTCATTAAAAAACTACATGGCTGGAAAAGGGTGAAAGCAGAGGGTGAAAGGTCAGGAGAGTAGGGAGGGTGGGGAAGGATTTCATAACCACACGCCCGTGCTTTTTATCTGACGGCATGCGAGTTGTGGACCGGAACGTTGTCCTGCAGGAGGAGTGCACTTTGCTGATCTTGACACGCCTCTTGATTTTGATAGCTTCCTTTAATTTCCTTAAAAGTGAAGCATAATAGGCTCCTTTAATTGTGGTACCCTTTGCCCAGAAATATGTCATCACTACTCCGTCCTGGTCCCAGAAGACTGTGAGCATGATCTTACCAGCGGAGGGCTGCACCCTTGCCTTCTTTGGAGGTGGTGAATCCAAATGTTTCACTGCATTGAATGAGCTTTGGTTCTTAGATCATAGTGATGGACTCAGGTTTCATCCTGTTTAATCAGTCTTTTGAAACACTTTGACTCATCTTCTTGGCACATTTCCAAATTCATTCTCGTGCACTCGACGTGTTCTCGCTTCGGAATGCTGTGAACAACCTGGCAATCAATCTGGCAGACATCTTATGCATATGCAAATGTGCTAATCTTGATGTCTTGCGCTATTTGGCGAATAGTAATACGACGATCTTCCAAAATAACAGCCTCAACTTGACAGACAGATGCCTCATCAATGGCAGAAGGGGGGCGACCAGGTCTTGGAGCTGTTACCAGGCTGCCAGTAATGTTTGAATTCATGATGCCAGCGTTTTACAAGGAAATATGATGGGGCATTATCACTATAAGTTTTTCATTTCATCAAAATCTCGGTGGTGTGCGTCCTTTCAAATACAAAAACCGGATAACTGCTCGACATTCAAAGGACTCCATTTCACACCTGCCTCAGTTCAAACCTGTAAAACCGAAATCACAATTAGTTCAGAGCTGTGATTTGCCAAATAACCCGTAGAGATATAACTCATTGTACATGCAAAATTTAAGCAAGATCAGACAACTGAAAGTGGGTCAGTGGGCATTACTTATTGCACGTCCCTTGTATGTTTTAACTTTGGGCCCTGAATTATGTATGTAACATGGCCGATTCTTCGTAAGATCGTGCCCTGTTCCCAAAAAGAGACGTTATTTCTAAAATGTCTAAAATACACGTTATCTCCGCTGTTAAATCGTTTCGTGCTGTTAAATCGTTTCGTTGGCATTGTAGAGGTTCTGTTACGTACTAGGTGTGTGGGTAGCAGTTTATCAAATACGGATTTTATTTTCCGTCAAAACAGTATTTCTGCTGGGGATCCCGCATCTGATTTGGTCGGATTTCTCGGGGTTCTGTAAACCAGAAGAAATTGCTGAAGGGACTTTTCTGTCGGTGTACCGTACGCTGTTTTTAATGCGCTGTTAAGCGTATCGACCAAGCGTTCGGCCTGGACAGTACTTCTGGCGTGGTAATGGGGTGGTGTAATATGCTTGACTTGATACGCCTCGCAGAATTCTCTGAACTCTGCGAGATGAACTGTGTAGCGTTGTCTCTAACCAAACAGTCTACAACCCAAAACCGAGCAAACACTCCCAATAAAAAAAATTGTCGGTGTTGCCGTGGTCGGTGTTTTGCATCCTAGTACCTCTAGCCATTTAGAGTAAGAGCCAACTACTATCAGGTAGTAAAAATCCTGCACAGATCCCTCGTAAGCGATGTGGATTCTCGACCATATTTGGTCAGCATTAGGTTTATATGTTATCGGTGGTTCTTTTGCAGCCAAAGCCCAGCCTGTGAATCAGTTCACCATGTCGGTAATTTCTTGGTCCATAGCTGGCAAGTAAACAACTTCTCATTAGGCTTTCTCTTCTGTTTATTCGTGGATGCCTTATGTGAAAATCCTTGAAAATTCTTGTTTGAAGAGTTTGGGGGATGACACCCCTTTTACCGTATAAGAGTATTTCGTCGCAACCAGAAAAAAATGTCTGAACTGGTGTCACCCAGTGCTAATTTCTGCTTTATGGTTTTAATAAAATTGTCATTTACGGATTCTGATTAATTTCCTGAAGTGTGATCGGCAGTTCGGATAATACATTACTATTAATAAGTAGTGCCGCGATTACTGAATCTTCAAAAAGTTCCATTTTGGCAGGAATCAGTCTCGGCAGACCGTCTGCATAGGTTAGTTGTTTTGAGGGGAGATATTGAATTGTAAAACTATAGTTCAGCAGAATAGTTCCATCTTAATAGTCGGTCTGAAGTGAATGTTGGAAATCCTTTTTCGGTCCAAAAATTGATATCAACCGCTTATGGCCGGTTGGTAGAAAAAATGTCTTCCGTACGAGAACCGGTGGAATTTTGAAACTGCAAATATAATCCCTAGGGCCTCTTTCTCGATCTGAGAATAATTCTTTTCCGCTGGCAACAGAGTCCCAATGCGAAAGCAATAGACTGATACGAGCCATCCGGCATTCGATGTAGCATGCACGCCCCGACGCCATATTGACTAGCGTCGCTAGCTACTATTACGTCCAACTGCGATGTTAAATGCGCTAGGAATAGTTTTGAATTCAGGGCTCTTTTTATTTCTTGAAATGATGTCTGGCAATTTTCTGCCCACTCCCAAGCCTTATCTTTTTTCAGCAATTCATAAAGTGGTGCGCGCTATTTGTGCATATTTGGGATTAACCCCTGGTAATAATTTGCCAAACCTAAAAAAACTCTGCAATTGAGTTATGTTAACTGGTGCTTACATTTCTTTAATAGCGGTCGCCCTGGGCGGCTGTCATCATTATCGATTATTTCACCCAGGTATTTAATTGTTTGTAAAAAGAACTCACATTTATCTGCTTTGATCTTAAATCCATAATCTTGTATTCGACTGAATACTTGTCTGATATGTTTTTCATGTTCCTCCCTGCTTTTGCTGGCTATATTAATGCCGTCAAGATATGTGATTGCGGTGTCCAAGCTGGACAGCATAGTATTCATTACTTGCTGGAATATTGCAGGTGCAACCAAAAGCGAGTCTTTCGTATCAGTACAAACCCCGATAAGCGTTAATACAGAGAAGGTTAGCGCTTTTATCGTTTACCGGAATCTGTAGGTAAGCGTCGCTTAGGTCGATCTTAGAAAAAAACACTTGCCATTTAATTTCGTGAACACTTCTTGGCGAAGTAATGTATAGTGAAAATCATCTAAGTACCCGTTGAGTCCGGTCGCTAGGTCGGCGCATTTCCCCCCGCACCTTTTCTTTACGTAAACTGCCGGATCAGCCCACTCACTATATTGAACTTTAGCCAGTACACCGATGCTTTTTAATCTATCTAGTTCCTGATTTATTCTATTCAGGGCATTACGTTTTTTTTAACACCGGTTGTGTGCCAGGTTTAAACTTAAAATCATGTTTTGTACATCTCCCCAGGCCAGGAGTAAATAATTGTGAATTAATTTTTAAAACAAGTTATAAGTTTCTCCGTTTCTGCTGGGCGGGTATCTATTTTCTTGCAGAAAATGGATATAGGAAGATCCCAGAGACGAAACTCCTCCATGCTCTCAGAACCCAACAGGTTCTCACTAGCTTTTGGCACATATCATGTGTATATTTTCTCGAGAAAAAAAAAAAACAACAACGCCCGATTTTTTTCCACGAACACCACAAATGACGATTTTTTTTTCCAAAAGTATAGAAATTTACCTAAGTCGCGACGAACCTTTTTCTTTTTGCAAAAGTACAGAGCTATCTTTAAAAGTAGTGACGAACTTTTTTCTTTTCAACTCTTTATTTTCGTAATGGTCTGCTTTTTTGTTGTTTTTAGTTACCGTGGACCTTTCAGTTGCAAGTGTTATGTTAGCCACTTTAGGCTTGATAACATTTGAGTCCCGCGTCGTAAGTATTTTTAGAATACTATTTCAGTGCAAGTATTTTTTTTCAATGTCAATGTACTGGTTTGAATTTAGAATGCTCCATGAAGCTAAGGTCGTCAGTGTTTAGTTTTTTTTTTTTTTTTAAACTGTTCTTTGACGCGGGTACGTTCTCTGAATCCAATATCGCCAGTGTTATGACTTGCAATAAGCTACAAAGAAAACAGACTAACTGAATAGAGTTGAAACAATGTATTACTGGAAAACAACGTAAAAAGGTTACAAGTGAAATGGTAGTACACGTAACAGCGCAGGCAAGCGTCGCTCTGATGTTTAATCCGCAACTGGGATCAAAATGTCTATGGTTTATATAATGGATAGAACAGTCGATTTGGAGGGTGATTCCCCGACAACAGTAACTTAATCCCCATGTATAATATAATTGAAGGTTTTCTTGGCAGCTAACGATAGAGTAATATTAAATATGCTGAATCTTATGCAACACAAAGTGAATACAAAATTCTTACTAGATCTCCCTACAAGCTTATAATTAAAAAAAAATGTTTAGTAAATATAGTATTACGTTACTTAACCTATAAATATGTATCTAATGGATAATATAAGTCTAAGTTTATTTATTACATAAGCATTACCACTCATCAAGGTCCAGAGTTAACTCGAGGATAAGCGTACAATAGTCAATTGGACAATATAGTAGTGGAAATTCGTTTATTTGTTAAGTTAAATTGAACTGTTCACCAGCAACTTGTTTACGTGGACTTTAAGACAACCATATTGTAGTCGGCTGGAAAGCAGACAAACGGAAAACAGTTCCACAGGGGTGCAGTTCTAAGAAAAAACATTCTTAATGAAATATGAGTTTGAATTTAGGCACAGATAAAGAGTTGGAAAAATTATTGATACTTTTTTCAGCTAGACGAGTGTTTTTCCAAACTTTTTTTTTTTTTTTTTTTTGTGAGAGATGACCAAGTTCGTTCGACCGTATCATAACAAATGCCAATACATACTTTAAACAGATATAGCAAACGTATTCAAGTAAATGATAAGAACCCACTGAGAAAGAGAGAACACTTGGCTTAGCAACATAAGTACATAAACAAAAAGAATGTAAAAAATAATAAGCAAGAAAAGAGAAAATATGCTTTTAAAAATACTTTTTGTTTCATCCACATTTTCTACATAGTTTGGTATACAGGTGACCTATCTTTCATGTGTCACTCTTTTGCAGTATATATATATATATATATATATATATATATATATATATATATATATATAAGATACTGATAGAATTCAGATGAAAATCCTTATAGATATAACTTGAAGTAATATTTTCAAGGAGATCTTAGCCAAAAAGGAAGGACCCAATATTTAAAAATAGAGCAATATACATAAATTCTTAAATCGAATATATGCCTCCATATGTTTTTTTTTCAGAATTTAAAATTAAACCATGAAACTTATATATATATATATATATATATATATATATATATATATATATATATATATATACTGTAGACTTCACTGTTTTTTGCTTCTTCATATAATAAAAAGCTTTTTCTATTTATTTATCAGCGGGGGAAGACGTGGCTGGTTACCTTTAATGCATCCAAAACCAAACTCCTATCCTTACATTATCAACGCTCTTATCCCCAGCTTGCATCAACTGGGATGGATGGCTCTCCTCTGGGAGAGGGCCCGTGTTTTGATAAGCTTCTGGGTTTGAACTTTACTCCTGATCTGAAATGGAACACGTACATCAAGTCTGTTGCCAAGGTCGCTGGAAAGTTGGTGGGATCCTTCTACCGCTCCAGAAGATATCTCACTACTGATGCAATTCTCTATCTATATAAAAGGCAATTAGTCCAAGGATTGAGTACTGCTGCCATATCTGGGCAGGAGCTGCTAAAAATAGCCTATCCTGCCTTGACAGAGTACAAAATAGACTTCGTGGCTTGATGGGGGGTGCCCTTTTCTCTACCCTGCAACTTCTCTCCCACAGAAGAGACGTTGCGAGCCTATCCTTGTTTTATCGTTATTTCCATGGCAAGTGCTCGTCTGAACTCCAATCTCTGGTCCTCCCTCCCCAATTTTTAACGAAAAACACCCGTCTAGCTGAATCCACTATGAACAATTTTCCCCACTCTTTATCTGTGCCTAAATCAAAACGTGGATTTCATGAACACAGCTTCTTTCTTAGAACAGCACGCCTGTGGAACTCTGTTCCGTCTGCCTGCTTCCCACCTGATCACAACTTGGATGTGTTCAAGTCGAACGTAAACAAATTACTAATGAACCGCCCCCTTAAGTAAACACTTCATCAAATCTCCATACTAATGTAATAAACTTGCAATAACACTTATCCCTGAGTGGCTTCCGGGTCTTGATAAGTTGTGACTACTGTGTAAAAAAAGGTATGGAAATAAAAAAATTAAAATAAAACGTTTACAAGGTTTTTTTTTTATATAGATTTACATAAGACTACTTTGATAAGTATGTTTCAACTTAAATAGGGGTGGTATGATAAAATTGTGGCGTCTGCGTTTGCCCCTGTACTCCATGGAAATATGGCACAAATTTTAACAAAGTCTTTTTATATCTATTTGCGTAAGTATACTTTGACAATGATGTTTCAATTTGAAGAAATATGGTATAATAAAATTATTGGGTGTTCGTTCGCGCCTGAACTCCAGAAAATGTAAATATGTCACAAACTTTAACAAGTTTTTTTAAGGGGTAAGTATCCACAATAACACCTTAACTTTAATCTTTATTGACGCTAGCTTTTATTTTTGTTCAGTTGAATCATATCGTGTCGAATGCATTCACGTTCTTATAAGGGTGAAAGCAAAAAAAAAAAAAAAAAAAGTCGGACCTTTAGACAATTCCCGACACAAATTTTGGATAACTCTTTTTTTCTTTCTCCACTTGCACGTTGCACTCATTCGAAAATAAATAAATAGATAAATAATAAAAAAAAAAAAGGACGTTACTTATTATCGTGTCAAAAGGAGGAAAAATCCTGCTCAGGCGATTTCGTGACTTTTTAAAAACATTTACATAAACTTTTTATTTTTAATTATATATCTGTTTAGCTTTTTGTCCGTGTACTAGAAGAAATTCAGTTGATTACAACCATTTCTGCGTGTTCTTTACATTACAATAGTACAACCCTGAATCCAACGCCGCAATACTACACCGCTCAATATTCTATGACTGAAAGGAAGTTGTTCTGCTTGAAAAGGGCGACATTTTCTTTTTATTCATATTTATATCGCTTCTTTGCTTAAAAAAATCTAAAGAAATTACTGGTTTATTTTTAATATCACATTTTGCTGTTCGGATTTTTTTACTAAAGTAAGTAAAGCTCCATTAATTTTCAAAACTGTGTTTGTTTCTTTGTTTTTCGATATTTCCTCGATATTGTTTAGTAAGAGTGTTTAGCAGAAACGCCAACAAACGATTACCCGAAAAAATAAATATACAAGAAATAAATGTTACTATAGTCAATGAAAGTTCAGTTCATGTTTTTTTTTGTTTTCAAATAGTTTCTAATGCTCTTTACTTGAAATAATCTCAGCGAACCGAAATTAAAACGAAATTTGAGGCGATAAGTATTTAAATGATTTTGTATATAAAATATGCCATAATCGAATATTCCTCAATTAAAATATGTTTATAAATATCCCTTACGTGGAATTTTCTTAAATTGTTAGCAGAGAATGCTCAGGTGCCCCTCCTTCAAATTGAAAACGCGGGTCTCCATTTGAAAGTCGTTGCCATATTGATTTTTTTTTTAAACCGGTTCGGGAATTAAAAAAAAAATACGAACTACTTTAAAATACAACCATTTATTGACTATGGTAATATTTATGTCTTGCATATTTGTATTATTACATATATAGAAACTTTTCTCTTTGTAAGGAAATGTTATTTTGCTGGTCAATCTTGTTTACGAATGGAAACAAACTTGATACAAAAAATATATTTTCGCGCAAATAACTTATACTTTCATCATATTTTGCTTAGGGTAACATTTACGCCCCCCTTTCATAACCTATTATACTTTCACCGTCCATTTTATGTAGACTGTTTTTGAACCCAGTCAACGACGGCTACTTTTGCTAGAATATATATATATATATATATATATATATATATATATATATATATATATATATATATATATATATATAACTACTTAATTCACTCACATAAAATTAATGTACGAAAGTAAAAATGTATGCGTAAACTTTAAGTATTTACTTCAAAAGTGCTCAATACGTAGGTAGAGCTAGTAAGTAAGTTATAAAATATATATGACGATTAAGCTACACTGGATATTCCGCGTTTCATTCACTCTAGGACTCTTCAGTCTTATAATCCTGGGGAGTCCTAGAGGGGATGAAACGCGGAATATTCTGTGTAGCTTAATCGCCATATATGTTTTATAACTTTATATATATATATATATATATATATATATATATATATATATATATATATATATATATATATATATATATATATGTCTATCTATCTCATTGTCTCTGTTTCTCTCTCTCTCTCTCTCTCTCTCTGACTGTATATATATATATATATTCAGTAATGTGATTGATAATTTAAAATTCAAATTAGAATTAAATCCGTTTAACAAGAAGGAACAACAGCAAAACCAATAATCGTTTCGGAAAACAATGTTTTCATTGTGGTCGACATTAAGCCATGGACAATAATTGTTACACATAGTATTAAAAAAAAAAAGTTTCCTCATCAGCAAAAGTATTGGGAAGGTTTTTTTATAATATATCTTAATTACAACGAGCACTTTTTCTTTTCCTGTATTTAATTAAATTAGTAATTTTACTATTACATTAAAATACACTCTTCTCTTTAGACTATTGTTCTAATCTCCTTTAAATTTATATTATGTATATATATATATATATATATATATATATATATATATATATATATATATATATATATATATATATACAGTGATGATCATATTTATTGGCACGGTAAAATAAAAGTTAAATTTTGTCTAATAAATTCTAAAAAAGGGATTAAATTAAAGAAAATAACAAAGTATATTATGTATTTTTAACTGGCCTTTCCGATGCAGCAATCGGATTTTAGAAAAAATAAATAGCAAAGGAACAACAAACATAATTGCAAAAAACCCTTGTTCAAAATTATTGGCACGGCTTTGTTTTTCTTTTAGTATCAGTATAATATAACTCAATTTCCGGTTTACGTGCTTTCTGAACTTTTTTATAGCCATATTATGCTTGTTTAACGCTAATTCAGTGAATAATTTTTTTCAGATAATTTTTAGATAGCGATTTATTTAAACTATTATAAGTGACTAAATTATAATTTTCAATCGCCATGGTTAAAACTAAGGAACACAGCGAAGTCGTCAGGAAGCTTGTTGTAGCATGCCATACCAATGGGAAGGGCTATGATAAGATTTCAAAGAAGCTAAACCTTCCCAAATCCACTGTTAGAGCAATAATAAACAAGTTCAAATCGCAAGGCCACGTTATGAGTTTAGAGGGTACAGGGAGAAAAAGGATTCTTTCCCCAAGAGATGAACGGAAAATTGTTCGACAAGTAAAACAAAACCCAAGGATCTCTGTTGGGGAGATTGTTGATGAACAGAGCACCTCTCGAGTGAATGTATCTCGACATACAGTTGGTAGAGTTTTGAAGAGAGCTGGTTTAAAAGCATGTCGTCCGAGAAAGACTCCCTTATTGAAGCATATGCACCTGAAAGCAAGGCTAGCCTTTGCAAAACGTCATATTGATAAAGATGTTGCATTCTGGAAACGTGTTCTATGGACTGACGAAACGAAAATAGAGTTATTTGGCCATAATAAAGTGTCTTATATTTACAGAACACCATACCCACAGTGAAGCACGGTGGAGGCAGTTTGATGTTTTGGGGATCCTTTGCTGCCTCTGGACCAGGGCGACTTGTTAAGGTCACAGGTAGCATAAAAAAGGAAGATTATGTTAAAATATTGGATGAAAACCTGAAAGACTCTGCTAAAGAGCTCTCACTTGGTCGTCGTTGGTGGTTCATGCAAGATAATGACCCAAAGCATTCGGCTAAACTGACTAAGAAATGGCTTGAGGACAATCATATTAATGTTTTGGAGTGCCCATCACAAAGCCCAGACCTTAATCCAATTGAAAATTTATGGAGAACATTAAAATTGAGGGTAATGCAAAGGAAGCCTAAGAATCTTATTCAATTGGAGGATTATTGTCAGGAAGAGTGGGCTAAAATTACTACTGAAGAGTGCAACAACTTGGTTGTAAACTATGAAAAGCGACTGAGGAAGGTAATCAAGGCCAAAGGCTATACAATTGATTATTAAATAAATCGTGCCAATAATTTTGAACAAGGGTTTTTTGCAATTATGTTTGTTGTTCCTTTGTTATTTATTTATTCTAAAATCCGATTGCTGCATCGGAAAGGCCAGTTAAAAATACATAATATACTTTGTTATTTTCTTTAATTTAATCCCTTTTTTAGAATTTATTAGCCAAAATTTAACTTTTATTTTACCGTGCCAATAAATATGATCATCACTGTATATATATATATATATGTATAAAAGTGCACGCTCTCCCGCATATTCTCTTAAACCTGGCAACACACACACACATACCCACCCATATATATGGGGGTGCGTGTGTTTGTGTATGGATGCGTTTGTGGGTGAGTGTGTGTGCTTATACATACATACATATATATATATATATATATATATATATATATATATACTCTAAAAATTACTTACCCCTTTTAACCATTTTGTGTTCAATGGAAATAGATCAAAGTAATATTTTAGAAATATTTTTTTCTATATTTCATCAACTTTTTAAAAAATTTACTTTTGTGGTATTTTACTTGTCTAGTTAATTTAAAACACCCTCTGGTGTTGAATTACTATTACACAGTATATTCTTTTCGATATTTTCATTCTCGAATATATATCAGTTAATATCATTTATGTTTTTAGATAAACTAATGTGGTTCTCGATTGATTAACAATATCTAACTGGGTGAAAACAATGATAAACATATTCTTCTTCGTTCTTTTTCATATTGGGTGTTTTTTTATTGGTTGTTTACTAGTAAGTATTAGCTGGCGTTATTATTTGAGCACATATTGTGTTTTGTTTTTTCATTCGATGTCTTCATGGGTAAGGTGTAATGAATATCCTCAAAGCTGACTTGGTTTATTCATCGCGAAGTTATTGTCGCTCGAAAGTGCTACTAACCAAAGATAGACACTGATATGGGTGACAAAATTGAATCGAAACTGAATATACAAAGAGAAGCAGAGTAAAGACATATCGCTAAGATAACGTAAATCAAAAGTAAAAATACTATATCGGGAATCCGTACATCCCAGACACTGTATACAGTTATAGAGAGTAAATATTGTGTGCAGGGGTGGGTCCCCATTACATTAAGAAACACTGTTTTTCTGAGATTAAGTTTAGTTTGAAAATTGATGCCGCTAAATATACTTCCCCTAGACAAACACGCATACGAATATATATCATCATGTATGTGCGGGTGTGTGTTCATATCAATATCAATTTCAACCTATAACTATATAGAAGTAATGCATAACGATATGAAATTTCCCAAATAAACCGTATTGTTTCGGTACGTTCTCTCAAATTTCCCCTTGAGCCACAGAGAGATAATCGCGTAATTGCAAACCCAAAAACCACGACACAGCAATATTGGCGTATTTTTTTTTTTTGTTTTTAGAAGCAATTATATAAATAAGAAATATGACCATTTCTTTATACGTTTTTCTCTTATGCGTATTATTTGCATTTATATTGTTCGGTTGACAATTTTGTACTCTCGTTTCTGTTAATAATCGTAGTATATTAGGAGTTCGTTATCTCTTGTGTAAACAGAATGCGGTATTATTTTACAAGACGTATTAGAACAGTTTGCGTCTGGTACTCTGCAGAAAAAAAAATAATTATATAATATTGATTAGTTATTTCTGGAGTTATAACTCTAGAGTTCTTAATAGCAATTTATGATCCGAAGCCCTCTTAGTTAAGTAGTAAAATGAAATCGAATTGTCCAAAATGATGCCGAGATGAGTTTCGAAATAATAACGCAATGTCAAATAGTTCTGCATATCAGTTTTCTCTTCCATTTACTTAAACAGGCATAACGCCGCTCGCGGTTTTCGCTGTTAATGTCAGTAAAACATAATCACAATATAGCAGTTCAGCTCGAATATGTTATAGGTGAGACACTTTTTTGTAACTTTCACAAAATACACATTCCGTGTAATAACGTTTATAGAAAGCAAATTAAAAGCTTCTAAGTCCGGAATGAAAACTATTTTTGAATATTTTACATATTTAATAAAATGTGGAACCGTTCGCTTCATGATTACATTTTTCTTAGTTGTATAATCAATAAATATTTCATGAGAATGCATTAATACTTTTTTTGTATTTAACCTCCAAGTATAAAAACTATTGCATGCGTTAAGACAAACGTGGTGAAATGAAATTTAATAGGAAAACACTAAATATTATTAGATAGCCGTTTTATGAACTCTGAAAAATAATAAGGTATTTTGTTTCTTATGTCTATGATATATACTAAATATTCCTAAATAAGGCACTCCTATATTCCTTTCTGCTTGAATATATCATAGGGAGTTTTAAATTCCATTGTTTAACTAACTGAACACACGCATTCATGACCTGAAACTTTATTCTCTGCATTACGCGCATTGACCGTGCGAAATTCTTTTATAGATACTCGTAAGTAGCAGAAATGTCTCATGAAATTCCTCCATGCAGAATAACCCACATTTTACCAGAAGCTGTGGAATGTTTTCGAGTTCGATGCAGTTGATTTTCAACACAGTTGCCAAAATAATTCGTCGATTTCAGAGTGGCGAGAGTGATGTGAGTGTATACGTATATCCCGGCATTATAGGACTGCAAAATAAAATCAAATTGGCAAAAGGGCTTGAAAGTGAAAATTCACCTTTTAATTGCGCTCTAAAAACATGGAAATCTCTTCTCTCATTGCCTATACTCGTTCTAGCATTTTCCGCGGGTAAGCCATCAAAAATTTGAAAAATATATAAAGTCACCATAATCTGCACCGATTTGTTTCAGACATTTTTTTAAACAGGTGAGGGTTTAGTCCTCTTTAAAATATAAAATCCACTGTTTTCTGACATAATGCCTTATAAATTAGGTTATTTGGCACGAAACGCTTCTCGAGGAATAATGCTATGAAGTTTGATTATTATTTCATCAACGCCTCTATTATTTTCTACCAATGACACACAGACCTTTTCCCTTCCAAGAATTGTTGATTCTCCATCTGTGATCACTGAAAATTTTCGTAAATCCGGATTCATTTCAGTAATTCATTTTGTTATGCTTCGCAAAACAACTTCTCCTGAACCAGTGTCTTTCATATGAATCAATTTCACAAATTTTTCCATAATATAAAATGCTGGTGTTATACTCCTCCCAAACAGTGCAAGTTTATGGGTGTCCTTCCTATCTGTGATTTGATCGATATCAATGGAATAATACTGTGTCGTTTAAAATACCCTCCAAGTCACTTCTGGCATTTGTTGGCAGCTCGTCAATAAATCTGAGTACTGTTCTTGCCGACAAAATAGTAGAAAATAATTCCCTATTTTCTGGAAAAAAAACAACATTTGTTACCTTTAATAATTACTATCTGAAAAAATCCATCTGTAAAAGGTTCTATCTTTTTTCGCAATAAGTTTTGACACTTCCTAGCTTGTGCGAGTATTTCAGTAATTTTATCCCCGTTTCTACTCCTTTAATACTGATGACAAGTTTCATAATTCAGCATAATATTTGAAACTTTCGTTATGGTGTTTTGATTAATTAAGCAAATAAGCAAATATGCAAATTGATAATATCACTTTTTGTATAATTAAATCTCTCCTGTCTGTTTTAGATTGTGTATGTATGCACGAATCTATGTATGTATATACATTTGCATGTCTTGCAAAACTTTCGACATAGGCCGCGGATTTCACGAGATAAGTATCCTTTTAAAGATCGACCCCTCAGACGACAAATATTGAAAAAATCCATAAAACATGAATTCCTTAACTCTCAACTGAGTATTTATCATTTCGAAAGGCACCCCATGTTTTCGATTGATTAGCCATATTTGAAAATTCGTGACATCCAGTTTGGCAATGAGCCCAACAAAAAAGGCCCTTACTTTTTTCACGCACTTTTCCTTCTACACGGTACTGAATCGACCCGGCCTGGTTACTAACGTTTTTCATGCTCAACACACACCTCCAAACACCCAGAAAAAAGCCGGGCCCCAATCTAATCTATAATAAGAGGGAGATTTCGAAATATTTTATGCTTATTTACTTGAATGAAGCAACAACTTTATTTAATTAAAACTCTTTCAACCATACAATAGATTAATATTCCGTTGCTTTGGCATATATATATATATATATATATATATATATATATATATGTGTGTGTGTGTGCGTATATATATATATATATATATATATATATATATATATATATATATATATATATATATATATATATATATATATATACCGATAAATGCGGGCCTGAAATGTTTTCCTCAGACAGAAAGAACATGGCTGACGAGAGCCTAACATCATTATTTAAGTTTTACCATTAACTGGTCTTCTTTATGTTGTGCTTGACACCGACGGTACTAATGTTTTTTCTGAACTTCTGTACTATTAAATAAATATTAAGCTCTTATATCGAAAAAGTTTTTCTTTGTAATCGAGCAATTTGTTGGAATTCTTTCCCCCAAAAAACAGTAAACAAATACAAAACCCCTGCTAGGAGTGACAGTTGAACACTGACAGCCCGGCGGTCGAACCCTCCAGAGACGGAAGCCCACATCACAGAAGCATCACCTTAGCAAAAGAAGGAAAAAATTTAAAAACACACCATGGGGTACTCCGATAAGAATATGCCAACCCCCAGTAACCAGCTATACACGAGGATCCTCCTAACAAAATTCGAAGAAGTCATCAAGATAATGAGGTGGAAAGTCTTAAATGAGGTGAGCAACCAACGGAAGATGGAAAAAAGTACTTTGGGTTGAAGGCAATAAAATACCAAGGAAAAATAGACGAATTAAATAAATTTGAGAAGAGCTTATTAGACATTATTCCAGCATTAGAGTTCAAATACAAGTCAAACAAATTACATATATAAAGACATTGAAAAGAAATAATGACACAACAGTATTCTCCGATAAGAACAAACATTTATATAAATTGGATAAAGCAAAGAAAATACAACTGACATTAAACTCTATTAACGATAAATGCCAAGTAGCAAAAAGAAACATATACTTCTATTAACATAGAAGCAACAGAAGTAGCGACGAAATTAGGCATAGAATATAGAGCTAACCGCCTAGCCAAGACAAAAGCATTTGTAACTTGAAAAGACCATAAGGAAAATTTTACCAACAATCGTCCTGCAGGCTAATAAATTCAGTTAAAGCGAAATAAGATTAGCCAGTAAAGCTATAATAAAAGTAATTGTCAAAAATATAAAAAGTAAAACCAACCTCAGCCTATGGAGTAACACGCAGTCAGTGCTAAAATGGTTTAACAATATAACCGATCCACATAGATGCAAATTCACTCATCTAGATATTACAGACTTTTACTACTCCATTACGAAAGACACACTAGAAAAAGCATTGAGTTTTGCATCAAAATACAAAAAATTAGCATTATAGATATAGAAACCATCATGCATGCTCGGCAACCCCTCTTATTCTATGAAGGGAAGATCTGGGTAAAAAATCAAACCCAGAAGACCCATTTGACGTGGCAATGGGATCTACGATAGCGCAGACATCTGCGATTTATTGTGTCTTTTCCCACTAGAGACTCTGAACAACAAATTCCCAGATCATACATTCGGCCTATATAGGGACGATGGCCTTTGTCTCTCACGCAATCACAACGGGACTAGCCTAGATAAGCTTAGAAAGATCTAACTAAAACATTTCATGAACTAGGTTTTAAAATAATAATTAGCACCAACCTCCATGAAGTAGACTTCCTAGACACAACCCTACATCTAAATAACAAGACACATCGACCCTTCCACAAACCCAATGATATACTTAGGCACATAAACAAAGGATCATGTTGCGAATGTTAGCCAAAGAATCTCAAACGCCGACATCTTCAATCATGCATCTCTATATTACAATGAAGCGCTCCAAAAAGCTGATTTACGGAAAGCATTAAATACCAGCCAATCCAACACCGGCTAACAAAAGACAGGCGTAATAAGAGGCGGAACCTCATTTGGTTCGCACCCCCATTTCCCTACACAGAAAAACACGAGTGGGGTACCTGTTCCTGAAACTAATAGACATAAATTTTCCTCCACAACATAAGATGCACAAACTATTCAACAGAAACACGATTATAGTCAGCTATTCCACGACTCCCTCAATAAAAAAGATACTCGCAATGAAAATGAAATTGCGGACTGCTCTTGCAGATCCAGGGAAGATCGCCCATTAGAGGGAAAATGCAAGGTGAAACCCCTCGTATATGAAGCGACACTTACGATACACCCCTCGTATATGAAGCGACACTTACGATACACCAGAAATCTACATAGGCATGACGAAAGGGACGTTTAAACAGAGATTTTACACGCACAAGAGTGCCTTCAGGGCAAAGACAAGGAAAAATACATCACAAGGCGCTCAAGTGGGCAGCTAACAGATAACGGTACACTTTTAAGCATAAATGGAGGATCATAGAGAGAAGACCAGCATACTCACCAGCCTCAAATCGGTGCCCCCTTTTTGATGCTGAGAAGTACCACATTATAAAGACTATTAATGACCCTCAAAAACTTGTTTGAACGTACGCAGTGAGACCCTCAAAGCCTGTTTACATAGGAGACAAGCGCTCCTAATAAACTGGGAGGAACGAACAACGAACAGAGACCCCGCCTAAAGAATTTATTCAAGAGTATTCTAGAGGCAGGTAACTTAGCACATTATTTGGTAAAGTGAAAATGGACATTTAGAAAATTGTATGTATTAATATTAAGTATAAATTAAGTATGGAAATTATGGCTACCTTAAAGAATACACGGATAAGGCTTAAAGTGTGTGCTATATAAAATCTCTTTTTCCCTTAAATGGATGAAAGTAAAACAAATATAATGAACAAAACTGAGCCAATACTCTTTCCTCGATTTCAAATGTAAGAAAAACCCCAGTCGAAGTCAGAAGAACTTTTTAAGAAATATAATTCATATCTTCTGTAAATATGCCCATATTTCTTCTTATACACCATTATGCTTTGTGAATCCGTCATAGCTTATACTTTACTTCCATATATACCTGTATCAATAGATACATAGATATGTCGCTATTTTTTCAATCTATATTGAATAGATATATTTTATTATCCCTCCTAACTTTTTAATTATATAGAGTTCGGGCATGAAATTTTATCTGAATTCCTTTTATCAATTTAATTATACTTTGACATGTTATCCTCTTTCTAAACAAACATATGGACAATATTTAACCTTATATTTACTACTCTATCTTAAACCAACCAGTTGCAAATGTAGATGCTTTCATTTCATGAATTTCTACTCATCTCGTCTTCCATAAACAATGAAAGTATAAGCATAGTAATGTTCTTTAACATTATTTTGTGGAGTGAAATCTTTCAGGAGATATATAATCTTTAGTAACAAACCAATTAACACTAAGTACCCATGCGGAATCCAGGCACAGGGGTAACCCTCTCAGTGCTTATGGATTCGTAGACCTTCTTGGGCCATCCGTCTAGGAGAAGGAACACTCTGAAGTAAAATCTATTTTCCTGAACTCATATGTATAGGCCCCACAAAGGATAGGGGGGTCTCTTCAGTTCTGGACGGCGACCTTTCTTGAGCTAGTAACCCGAAATTACAGCTTTGCAAAACTAAACTACTGAGTTAGGTTACCTGTCACTCGGTTTTCATACTCCTTCTTTGCCTATTAGCTAGGCACAGAGGTGCGACTCTAGGGAAACGATAATGACAACCAGTGGCCGACCTTGTTTCCTAAATAGGGCAATGGACGGTATTATCCGCTTCCGTCACATCCCATCTGATTAAAGTAGGCACTTTGAGGGTACTTGAGTACCATTCATGGAAATGCAATTGGTCTGGATTGAGTTTTGTCTGATAAGTTGAGAGTACCGGATTGATAGTTGCTGACTGTTGTTTCCGACTGATAGTACAAGAGCCCTTACTCTTAAGTCGCGCTTAGAGCGGCTGCTCCGTCATCAGTTGTATAATATTAATATTGTCGTAGTAGAATGTCGCACATGGAAAGGTACACTGCCTCCATGTACATGTGTGGCTGACTTTCCCGAGGCCATCACCTTGTAGATTAGGAGTTATGCTCTACTTGTGTTGCATGTCTAGTTTTCTACACAAAATTTTTGTCCAGAACAGCTCACCCTCAAACTGAAACTTTTAAAGAAAATAACCTGGTAATTCAATCAAAAATGATGATAACACAAGGATTAAACTAAAAAACACAATTTACCTGCTGCTTTGGGGCTTGTATTTACGAATATCCGCGGAGTTAGATCTAATTTAGATGAGATTGTATCATTTCTCCTAGCAAACACCCCAAGTATCTTAGTGCTAAATTAAACAACTTTTACTCCTGCATATCCTCTTAACATCTTTAATATATCTGGTTATTTTCCACATTTCTGTAAGACCACATACAGACGTGTGCATGGGTTTGGAGTTTATATTCGAAAGGCCCTCCCCGTGAGTAGAGAAACAAAACTAGAATCAGAATACTAGACTTTCCTGTGCTTTAGAAATAACATGAAACATAACATTAGATATATATTCTCTAAGGCTCTCCCGCAGCCCATGACTGTACTCTAATACACCAAGTCTCTGACAGCATAGATACAACATACACCCTCGATACTAGCACGCAGGCAAATGTTTTTGGTGACTTCAATAATACAATAATAGGTTGGGATTCTCTACTTACACAGACGCAACTGGTAGCATAATATATAGTGTCTCTATATTTCATTACATATCACAGAGGATTACGTGGCCGACACGTTTCCCAGATGAGGAAAGCTCACTTCTAGATCAATTTCTGACCACAGCCTCCAATTATTGTTTAAGGAATGTCCAGAGCCAATTCGGAAATGCTGATCAGGCTGTGATAATGGTAGAAATCTCCCTAACTTGTTGACCTAAAACTAAAGAGACATTATTCTAAACGACACGGTTTTAGAAGAAGAATGCCTATGAAACAACCAGACATCTCAGCAGAGATTCCTCATGGGTAAATATATGTTCTCTTCTCGCTGAAGAATGTATTACATAATGGGTAATCAAAGATTTCTCCACCATCCAATACGCATGAGGTTGTTTGCATACAAATTCGATTCTAACTCCGCATTCGCCTAAACAAACAACTTTATATTTGACTTTACTTTGCCACCAACAACTCTAGATGACCTGAAATCATCCCTTCTCAGATGCATGATATCATACAAAACCTAGACCCCTTCAAAGCATGTGGATCCAGTTTCATCCCGGTTGTGCTATTAAAAAAATGATCCGCTGAGGTTGCTCAGTCATTTCCAAACTTTACAATAATTGCTTGAGCAAATCTTGTTTACCTAAACTACTTCTGTTATACCAGTCTACAAGAATTCTGGCGAAAGAATTGGCCCATTAAATTATCGCCCCATAATTTACTCCCAATTTTTGCAATGATCCCATGATAAACCAAGGTCTTGTCCATAAACTTAAAGCTCCTAAACGAATGACCATCAAAGAATATGGATTTAAGGAAGCCGGTTCTGCAGCAGATATCGTAACTGTAATTTATGAATGTATACACCATATACTGGACAGAGCAGGGAAGGGGAGAGCGGTAACCAAAGATGTATCTAAGAAACGTTTTGCCAAAATAGTTTTCCTTGAGAAAATCAAATAATACAGTATAACCGGACGAATAATCGTACCTCTAAACAATATCATATGAATGTGGGTGTATCTCTATGCTTAGACCTTTATTTTTCCTGATATTCATAAATGACCGTCCTGAAAAAATAATGTCTGAGATTGGTATATCTGGTGATGATAACAGGCGAGGGAAAAACAAATAAAAACATATTTAAGAAAATCGCAGAAACACGACAGAAAGACCTTTAACCTCTAGTGGAATGAGGACAAAAATGGATGGGCGCATTCAATGCTGCCAAGATTTGTTTTCATTCAGTAATTACAAGAAACCATCTCAGTCACAAATAACTATGTCTAAAGATATATTACCTCAAAGTAAATAATGGGCAATCAACAATTCCCCCACTATCCAACCGTCATGAGGTTGTTTTCTCAGCAACCGAGAAAGCTAACATGCTATCCAGTCAGGTCGCCTCAAACTCCACTGTATTATGCTAACCACCCCCTTCCAGACTTTCCTTTTGTGGACAGACGCCACACTAGACGATCTGAAAATCACGCCTTCTCAGGTGCATGATATCATAAAAAATCCTGACACTTCAAAAACATATGGACCTGATCTCATCCCGGATATGCTATTAAAAAAGTACTTCGCCGAAGTATCTCTTGTTCTCTCCAAACTTTATAACACATGCCTTAATGAAACTTGCTTTCCTGCCTGCTGGCAATTGCCTCTCTGGTACCAGTTTTCAAGAATTCTGGCGAAAGACCTGCCCCAGTCAATTATCGCCCCATTAGCCTCTTCCCAATTTTCGCCAAAATATTTTAACCCATAATCAACCAAGCCTTTGCCCCTTACATTACAGATGCTACAATATGGATTTAGGCAAGACCCTTACACAGCAAACATCCGAACTGTAATCTCTAAACGCATATACCACTCACTGGACAACACAGGGAAGGGTAGAGCGGTAGCTCTAGATATATCTAATGCTTTTGACAGGGTGTGGCATGTGAAGTATCGAGAAAATCAGAGCATACCGTATCACTGGAAGAATACTTAACATAATCTAATCCTTCTTAGATAAGAGAAAAACCCAAGTTGTCCTCGAAGGTCGTACATCTAAACAATATGATATAAATGCGGGAGTGCCTCAAGGGTCTATCGTGTGACCTCATTCATTCATAATATTCATAAATGACTACCCTGACTATATTGCCTGTGAGATGAGTACATATATGCTGATGACACCACGCTCTATAACAGACAGGACTGGAAAACAAATGAACACATATCTAAAAAAATAGCAAAACCACGAGAGAATGAGTGTCACACACAATGCTGTCAAGACTAAACTTGTTTCCTTCAATAATTATAAGAAATCTTCTCTACTACACATGGCAATGGCCAAAGACTCTTTATCTGAAAGTACAACTTTGAAACTCCTCGGCCTAACGTTTTACAGGAAATATGAGTTGGAACAATTACATTGAGAGCATTGCCGGGACCGCTGTGAAGAAGGTGGGTTCTTTCTACCGTGTTAGAAAGCTACTAAGGCGCGAAAGTATCTTGTACCTCTAAAAGGCAACCATTCGCCCATGTATGGAGTATTGTTGTCATAGTTGGGCTGGTGCATCTGCTACCAGTCTCTCGCTTCTAGACAAGGTTCAAAGGAGAGTCGTCAATCTGATAGGTCCTGAACTGTCATCTAGGCTTAAGCCTCTGTACAACGGGCGAAATGCAGCATTCCTCTGCCTGTTCTATAATACTTTAACAGTGAATGTCCCGACGAACTGCAAGCACTTGTACCCCATTGACTTAAATACCCCTGACAAACCCGACAAGCAACTAAATCCCAACCCTTCACAGGAGAGATCCCTAGATGTAAGAGAACCTTCTACTCCAGTAGTTTCTTCCCCACAACCGCTAGAATTTGGAATACACTTTCGAGTTCCTGCTTCCTCAACTGTACTTATATACAGCTGTTCAAGTGTTACGTGAACCGATATCTTGCTGCCTAACTCACCACATAATACCCGTGTAGCTTATATACCTGATAGTAGCCCCCTACATCAAAATGACAATGTGCCTTATTTGGGGTGAAAATGTAATTTAAAAAAAAAAATTAAGTACTTCTTTTAAACTCTTCGACTTAACGTTCACAGGAAACATGAGTTGGAACTGATACATTGGGAGCATTGATGCGGCAGTTGTGAGGTTCGGCGGTGGCCAGAAACAACAACCGTACTTTACTTTTTAACGCGGGGGAGGGTTGCTTCCGGTGGACAGTGCCGGGTAACGGGTCCTGCTAGTTTCTTAAATAATATATACTTATGAAGTTATTGATAATAATCGAAACAAGACATACATTGGGTCAACATTTGCTGATTCAAGGCCTGGTTTAGTCCATATAGAGCAATATGAGTATTATGTTGATACGATGGGGTGGCTTTTATGACCATATTAAAATCAAGGATAGCGTAAATATCACAAAGAAATGTTATTTTATATTGTGTTCTTATTCTATTTATGACTCAGGGTAGAATAGATTTAAAACTTTACATAATAATTATGTGAATAGTTCTTCACTTCGGGAAGAGTGAAGGCATTGAACACCCTAGCATGATGAAAGAAATTAAAAGGAACAAAAGACAACATGTTGGAATCTGAAATATAATTTTGCCATTAATTTATATATGTTCTGTAGTTGCATCGAGCTTCATGAACATATATATATATATATATATATATATATATATATATATATATATATATATATATATATATATATAGATAGATAGATAGATAGATATAGATATATATGCGTGGGTGTGTCTCTGTGTGCTTGACTCTCTGTATGTATGTGTGAGCGCGTGTCAGTAAGTGTATGTGCGTTTACTAAGCAATTCTATGTGAGCGCGCTAATGGCTGAGCTATATTTTATCACTCTATATGCTTGTGAATGCGTATATTTGCGGGTTCCAGTCTCAGAATAATTATTTGAATTGCGAGCTGTTTACTAGGAAATAAAATTAAGATTGTAGTAGAACTTTACTGTACGCGTGTAGGTAATTTTCTTTTCGGTCGCCACAATCTTCGCTTTTCTCAATCCTAAATTGTCCAGCTGAATTATATAGTGATTATATATAATTACGCATTTGAATTTTCTTTTCGTAAATGTAATGCATCTTGTGTTTATAGTGCTATCATTGTAAACTCCACGAGGTAGAAAATAATCTATAATTCGTTTCACGCAGAAAACACCTCCCAAATAAACACGCACACACACACACACACACACACACACACGAATATATATATATATATGCATATATATATATACACATATATATACCTCCCAAATAAACACGCACAAACAGATATATATATATATATATATATATATATATATATGGCGACAAAGCTACACTGAATATTCTGCGTTTCATCCACTGTAGGATTCGTCAGGCTTATGCGCGAATGTTGCGGTTGCTTCTTGTTTTTATATATGTTGAGGATTTCTAGTTAGCCAATCAGCTTTCTAGTATCCACCGCGCCCCCTCCTATCAGTCAATGGGCATGCATTTTATCGAACAAAGAATCTGTTTTAGAACAAGGTTAGTGGTTTAAGGTAGATCTTTTCCGTCCTTTTTTTAATTTATATATATATATATATATGAATATACCTATATGTACACACACATACACACACACATATATATATATATATATATATATATATATATATACATACATGTGTGATCGTTTATGTATATTCATATTAAAATCTTCATTAAAATGCCTTGAAGTTATCTTACAGTTGTTGCGAAAATTTAGAAATGATAATTAAAGCCCATAATAACAAAATACTAAATGAAAACAATGTACACAACAACAAAATACAAAATAAAAAGTAGACACCATGACAGAAATAAAACCAACACTAGCAGAAATAATAATAATAATAATAATAATAATAATAATAATAATAATAATAATAATAATAATAATAATAACAAACCAACCCGGACAAGAACAACCATACCATAAATAATAATAATAATAATAATAACGAACAAGATAAATGCAATTGTAGACACCGCACAATTTGGCCCGTCCAAAATAAATGCCTAACAAAAAGTGTAGTTTATCAAGCAACAATATTTGCGAAAGAAAACCCGAATAACAAGAAATATTACATAGGCATGACTTCCTTAGATTTTAAAACCCGATACTATGACTACAAAAGGTCCTTCAAAAATAAAAAAAACACCGTATAAACACTAGCGAATAAATACTGGGAACTCCATGAAAAATTTGCTATCCTGTACTTTAAAGAACCTCAAAATCTATTAAACTGTAGACGAGAAATAGCAAACAACTGTGTTCACAAAATAAAACTCACTCTAGGATAGCGATACAAAATAGCTTTAAAACTAACAATAACAATAGAAAACAAACAAATAAATAAATTAAATAAACATGAATATACATAAACGATCACACATATATGTGCATATATATATATATTAAGTAATGTGATTGATAATTTAAAATTTAAAAATCAAATTATAATTAAATTAAAAATCCGTTTCATAAGAAGGAACAACAACAAAATCAATTATCTGTTCGATCGTTTCGGAAAACAATGCTTTTTATTGTGGTATACATCAAGTTACGTACAATAATTACATATAGTTTTTTAATAAGCAAGGTCTCCTCATCAGCAAATTTTGAAGGGTTTTTATTGAATTAAAAAGACACCATAAATAAACCTAGCATTAAAAGTAAGGCAGATGAATCTTTTAATTTTTCGCTTTTTTAAATCAGGGACTATGGTTAAAATACTCATTTAGATGTTTGCTATAGCTTTTTATCTTATTGAATAAGATAAAAAGCTATAGCAAACATTGATGCACAAATATGCATGCGTTACGTAATAGATATTGGGTTATGTTTTAAGTTTTAGCCTTGCAGCCCAGGTATAAACTTCAAAGGAAAAAGAACATCATAAGGTTAACATTTTGGTTTCGATTTTCGGTAGTAGCGTACCAGTCATTAAAAAAAGGAAAAAAAAACATTTTTAAAACATTAGTATATTTGGGTACCATATAATATAATAATAAATACCAAATATGCATTAATCAAAATCTCATGTTTAAGCGTATTTTACGACAGAGCAATGCCGGGCAGTCTGCTAGTAAGTTATGCCTACGGTGTTCTTTCATAAAAATCTAGTTTACTGCATATGTACTAACATAATTCTATTGAAATTCATAGATAAAAATGGCATGGTCGGCCAACTATTTTACTATGACACTATATTTTTGATTGGAAATATTTTATATAACGTTGCTATTATATTTTTAAAGTAATGGAAAATAAAGCACCGTTGAGCTAGGTCAGTACTAAAAATGGGTCACCGTTTGTAGAATTCTAGTTGCTGTATGAGCTCTTCGTTTACAACGGCATTCTTTCCAGTTGTTTACTATATCCTTGCCACTGGACACAAGTAGTACCGATTCAGGAGAGATTCTGTTATATTTTTTATGAAAACTCAACTAATTTGATTATAATAGAGAACAATTTACACGTGCCGCTAATCTCAGAGAAGGTATCCATTGTCTCTTGAAACTGAACTTATTCATCTAATTGAAAATAATTATAAGAAAGAATAAAGGGGAAGGGATGTAAACAAAATTGCTAAATGAAAAGAGTGCGGGGGGACTAGGAAATACTCTTGGCGTATCTTTCTTTGTATAACATTTTATGATCTAGTTTATGTATTTACTTTATTCATTTGGTATTTTACAGTGCTGCTGTATGTCAGCGTATGGTGACAGATTATTCTTTTGTATAAGGATAAGAATTACGCATCCAACTTGATGAGAGTAAAGAAAACGAGGCATATAATTGGCTATAAATATAAAAAAAAGTATCTATAAAGTACATATAAATCCGTGCTTGTGGAGTTATTATGAGACTATGACTTAGAATTATCCACGTTGCATGGTTCTCTACATTAAGAGATAAAAATCTGTTTAAAATCAAATTAGTTGGGTTTACATAGAAAAAAGAAGACGTATTTAAATGGATCGTTGAATTGTGCGAGTGGTCGTAAAAAATGTTTATTATAATTGGGGGTGTAGAACTGTATTACATGTGGCAATCATATATTGCAACATATTCACGCAAAAAAAAAACGCAAAATATATTTATATATTTGCAGATATAAACAGTCTTTTTCATTGAAAATAAACACATGTACACACACAAACACGCACACACACGCACGCACACGCACACACGCATATATGCATGTATATATATATATATATATATATATATATATATATATATATATATATATACTCATGAGCCAAAAAATGGGTCAACTATAAAAAAATGGAGAAACCGATTTATCAATATTTTCCATGAATTTCTGTTTATTTTAACTGAAAAGTTCTATTTTGCAGGTCATTATTATTATAGCAGGTCATTATTATTATAGCATGTAATAATACGTGGAATAATTAATTCTAAATACGGAAGGACCGCATCTTGGCGAGGATATAAAAAAAACTTAATTGCAGGATTAAGGCAGTTTAAACTGACATACAAACAGATTTTTGATATTTAAAGAAAAGAAAAAGTGAAAAAATCTCTGTCGGTAGGGAAGCGTATTGGTCAAAGGTTCGAAGTCGAATGCTTGATAAAAGGGAAATCTGAATCTAGTCGTACTACATCATTCCCTTTCAAGAGCGATCACAGGCTTAATTATTTTGCAGGATTGAAAGAAAACTTATGTTGACCACAGCAAAGAATCCAAAACAGGGATGGGAATTCTCTTTCTAGATATACAATATCTAGACGAATGAAAGAAATAAGATTTTCTTCTAAAAGGTGTGCAAAGAACCCAGTTTTATCTAACAAGAACATCAATGATAGAAAGTGTTTTTTCTCGTATTATGGCAAGAAAGATACAACCTGGTTCAGGAATGTTTTCTGGTCAGATGAATCAAGATTTTGTCTTGCTCTTGATGCTCCCGATGCTCCCGAATGTTGCAATCAGAGAACTGGAGAAGGATTTTCACCAAGTTCCATAAAAACGACAGTTAAACACGGAAGGGAGAGATAATGGTATGGGGAACTTTTACTGCAGGAGTTGGGGAACTTATTAGATGTGAGAAGTCAATCAATGCAAAGAAATACATTGAACTATTAGACGGTTAGCAAGTAGCCAGAAGCTTGGAATATCTCAGAACATTATTTTTCAACACGATAATTCCCCTGCTCACACTGCTAAAGTCACAAAAATGGTTTTCTGATTCTCCAACTTGTGTGGTTTTTTGGCCAATTCAATTGCCGATTTGAACCCAGTCTAGAATATGTGGTCCATAATATCTTGTACATTGGCCGGAATAACTTTTAGAACCATGACAAACTGTGGAAAACCGTGCAAAGCGAATAGAATAGCATCTCCTCTTCACAGTGTTCCACTGTGGTTGAGATCATGTCTAAAAGGATTGATCTTTAGAATAAAAATAAACATGGAATTCGATTTAATCCTAAACATATACTAAAGTAAATATCGTGTTCTTTGTTATTAGTCTCGTTTGAGTTTTCGTATTCAATTGTTCTTTGTTGAACATAGATTTTAATGCAATAAAGTATATAAAATTTATTTGTTAATTTTTTTTTGCTCAGGAGTGTTTATATATATATATATATATATATATATATATATATATATATATATATATATATATATATATCAACTGAGATAATGTAATACTTTCAATTTCCAATTTGTATAATACTGTAAAATTAAAGTTTATATAAATACCAGTAGGCATATTTATAAGAAAATAGCAATCAGATAGAAAGTTCCATATACGAGATTGTACAACAAAAACTTAATTCACTTAATACACTTAATACACTTGAATACACTTAAAAAACTTATTTAAAACATTTAATTCCTAATTTAAACGTATATATATATATATATATATATATATATATATATATATATATATATATATATATATATATATATATATAGTCTCTTGTCATATCCCTAGTAATAAAATTATAAAAATTGTGAAAACATCGTGCAAGGTTGTGCTTTTCAAAGGTGAATGCTTATGACTTTACACGCATTGTTTTATTTTATATTTATTTGTGTTTTAATTTTACTCTCTAGGTAAATGTTGACTACATAAATTGGCACTGTTTTATTTGCTTTACAGATAAATTACGGTCGGTGGACTTGATGAAAAAGAGCAAATTTCTAACTACATCCCGTGCCATGCGATTGAAAATTAAAGTGTGCGCTTTATGGAAACGCCCATATTTTATTTTATCGCTATCCTGAGATGGGCGGCTTTGATAGATATTTGGTTTTTAATATGGCGATACGTTCCTAATTACGGGCATTTTGGTGGGACAAAAACGCTTGTGAATTTATACAGCACGCACGTGACTGGACAGTTATGAGCTGACTGGAATTCTAACGTGCACTAAAGACCTGTTAAACGCCTGTTTAATATGTACAACAAGACTTGTGTTGGGCGTCGCTAATAAATGAAGATTAGAAGAAGCTACCTGTTACAGCAGATATTTAGACAACTCTGCAAGCGCTCGTAACAATATTACCATGATGAATGCACGGTTCTATACTAGGTATCACCCATGTAGCTGTTGACGTAAGGTGCTTCTAAGATTCGAGCGCCTCATCAATTATTCATTACGAGAGTAAAGAGATTCTTATTGCAAGCTACAACAGTGGAACACCCTTATGTGCGTAGAAGGTAAACGTGCGTGTCAACTTTATATCTAAAGCGAACAAAGTTGGTTGTGTGTGATTTGGGTAAGAGTTGAGAAGTTTGTTTAATTATATATTACTGCCGTTAATCGGAGCGATGATAAAAAAAGAGAAATGTAGCGTTTTAACAAATTCCGATACTAAAATAGCAAAAATACCCTGACAAGATGATGAGTCAGAAGATTACATTTTAGTATACCTTATTATTGGAGTAGGTTTGGAAATAAATAAACAGGAAAAGAAAATATTAAAACTCTAGAGAAATCAACTTTATTTTCTGCGGTTTTAAAATTCAAGTTACATCTTTGGAGTCAATCTTAAGAAATGGAATATTACGTACCCTTCTGGCTGTAATCATATTTATGCAAAGTAGGATAAGATTTAAACAACGTCGGCTTAACACCTCGTATAGGCGATGTAAGTAGTCCAGCATATTGCATTTTTATGTTATTATATCCGATCGACCTATGGGTAGAAAGTAAAGGTGTGTGTCAACTTTATTAATTGATTATTGCTTAATTACATCTATTCGAGATAGGTTATTGCTACACGCTTTTAAAATATTTATTATGCAAAAAAAGATACAATAATAAATACGTAAATACAATGATATTCCCTTAAATCGCTATCTAAAAATCGAGGAAATAATATAATATCTTACAACAAGTAATACAAGTAAAAGTTAAACTAATAATAAAATACGATTGCCACTAAAAAAACGAACACTTTAAAAGAGAAGGGAAAGAAAATAATAATCTGAGAGTAAAGATTTTTTTGGTTGGTTGTTTTTGTTTTACGGCACATCAACCCTTTTCGGGTTATTTAATGCCGAGTCCAAAGATTTTGAAGAAAAAAAAATTAATAGAATATATTTGTTGTTTTCACGTCGGTATCTATTCAACCCATAGTTGGGACCCTAACAGGTACTACCACTCCCGGTCAGAGTGGACCTGGGAGCAATGGTAATTAAAGGGTGGCTCCACACTCCCCAAAGCCCAAAAGCTGGGGCCTCACCACTGGATATAGTTTAAGGTCATATCCAGGACCCCCATTGAGGGACTTTTATCCTCTGCAGGGGGGCAAGTCGGCGTATTCTAATGCCCCACCGACAGGGCCGCGAGAGTAAAGAAAATAGAAGTGCCGTGGACAGCAGAACTATTAAACAACCTTGTTAAATCTGTAACTCTTGACGAGCTGACCTGATTGCTTATTGCAAAATAACAATATAAAATATTTTATAATCATGTGTGCTATTTCTATTTAATGGGGCTGAGCCTCTGTAATGGGGGAGTCACCTCAAACACAAAAGAAAAAGGATTATAATTTCAGAAAGTATCTCCACTCCGGTTGCGCCTACTCTCCTTCCTGATCTGGAATCGCTCAGCACCGAGAAATGAAGCTCGTTTTTTAGGTTCTAGCTCCACGCGCACACGAGATTATGCGAGAACGCACGTAATAAATGCTGGCCGCCATCTTTGTTTTTCCTTTTCTCGGCCTCAACTCACTCGCTGAGCACCCACAGTAAGACTTGCTTTTTCTTATCTTCTAAACACAGTGCCATTTTAGCAAGCTACAAGGATATATACTTTCCTTCGGATAACAAAACATTTCTAACATTACTTGAACAGATTTGTGTTACATGGGCTTAATATATGTGCACTTATGATCTGTCCACTGCTTATAGTGTTTTTCGAAAGGCTGATTTGTAATAATGTGAGGCGTATTTGCCTTAAGTATTGACCCCATAATATTAAGTTTTCAGGAATGTTCTGAGCGTGGTGGGGCACGCAAATCGGAATTTGTTTAATAAAAATAGCCATGGTATGTGCTGTTTTCAACTTTATTGTCTCGCGAAAGTGCTCGATTTGTAATATTTAGATTTCCCAATATTTTTCTCTGAAAAACGTCAATATTACATTTCGGGGTTTTCGACTGTGAATGTTATCCTCATGTCTGATGTTACTTGTTTTACGTTTTAGAAAATCATTACAATATAGTAGATCCCCTTATATTATTTTCATCATAAATTTTGTAAACCTCTTTAAAAATGATATCAATAATTTCTTCTTTTTTAATGAAAATTCATATGTACTCAGTCTTGTAATGAGCGGAGCCTGAAAGTCACTAAGTTCAGAAAAATCAGCAACGAAAAAAGTATGCGTAAACCATTCTAAATTCCATTTGTGATTTAAATAAACAGTGTATGCACATGTTGTTGGTCTTCAGAAACATATTTATTTAAAAATGTAAGGACCTACTGCACAACCTAATTGTTACGTACATATTGTTTTGGCGTTCGCTATCAGCAAATGCTAACGCAGTAAAATCTTGTTAATATGAATTATTTTCTCATCAAACGCAAGTGCACATGTGTGTAAGAATAATATAGTTGTGAGGAAATAACTATTTTTTTCCTAAAAACCACGTAATAGCTTTTAATTGCTGCACAGAGCTAAGATTACAGTCATATGCTCATCAGACGTACTTAGGAGATGAGGGTTGTTAAAAATGTAAAACATTCTATTGTTTAACCTACACACACACGCACGCAGACACACACACACACACACACACACACACACACACACACACACACATACAAACAGCTACGAAACGGGAAGTGTGTCATAAAAGCTAACAGCCTGTTTTTTTTTCCTTTGAAACATATCTTGAAATCCGAGGGACGTCCAAATGTAAAGTATTCTAAATTTTTAAGTAAAATGTTTAAGAAGCTACGACGACAGGAGGGTTACCATTAATGCGAAATACTTTTGTTGCCAGAATGTGTTTTTCTATATAGTAAAACCATGGTCAATGCAATTTTACCAGGGATTCAATGATGACTCTCCGTTTTTAGCGCACTTCTACGACAACGGTTCACTGCTTAGAGTATCACGCCGTGAATATATACAACAAAGTAATGAACCATTCAAATAATAAACGCATGACATCAGTTATCAACAAAAATGTTATTTCAATCCCCCTTATCAATTGTGGACTAAGGACTGCTTTTGGAACGCTTAGTACGTTATAGCAAATTCAGATCAAACATCTATAGTGCACACCCGGTCGTAGTTATATATCTAGAAAAATGAAAATGTGTGTGTGTGAGAACACATCTCAACCTATATACTCAGCGATTTTTTTATCTAAAGAGGTAAAATTTGATATATAAATTATTCAGGCACGTGGGAAATTTTAATCAGGTTTAAAAAAAAGTCTGCCAAGGAGTCAAAATAGAATAGTTGGAACATGAGAGTCTTTTGTTTTTTCTAGTTTTTCACCAGTTTCAAGAGGTTTTAAAACAGAATGAAAAGATCCTGCCTAGTTTATCCAATGGTTGTCTTTATTAACTCTCTTTCTGAAAATCTTACTTTCGATTTCAGCTCGAGTACTTTTTTTTTACTTTCAAGAACTGTAATAGTTAGAAAAAAATACTCACATATATATGTCTAAGTATTTTTAGGGTATTTTATTTACTTCGTCTTAATAAGAACTTTTACCTTACGTTTAATACCGGGCAAAGTCGGGTACATCTTTAATATATTAATATATTTAAAGATTTTGTTGTTATTTTTTATTAAAAAAAAAAGCAATGAAGGTTGTAGACATATTTTAGGTACTACCGTACCCCCAGACGTGAGCTGGCTGCGAGAAGAGCCTGCAGAAAGATGAGGCAGATAAGATATAACGCTTCGCATACTTATCTATTTTCAGAATTCATAATTTAACTATAGCGTATGATCCCACGTCTCGCGCGTGTATAACGTAATATGGACCTATAATTTTCACATGACGTACAGTGTTATATAAGGCTTCATTTCGCTTATAAGGCGTTGAATGTTGTCAGTTATGTTGTCTATTGAGTCTTGTTCATCAGTGTAAGCATGAGACTTTATAAATTAGCAGGAGATATTATCGAATAAGTATAAATCGCACAAACCATCTTTTTTTAATTTTCAGGTTTGTTTATTAGAATTATTCGTTAATCAAAGGTTTTCTCAGTAAATTGATAATATAATTTGAGATTTGCAAAAACTGCTCAAACTACAGCTTCCTAATGATTAATAGAAAAACGACGCTGAATATAAAGTAACTGCTAGTTGTTATATCATTTATGAGAAAATAGAAATAGTTATCTACTCTTCGCTGTCTGTTAAATCACCCATGTATACACATACACACACACGCACATATACGCGTGGGTGTGCATACTTGTATATAAATATATATATATGTATATATATATATGTGTGTGTATAAATGCATACCTGTATATATATATATATATATATATATATATATATATATATATATATATATATATATACAGTGCCACGCAAAATATTGGATACATTACATTTTTCTTCATAACTTTTATTAGTGTTCAAGGTTTTTCCTAAAATTCGGCCAGTATATTCCTATTACTATTCTAACTAATATTTGGGGCAGGGATTACAAAATTAAAGTTTTGAAAGATTATATTAAAGGAAAAATATAAACCAACTTACGCAAAAGTATTGGATACATTGATTTAATATTTTGTTGCATAGTCTTTATTGCGTTCAACAGCTTCCCATCCCTTTCTATAGTTGCACACATGTTTTTTGCAAAGATATGCAGGTAGTTAACGCCATTCCTCTTTGCATAACTGTTCTAGGAGTTGACTATTTTGTGGATTCCTCTTGTGGGCATTGATCTTTAATATCTTCTACAAATTTCCAATTGAGTTGAGGTCTAGAGACTGACTGACCCAAATGAGAACGACAATCACGTAATTTCTAAACCATTCATTGGTTGTTTGGGCAAACGTCAATGTCGTTATTTCTAAGCCATTCTTAAGTTGGCTGGGTAGTATGCTTCGGATCATTGTCTTGCTAAAACATGAAATTGCTATTATGTCCCTACAAATCGGCAGATTTCTGGAGGTTTTTCTAAAAAATCTCCCTGTATATAAGTCCAGTCATTCTACATTGATGATTTCTAGTTCACCAGTTCCTTTGGGGGAAAAGCACTCCATACTATAATAGAACCGCCGCCAAACTTTACCGGTGGAATGGTATTCTTATTGTTATAGGCGGTGCCATTTTTATGCTGTATATGTTGCTGTATTTCTTCCAAAGATTTCGATTTTCGTTTCATCTGACCAAATTATTGTATTCCAAAATTCTTGGGGTTGTTCCCCATATGTTTTAACATAGGCCAAACGTGATTTGATATGTTTAAGCTTTAATAATGCAACTTGGACCTTGATAGAAAACCTGCACGATTTAGAATACTACTGATTGTATCCTTGCTCACATGAATCCCAGCTTCTCTGAGGTCGGTTTGAAGTTCACCTTGAGTTCATAACGAGTAAGAAAAGGTTTGTTTTGTACCTTTCCTCTTAGCCAACATGATTTTTTTCGTTTAATTTCCTTAGCCGACCACATCTGGGAAGATATGCAACAGCTTCACTAGGGTTTTTTTAAAAACTTTCTAATAAGGTTTCAAACTGTACTAAGTGGTAGATTAAGTTCGCTTGATATTATTCGATACCCTTTTCCTTCTATGTGTTTATCAATGATTTTCTGATGAATGTCTATTGAAACCCCATTAGTTTTAGGCATTTGTATAAATGAACTGATTGACTTTGAAGGAGTGAGCTAAAACCGAAATATTTTTATTAAATTATGGCAATATAAAGCTCTCTGATTGATACTCTTTTACATTGTTGCAACACGTTAAGCAAAAGTCATTCAAATTCATTTAAGAAAAATAAATTTTAAACGTGTATCCAATACTTTTGCATTTGTTAATGATATATTTTTCCTTAAATATAAACTTTCGAAACTTTGATTTTGTAGTTACTACTCCAAATATAATTAAGAATAGTAATAAAAATATACTGACCAAATTTTAAGTAAAATCTTGAACCCTTATAAAAGTTATGAAGAAAAATTAAGGTGTCTAATACATTTGCGTGGCAGTGTATATACATTTTTATATACATACACACACACACACACACACACACATATATATATATATATATATATATATACACCACATATATGTGCATACACATACATATATATATGCATACACGTATACATATATATACATTATATACACATATGTGTGCATGCTTGTATATAGATGTATATATATATTTATGCATATATATGTCTGTGTATCCACACACACATATATATATATATATATATATATATATATATATATATATATATATATATGTGTGTGTGTGTCTGTGTGTGTGTGTGTGTGTGCACTATCACAATGATCGAACAGAATTAATGATCTACTGATTTCATTATAAATAGTGCCTAGTCGACTGAGAGTAATTGTAAGAAGGAAAAGGTCGATTTATTCCGATAGACATTTTTTTTAATGTCAGCCGTCCTCGGAAACAAAGGTGTGATTTATGAATTGATATGACACTCCTGTCACACAACTAGAGAATAAACTTTTCAATGACCGTCTCGAAAATATTTAATATCAATACATTGATATCATGTGTGACAATGCCACGTTACTGACACGATTTTGAAATGACAAAAAAAAAGAAAGAGGAGAAGAGCGAAAAATGAATTAGTAGACAGTACTGAAAAAAGGGGAAAGGCTACAATACAATGTATAACCGTATAAATAGTATCAATAACGGGAAGGAATAATTCATGACAATGCCGTTAGAAGAGTGAAAATAATACTAAAACAGTGTGCGAATATGTCTTTGGAAAACAAGAACACACGAAAAGAGCTGCGTTTTCACTTATGGGTTGTTGGTTGGTTGTATTTTTTACGGCATATCAATCCTGTTTCAGGGCTTTTTAATGCCGGATATAGTAATTTTGAAGATTTATTTTAATAGAATATATATATATATATATATACACATATATATATACATATATATATACATATATATATACATATATATATATATATACATATATATATACATATATATATATATATATATATATATATATATATATATATATATATATTTTAAGTCGGTTCATATTTTACCCATAATTGGGACACTAACAGGTACTACCACTCCGGGTCAGAGTGGCCATTAGAGCAATCGCAATTAAAGGTTGGATCCACACTCCCCAAAGCCCGCAAGCTAGGGCCTCACCATCGGATAGACTTTAAGGTCATATTCAGGACCATTTGCTTATGAATGTGGTTATGAATTATTATACACCATGTCGTCCTCGACAAAACAAGAGTTTTCCTTGTCTGCTAATTACCTGTGACAAAAAGTATTCATCGAACAACTGTTCTTACCTTGGGTGTCATATTCACAACGTTTCGGTCAATGCATCCTCCTTCATTCTTCAGGTGTATCTCGAGAGGTCCAAGCTCCCAAGCGTTATCACTACGATCCGCAAAGCGCATACCCGCTGGATAGGCCACGTGTATCAGATGACAGACTCGCGCATACCTAAACAACTGTTCTATGGTGAACTCCGGTGCGGAATGAGAAAAGCTGGTGACAGCGCAAACGGTTCTCTGCTCGCGGAGACAAAACCCACTGAATCTGCAAAAGAGAAGCGCGCTGCGCGAAACGCCCGAGATGCTGGAGTGGCCGTCTTCAGCCACTGCTTTCCAACATGTGGCAGGGGCTTTTGCGCCCGGATTGGACTGATCAGCCACCTGCGGACACACAACTAGTTGTCTATGGTCTTAATCGACGTTGATTTACGAACACACACATCTCAAGATTATATATATATTTTTTAGAATAAATTAGTTGCTGAAATTTTTTCTCCCGTTGTTGGTGTACAACATTCCTTGTAATACTATTCTCCTGTAAAAAATATTATTATTTTTCTATTAATAAGAAAAGCTAATTTAAAAACAGGTGATTTCGATTTTCGATACTTATCGGATGATTTTCTGTAAAATAGCACGTCTTAGAACACTGACGATATATGGATCAGGTTTTATGAAATTTGCGAAAGATAGGTGCTCGTTTTGGAACGTATAAGGAAAGGAATTCACACACATTAATTTTTTTTTTATAATAGTAGAGATTAATAATTGTTTTAGAAGTATGCATCAATCCGCAAATAATTTTTTTATATATATTTTTTATATATATATCTCATTTTTTAAAGGACGAGAAAGCGTTTATTGATATCTGTAAAAACACCAGTACAGTACAGCGGTAATTTTAAGTATAATATAGTTTCCATTTGAAAATACTAGATTGTCTTTTAATGAAAGAAAATGTATTTAGCTATACAGCTTACTGCGATAATATTCATAAATATTTACATATAGATGATATCACTGAAATAATAACATTCTAGTATCTTATACGGCATCATGCAGTTGATATATGCTAATTATTTTGTAAATGAAAGCTTTTATGTCCTAAGATACATATATATTAGAAAAAATGCTTGTGCAGATGAAATCACTGTGGCCTCGTCTGACATGTAAGAATTCCGGGCACGAACAAAATGAAACTCCGAGTTTAGATGAAGTATGTATATATTCCGATCCTATTCGATAAAACTATCACACATAATAATTAATATTTATAAGAAACCAGTTTTAGATATAAAATTATCGACATTTTTTTGTATGTGCTTTTATCTAAGAGTCTAACCATATACATTATTAAAATACGAGCTTTCATACAACACACTTGCGAAAATTAATTGGGTCAATGAAAATAAGTATATATATATATATATATATATATATATATATATATATATATATATATATATATACAGTACCATGCAAAAGAAAGTCTGCGCTTGTCATTTTTTCAAAACCTACTAATAACAAAGGTACATAAATGTAATTATTTAAACAACCTATACTTCACTGTTTAGTCTTTTATAATTTTTCGTATTCATATTTGACTTTTAATTGAAGCATCCTAGTGTTCACGTCAATAAAACAAAATCGTATCGAGGAAGCAAAATAAAAAACGCGCACAGTGGAAAAGGGTTACTTAAATTTAACGTGAGCACATTAACGCAACACAAATACAACAGAAACACAATGACTAGTAATTATTTATTATTTAATTATAGGCATTATGCAATTTGACATCCTGCAAATGTTGGACTCTTTTCAAGAACTAGTCTGCAGTTATACCTCGGTGAAGGGGCATGCCATTTCTTTTAATTTTTCTTTAAAGTTCAAAGATATTTGGAATGCTCTCATTTCGTGGCGGTCGCTTGGCGTAATGGTATACATTTTCGATATGATTGAGGTCTGGAGAGTGTGCAGTCAAATGAAAACATGGAAACGCATGCTCTTCAAGGAACCTCTTGATATTGGTAATTGTGTGAATTGGAGCATTATGATGCCTGAAGATTGAGATTATCATCCAAATTTCGATCAAAGTGTATTAAAAAATGCTCAGCCAACATATTAATATACTTGGTTTGATTATTTCGACATTGCAGGCGCTCTATAGGTCCTGATCCATTGGCTCTAATAACGCCCCACCAAAAAAAAAGGAATATCCGCAACATTGAAAGTGTGAACTTAGGATTAAATCCCTCGTCATTACATCGACGAAAGTAGTGTCTACCATCACTGCATTGCCTATTGAACTTGCTTTCATCGGTAAAAATCACTTTCGACTAATATGACGAGTCATGATCTTCATTGCATTTAATGAAGTCAAGATGGCGCATTCTGTTCTTTACAGAAACCATTAGCTGGCGTCTTAGAACACGATCTTTTCAAATTAAATACAATCAATATGTAGTTAACTGTAGAAATAGAACACTTTTTGAAAACTGCTGTTTGGATTTGGTTTCAAATCTGTTTCTGAGGCTGCGGTTTTTGATAGCGTTTTCTTCCCTGTAACGAGTGAAACTAGGGCGATAGAGTTCAGGACATCACGAAACTGCTGTAGTTTTGATGCATTTGCACAGTCATTTGTACCGTTTTCTCATCACATTTCTATCTGCGGGCAAGCCCTAGATTAGATAAAACAGAATGTGAATATTAATAAGCTTCTGACGATCACTTAGTGAGAGGGTATATGGACTAAATCTTACCTTGTAGAGCCTAGGAACAACAGAATGTAAGAATAGAAATGCAAAAAGGTTGATGTTTTACGATAAGATGTGCTAAAAGGTATATAGTTAAAGCTTGTATTAAGCTCATTTGTTGCTGCGGTGTTACGTTTTGCCATCTCAATTTGAAAGCATTTATTTTAATTTCAATCAAATGTCAAATACAGAAATAAAAGGCGAATCAAATGAGTAATTAGTTGCTTAGACAGTTACATTAAATTTTACTTTAATTTGCGGTTTTTGAAAACATGACAAGTATAGGCTTGTCTTCCTCCCTATCTTGGGTTGAGCATAATGGGAAGTGATATATCGATTACCATTAGCGTATTAAGAAATATTCTTTGTGTAAACAAATTGAGCTTAGGTATTGGGACAATGTTTAACCATTGTTAATTCAATGCCCGCATACCAAAAGCTGAATAGCGCAACGGTTAGAAACCCCGACCTGGCTTGAAAAAGTTGATTGTCTAGCCGCACTGATGAGCTGTGAAACAGAGAAACAGTACTGTATGGGATGACTCTCTCTCTATATATATGTATGTGAGTATATATATATATATATATATATATATATATATATATATATATATATATATATATATTATAGATAGCTTACAAAATACAGTGCCGCCAAAAAGAAAGTCCGCGATTGTATTTTTTTTCAAAAACTGCAAATTTAAGCTACGTTTCTTGTAGATGTTTAAACAAACTATACCTTATTTGATTCGCATTTATTCCTCTATAATTTTCCGTCTTCATATTTGACTTTCAATTGAAATATGCTCGTGTTTACGTCAACTTAAAAAATAACTAATTATCTGGTCATATTACTTTTGTCAGCGTTTCTTTTGAAGTTTGTATATATCACCATTACAACCAATAATAAACTAGATTAAACAACATGCTAATGAATGTGTAGACTAAGATACTTACAGGTTTTAAAAACGAACGCATACAAAGTATATATATTTTTAATTAGAAATATTAAAGCTATCTCCTCTTTACCTACCCGATTTTATTTTTATTTTATTTTATTTTGTTTATCAACGTCAAATTAAATAACTTTTTGTCTTTACATTTTTAAATATTTTCCAGATATATCTGCTTTACATGAAAAATGCTAGTTTCATTTTGGTGTCTTCAAACCTCCCCCTCTTTTTGCTGATGAGGAGACTTTGTTTCATAAAATCAAATTATAAATTTATTGTTCAAGACGTATAGTCTATTTCAATAAAAACATTGTTTCCGAAGCGATCGTACAATTTATTGAATTTGTTTGATTTTCCTTTTGAAACCGATTATTAATAATTTTTCTCAATATATATATATATATATATATTTCTATATGCATGTGTATTTCAATGTTTATTAATATTATAAACAATATTGTGTTATGTATTTATATATATATATATATATATATATATATATATATATATATATATATATATATGTGTCTGTATGTGTGCGGGTGTGTCTGTGTGTGTTGGTGTGTGTGTGTGAGTGTGCTGGTAGCCGTATAGTTGTATTCATTGCCCTTACGCTGTATAGAAACGTTTATATTTCAACTGCTCGTTGACTGTTCAAACTAAATGCTCGGGTTTCTGCAGGTGATTATTTATACATAGGTGGTGTATTTTGTAGATGATTAAGCCCTAATTTTTTTGTCTCTTAGAGGCACATACTATCACCATACTCTGTATGAATCCTGTGTTCATCGGGTTACTTAAGAAAATTAATTATTTTTCTCATTTATTTCATACTCTGCATTTTATTTATTTTACTTTATCTTTTAATGTATGCAGGTGCTGCTTTTATAGCATAATCGAGCGCATTAGTGGTTAAGTACTCAGTCTGTTAATACTAGTAATGTCCCAATACGTTATATTTCAGTCGCGTATTAGATAGAATATTTAAAAATAATTTTTGTTGCCGCATTTCTACTGTTAATCTCTCTCTCTCTCTCTCTCTCTCTCTCTCTCTCTCTCTATATATATATATATATATATATATATATATATATATATACAAAAGTCAGAATGTGTATGTGAGGACAATTCACAACGTATATACTAAATGAATTGATTATCTAACGACGTGAAACTTTGTATATAGTGTAATAAGCGTTATGAAAAAGTTGTTAATCGGTTTCAAACCACGGAGAAGGTCTGACAAGGGATAAACCCTTTTAAACATGTAGGGCATGGAATTTTTTATCTGTTTGTCAACTATTTCAGGACTGCGCATGCGTGACTCATTCCATTCCTCATATTAAGAGTACTTAAGTAGAAAACACATTTTTAAGAGTCGCGGTAAGCTGGCCTAATGGTAATTACACTTGAGTGACTGTCGTAAGGTTTCCATCTTAGCTCGAGTATTTTTGCTTATAAGACAAGAAGTCAGAAGTCTCGAAAAAATATTATACTCGCATGCACATGTCTCAGATTCTGTATAGATTACATATAATATCTATGCATAGCTTACTATAACCTAACTGCTGGCGGGATGCTAGTAACAACATAATTTTATAAATATTGCTTTACATAATTTATCTAGATCTGATAATATTCAACATGAATCATAAGTAAATACTGCTATACATCAGTTTTATGCGTTTAATGTCTGAATAGCGATCAATTCCCGTTAACAAGAACAGAAAAAAATGCTCCTACCAGCGACAAGCATAATCTTCGCATAGAGAAATCTGTACATTCAACATGAATATATATATATATATATATATATATATATATATATATATATATATATATATATATATAGTATCGAATATGTCTACTCAAAGGGTAATGTCGTAGAGATCATAACTCTGTCGTTTGTCCATGTAGCAATTCAAATTTCAGCCAAACGGTTCTAGAATAGGATTATCAGTTAGTCCAATCTCTTTATAACTTATCTTTTCGATATATGTATTCATAATTATTTGTATAGTTTCCTAGAAATTTATGTCTTTATTTGTTCTGAGAGTTGGTTTCGTTATCAAAGCCATAATCGAAATGGATCAATTCGTCTGGTCTCAGCAATTGAAAGGATTCCGAACGTCGTTATATATTTCTGGGGTCAAACCGCAGTGACCATTCATCTTTCATTTTTTTCTATTTTCGGAGAAACGAATTAGTATTTCTCAGACTGTTTATTTTTTTTTTTACTTTCATAATATTTAATTTGTAAGCATATACAGACGTGTTCAAACTTTGCAGATATGTTTAATTCGAGCAAACATAGTGGCGTAGCATAAATGAAAGAAGAGAGACCGATGGTTCTATAAATAAATGTATATCCATAATATAAAGCTGAATTATGTGCGTGTGTATGTGTGTGTGTCTGGTCACGAATAGGCTCCTATATGATTGACTATTTTAAAGAAGCTGATTACATATAATGATAGAAGATGTATCGAGACACAGGATCTGTTTGATCTGGCAGAACGGTGGTTCATTAAAATTGTGCGGTCTGTGTTCACGCCTTGTCCACAAAATATGTCAATAAAAAATAAAAAAAAAAACTTTTACAAGTGTTTTCGATATAAATGTACATAAGAATACTTTGATAAGTATGTTTTAACTTTAATAGGTGTGGTATAATAAAATTGTGGGAACTGCATTCGCGCATGGCCTCCATAGAATGGAAATAGGCAGAAACTTTAATAAAGACTTTTCATATCTATCAGCGTAAGTATAACTTTTATAATTATTTTTCTGTTTGAAGAAATATGGTATGATAAAATTATGGGGTGTTCGTTCGCACCTGATCTCCATAGAATGGAAATATGCCACAAAGTTTTACAAGGTTTTTTTTTTTTAATATGGATCCATAGAAGATTGTGATAAGTGTTTCAGTGTGAAGAAGTATGGTATAATAAATTATGGGGTTTATCTATTTTATTTTTACTTTCATCATATTTTGCTTTGGTTTTGATACCCCCAAATTCGAAGCTATCTCTTACAACCCTTCCTTTTCATAACCTATCATACTTTCATAAATCAGAGTTCATTTTCTAACGGCTGCTTTTGAACTCAGTCAACGACGGGTGCATTTGCTATATATATATATATATATATATATATATATATATATATATATATATATATATATACGTGTGTGTGTGTGTGTGTGTTTTCAGTCATAACCTACTATTAAACGTCTATTTAGTAAATTATCTGGATTTCCAGGGTACAGGATGGCCATTTTATTATACACGTGACGTCTGACAGCCCTCATTCTTCAACATAACATGCCACGTTGATTAGTCGGTTCTCAAATTATGTATTTCATATCTTCAATTAGTAACTTTTTTTTGTTGACTCATACGCACGAGCATAATACAAACAACAGCCTTCCTGTGTCCACATTGCTTGTTTTTCTTTAAATCAGTTCATTGTTTTATTCTCTTTCCTGTGCATATTTTATAACTTTTGACGTTTGTGATTGGAATTTAATTACTACGTTTCACTAATTTTTATTTAATAGATTACTTGATATTCTTTGTAACGAAGTGGGTATGTATTATACGGGAATTATAATCTGGCACGTGAAAACTTAGTAACCTGCTTTGCTACCGAAACTGAGGGATACAATTTACGAGAAAATTATAGTTAAAAATTGATCTCCTAATTTTTACGTCATAATAAAAATGCTACAAAGAATTGATATACAAATATTCCGTTTACGAAACGTGACTTCCTGCTTTAGTTTTAAATGAACATGCAACTTTCCTACATCTTAGATTTTAAAGAAAAATGTAATACTTTGTCATATTTTAAATAGGTGATTTTATGATGTTTTCACCATGTTTTTGTATTATGGCAATGTTTTCTTTGCTATTTATTAATTTCTTTATATTTTTATAAAAAATAGAATAAAGTTATTTGGAATCGAAGAGTAAAAACGTATTGCTTCAGCATCCGTAATTATATTATATATAATTGCCCTTGCCGGTGTGTGTGAAACTTTCCCTACCAGACACCCATATTAATACTTTGTCTACAAAGTTGGAATTTGATATATAGTGTATTTAGGCGTGTTGCACCTATTCGAATTGGTTTTTATCTGGTAGAATATACAAAAACCAGTCCAATTTAAAAGAAAATCACATTGGCCTTAGTCTGGCGTAGGAGAAGTATGACCCCCGGGTTTTTTTCAGTACATGAGCTAATTAAATGTCATACATAGAAAAACATAATCTTTACCTGGTTTGTTGTACGCACGTATAAGCTCATGCGCTAACTGATAAGCCTTTCTCCCCACTCCCGACAATCCCATCCCTTAAAATTGGCAATTAGGAGTGCTTGAATGTCATAATGTCAGTACAATAGATTGGGTTGACCATCGTCTGATGGGTAGATGGTACCGGATAGAGAGTTCTTGGCTGCTGTTCCCGACTAGTAGTACATGTGCTCTAACTCTTTGGTAGCGCTTTGAGCGGCTGCTCCAACAGTCGTATAATATCGGGTCGTTTGTAGTGCCCTGTCGCGCATGGAACGGACCCTGCACTCATCCCCGGTGGGCTATCCCGAGGCTAAAATCCTAGTAGATGGCAGGACAACTTATGGTCTGCTTGTGTTGCATGTCTGGTATTTTGCATAACCACTTGTTCAGCACCCCTTACCTAATTCCAAACAGCAATTTAAGCACATGTTAACACGGAAATTTTATAACAAGCCCAACCTCCCCAACCGTTTACTTCTACTTGTGCAGCAGCCATCGCGCAAGGGCAGTTTGTGTACCGCAGATTTTACCGACGTAGTCCAATCCAAACAGGCAGAAGTATATAGAAATCAGAAGTAACTGTAAGAAAGAAATAGCGACAGCTAAGAGAGAATTTACGGAAACCACCAAAAAACGCATGGAAGCACAGAAATTAGGAACCCGCGACTTCTGGAAAATCTACAACACCGTAGTAAATGATGGACAATGAACATGCCCCCCCACTATGCAACAATCATAAGGTTGTTTGCTCTGCAACTGAGAAAGCTAACATGCTTGCCAATCGGTTTGCCTCCAACTCCACACTGGACTCTGCAAACAACCCGCTCCCTGATTTTTCTTTGCGGACAGACGCCACACTAGACGATCTGAAAATCACTCCTGCTTAGGTGCATGCTATCATAAGAAATCTTGACGCTGCAAAAGCATGTGGACCTGATCTCATCCCGGGTGTTCTATTAAAAAAGTGTTCCCCCGAAGTAGCTCCAGTTCTCTCCAAACTCCAAACATCACAACAAATGCCTTAATGAATCTTGCTTTCCTGCCTGCTGGAAAACTGCTTCGGTAGTATCAGTTTTCTAGAATTCTGGGGACAGAACTAACCCAGTAAATTATCGCCTCATTAGCCTCCTGCCACTTTTCGCCCCAAAAATATTTGAGACCATAATTAACCAAGCTCTAGTCTATCACCTTGCAGATGCTACATTTCTGACTGACCAACAATATTGATTTAGGAAAGCCCGTTCAACAGAAGACATCCTAACTATACTCTCAGAATGTATATACCAGTAACTGGACAAAGCGAGCGCGAGAAGAGCGGTAGCTCTCTATATATCTAAGGCTTCTGACAGGCATAGTATGAAGGTCTTCTCAGGAAAATCAGGACATATGGTATCACTGGAAGACTACATGACGTAATTAAATCCTTCTTTGATAAGAGAAAAATCCAGGTTGTCCTCGACGGTCGTACATCTAAACAATATGATATAAATGCGGGAGTGCCTTATGGGTCTATCCTAGAACCTCTGTTATTTCTAATAATCATAGATGACCTCCCTGACAAAATTGTCTGTGAGATGGGTATATATGCTGAGGACGCCACACTCTATAACAGACACAACAGGAAAACAAATGAACATGTATCTAAAGAAATGGCAGAAACACTAGAGGATGACCCCCGATCTGTAGTGGAATAGGGACATAAATGGATGGTCACATTCAATGCTGCGATGACTAAACTGGTTTCCTTAAATAATTACAAGAAACCTTCTCTACCATCAATAGCAATGCCCAATTACTCTTTATCTGAAAGTACATTATTTAAACTCCTCGGCCTAACGTTCTCAGGAAACATGAGTTGGATACAATTCAATTACATTGAGAGTATAACCAGGACCGCTGCGAAGAAGGTAGGTTCTCTCTCCCGTGCTAGAAAGATACTAACGCCTGAAAGTATCCTATACCTTTATAAGGCCACCATTCACCCATGTAGGGAGTATTGTTGTCATATTTGGGCTGGTGCGTCTGCCACTAGCCTCTCGTCCCTAGACAAGGTTCAAAAGAGAGTCGCCAATCTGATAGCCCCTCTCCCATTGACGAAACGTTGCATCTCTCTGTCTTTTCTACAAGTAATTTAACGGGTAATTCTCTTACGAACTGCAAGCACTTGTGTCCCCTTGACGTAAATACTTCCGACAAACCTTACAAGCAGCTAACTCCCACGCCTTCACAGTAGAGATCCCTAGATGTAAGAGAGCCTTCTACACCAGTAGTTTCTTCCCCAGGACTGCTAGACTTTGGAATTCCCTGCCGGGTCCCTGCTTCCCAAACTGTACTGAATGCAGAAATTCAAGTACAACGTGAACCGACATCTTGCTGCCCACCTCCCTACAAGCTACCCCTGATGTATATGTCCCTGATAGCAGCCCCCTACAACAAAGTGGCAATGTGCCTTGTTTGGAGTGAAAATGTAAAAAGAAAAAAAAAAAGTTTTTGGTTTGATTATAGCTGATGGCTCCAAGCAATTAAACGTATTTTACGACCAAACTTAGCTGAGTGAACTGCAAATTGTGCATACAATAGAGATGCCATTTAAATGTAAACCGTTGTTTATACACACATACATAGAAATTGATAAAGAGGCCGAAATTTATTTCTTTTGTTTATTTTTCTTCTTTCTGAGAAATTTACGCCTGTGGAACTCTTTTCCGTTTTCCTGTTTCCCACCTGACTACAACTTGGATGTAAGTCCAACATAAACAAATCCCTGATGAATCGCCTCCTTCAGAAAGATATTTTATCGAATTTCCAATACTAAATATTACTACGAAAGAACCGCACTGGTTATGTACACGCAATAACCCTTATTCACGAGTGGCTTCCGGGATGTGATAATTGGTGACCTCTATGTAAAAAATAAACATCGTAAATGGAAAATATGTATAGCCATTTTCTTCTGTAAATTATGTCGTTTTAATAAACTATTAGATTTTTAGAATCAGTAAATTAAAACGCGCCATGCCCAAATGCAAAATTATATAATTTTAAGATAGAGTCACTATGAAATGATAAAAAAGAAAGCTTTTATTGTAAAGCTGTTGTGTGAAAGTTATCCGGGCCGTTCTATAAATAAGGCTTACTATTTTAAACTAAATAAATAAACGTTGATTAGCGAGGGAGACGAAAGTGGCCCATTAAAACGAGCGGCAATTTGTACTTCCGCATTTTTTTCTACAATTCATCATTATTCACAATGCATTGTTGCTAGTCTCTTTTTTGACCTCGATCGTAAAATCAAGAGAAGGCTCTGCAACATACATTTGGGTCGGCGCTTGGAAATCGACGAAACCAGTTGCTAATTTTGCTGGCATTAAGGGCATAGACAAGTAAACGTTTTACGCTGTCAATATCTTTTTTGTACAGAGGCATAATCACTTATGAAGTCCCAGAGACCACTCGAGGATAAGGATTCAGAGTGCACAGTAGTAACAATGCTGTGAAGATTTAATATGTAATAACAAATTGCAGTATTAACAACGATGTAAAGGTGTACAATGTTTTTGACTCCTAATAGGGTAGATATTTATTTGCTGTGCACCGCAGGAAAATGTAGCTAAAGGCGCAAAGGTGCAGGACCGGCAAGCTCCTCTAAAGAAGAGGCACTCCCGCCTCAACATAAATTGCCTGGGCAACCTCGTCGGCATTCCCCGGTAGGGAGGCCTCAAGCGACAAGCAATTAACTTGGCCCACCGGAAAGCCCGGTGGCAAGGCCTGGGAGGGTGGACATCCTAGATAGTACCCAAGCGGTGTACATCAGTCCCTCACCTGTCGGGCTGAGTGTCAAGCACGGATCCTTGACGAGTACTACTACCCTGTCTCCCTGCAGCCGAAGCCGCTAGGAGACACATCCCCATCAGACGATCTAATGGGGTACATATGCCCACATCAACAATATTTAGCACAAGGCCGGAAAGTGGGAACCCCGCAGGCTCCCCTCAAGAAGTGGCTCTCCTGCAATTTTAAAAATTGCCTGAGTAACCCTGTCGGCATTCCCCATCGGAGCGTATCAGGCAGTAAGCGATGAACTTACTACACCGGAAAGCCCAGGGGAAGGCCCCTCACCTGTTGGGCCGAGTGTCACATAACGAATCCTTGACGAGTATTTCTACCCTGCCTCTCTGCAGCCGAAGCCGCTAGAAGATGCATCTCCGTCAGACGATCGAATGGGGTAGAGGATTTATTTGCTGCCCACCTCAGCAAAATGTGGCACAAGGCCAGAAAGTGGGAAACCATCAGGCTACCCTAAAAGAGGGGCACTCCTGCAATTGTAAAAATTGCCTGAGTAATCCCCTTGGCATTCTTCGGTAGGGGCGCCTAAGGCAGTAAGATATACACTTACTCCACCGGAAAGCCCACTGGAAAAGCCTGGGAGGGTGGACGTATCTCAGTCCGGCAGGTGCTGTCCCGGTTTCCGGCCCCTCACCTGTCGGGCTGATTATCAAGAACGGATCCTTGACGAAAACTTCTACCATGTCTCCCATCAGACGAACAAATGGGGTATATATTTAATAGCTTCCCATATCGACAATATATGGAACAAGGCCGGAAAGTGGGAACCCAGTAGGCTCCCCTAAAGAAGGAGCACTCCTGCAATTTAAAAAAAAATTGCCTGAGTAACCCCGTCGGCATGTCCCGGTCGGGGCGCCTCAGGCAGCAAGCAATAAACTTGCCCCATCGGAAACCCCGGTGGCAAGACCTGGGAGGGTGGATCTCCTAGGTATTACCCAGGCGGCGTACCTCAGTCCAACAGGTGCCGAAGCCGCAAGGAGACCAATCGTTTTAATAACCAATGAAAATCTTCCAAAGTTACTAAAAGATTGTCGAATTTTAGATTCAATCAGTTCGCCGTTAACTACACCACGGACTGCATTTGATCCTTGGCCACCGTCTTTGTTACTGGCAATTATTGCCGCGATCTTTGTTACTGGAAAATACTTCACACTAAGTATCGAGACAACAC
>NC_136520.1:50044470-50054470 GCF_053919585.1 Euprymna scolopes
GCCCTCCGCTGGCAAGGTTATGCTCACAGTCTTCTGGGACCAGGATAGGGGTAGCGATGACAGATTTCCATCGCAAAGAGAACCACAATTAAAGGAGCCTATTATGCTTCACTTTTGAGGAAATTAAGGGAAGTTATCAAAATCCAGAGGCGGGGCAAGATACGCAAAGGTACCCTCGTCCTGCACGACAACGCTCCGGTTCACAACTCGCATGTTGGTAGATCAGAAGTAGTTATGGAATTCTCCCCATCATTTCTGCTCTCCTGACCTTGCACACTCTGACTTTCACCTGAAGTTTTTTTTTTTTTTAGAAAGGAAAGCGTTTCCCAGATGAAAGAGCCTTGATTTCTGAAGTCACGTCGTGGTTGGAGGACCAACCTAGGGATTTCTACAAAAACAGTCTCCAGAGCTGCATCAAATGATGGGAGAAATGCATACTCTGGGTGGTTCCTATGTAGAGAAAGACTAATAACTTCCGTTCCTCTATTGCTATGGGAAGTGGGGCAGGGGCATTACTTATTGCCCGTCCCTCGTATATATATATATATATATACACATTTTTGCATAGGATTTTAGTTCGGTTTCAATTCAGTTAATCTACCCATTCATAAGGATATATATACATTTTATTTTTTTAATCGCAACTTCGATATATAAAAATCGATAGAGTATTAACTTTATTACAATATATACGAAATTTGCAAGCACTAAAATATCATATTTTAGCGTACGTTACGACTGGTTTTTGCTAGGCGGTCGGGCTTGATTTTATAAATAATTTGACAGTTTTAACAAAACAGCTACAACAATATCAGAGGGTCTATTTTTACACTGAACATCTACAGAATGCCAACATCAATATATTACGTATGAACGAGTACCTCTGGATTTTCCACATATCCTGATATTATATAATAAATATTATATAAAGGAAAAAAATCAAAGTTGTTGTTTTAATCCTTCTGATGCGGAACTCGAGATTTTTTAAACCCAAATATCCAACAAATCTATATTAATAACACTATGGTCAAACAATCGTTGCATGTGCTAACTGACAAAAAATATAATCCATCAACTACAAACGAAATTTATTCCGAATATGATATAAATTCATTCTCTATTTTGCGAATAAGTCTCGTTTGTAGTTGATGGATTATATTTTTTGTCAGATAGCAGATGCAGCGCTTGTTAGACCATAGTGTTATTAATATAGGCATCTTGAATTTTTTCGTGTAAAAATTTCAATGATAGCTACATCTCAGGCATCACATGATGGAGATGTAGGTTTTCAGTGGTTCAGTGGTTAAGGACAGGGAACGATAACAACGATGCACTACGTTCGAATAAAGTTCTTTGAGAGACGCTTTCACTTTATTGTGATATTGTGCCATCGTGGATCGTGGATAGCCGATACACTTTTAGAAATAATGCTTAACAGAGAGAGAAAGAGAGAGAGAGAGGGAGAGAGAGAGAGAGACCAGTAGAATAAATGTCACCAAATCATTATCATAAATTATCTTCATCAACAACAAAAAAGCGCAGCAAAAAATATATTAAAACAAGAAATGTGACAACATGTGCTTTTCATTGTTTTGACCCTTAAGTATACATCCGTTTATATCTTATATATTTTTATATAGATTGATGTTGTTTCGGTTGATTGACTGTGTCTTACTGTGTCGTATATACATTTGAGAGTAAGAAAACTGATAAGAATATTATTTTGCCACAGATTTGATCACAAGTCTAAAGTTACAAGACTAAAAATGATCACAAGTCTAAGTTACAAGACTAAAAATATGCTAAAGTAAAATAACCGGTGGATAGTGTCGGGAATAATAGAGATTAACATGAAAATCAATAGATAATAGATATAAACACTTGAATACAACAGCGCAGCACACTCGTATTTCAGATGTAGGGATGCCATACTAGCGACACTCCTATTCTTAACATGAATACGAGAAAGAACAAAAATACAATACGCATGAGATAGGGGGGCGTTATCGTGGCATATACATAAACATTACATAAAAGCTAACGACTGATAGACGCATACAAATTTTAAACTTAAGCATGCAAACTTGACACGAACCTGATATGCCTTTAATATCTCATAGATTGATAAAGTGAAGTAAATAAATATCCCACATAATATATATATATATATGCATATTTAAATATATATATATGCATATATATATAAATATATGCATATATCTATCTAAATATCTATCTATCTATCTATCTATATATATATATATATATATATATATATATATATACATACATAGTAGGTTCAGAGGCAGTATTCGCATAACAGCCCATCTCAATTAGTGACGTCAATGCGGTGTGTGACAGACAGGTACTAGAAGGGCTACGACCAGCGCGTCTCAAACAGGTAAAATGTCGCATCAAAAAAGAATCAGCTTCCGATTCAAGGAGATAAGTAAAAATAAGCAAGGCTCGAGGTAAACGGATCTTAAAATGCTTGATCGAAATAATCGAAGGAAACAAAAAAGAAATCTACAGATCCGGTTTTCTATCTCAGAAATGCAGCGTTTAATGTGTTTTAGAGCAATCTATCCCGTAATTATTTATCTCCATGTCTATGTGTATGTATGTATGTATGTATGTATCTATCTATCTATCTATCTATCTATCTCTCTCTCTCTCTCTATATATATATATATATATATATATATATATATATATATATATATATATGGAGGCAATAAATGCATTTATATAAATAAATACACGATTTTTTTCTATGTTTGACATTGTATGGGCAGTGATATTGTCTTTGTGTGTAGGAAATATTTTTAACAGCACCCTCTCTGATTATTTGGCCTATCGATTTTTTATGTTATGTATACATGCATAGTACATACATACATATGCATATGCACATATATATATATATATATATATATATATATATATATATATATAATAATATATACATATATATATGTATATATTCATATATATATAACTATATACGTACATCTATATATATATATATATATATATATATATATATATATATATATATATATATATATAATTTTCATATGTTTAGCCCACGTTCGGACTGATTTGTAGCCGAGAAGATGGCTAGTAATGGGTCAAAAGTAAAAATTAAACAGTTTACCTGTGCAAGAGTATAGGGCGGTGTGTGACAGACAGGTACAGATATATATTTCCATGCATAAATCGACAACCATAACTTAAACAACATTATTACTTAACGATTTATATGCGTCTGGGCGGTGTTTACATAGGTAGAAGTAAGGACGGCTGTTATGTTTTCTGGATTCAATTCTAGCCGATGTTACAAAAGTAGTTCGGTTTTTTTCATTTTGAAATCAATATGTTCATAGGGTAAATGTCATACTCGATGGCGCTTTTATGAAATACGAAATCTGCTTGAATTGAAATGTTATATCAATTTGTTTCTAAGTGTACTTTATATTGTACAGTAATTTAAAATGCGTTACGATGTTTGTGTTAGAGCTTACAATGAAAGCGTATAATGAAAGAATGTGTCAAAATATATTAATGTAAATTTAATAATTTTATCTTTTATAAAAAAATGAAAACTTCTCATGGTAGAACGTTTAAGAGAAAATTCCATTGAGACTATAATTTTTTTTTACATCTATTTGATTTTGCCTACAGATGCAGGATAAAAAAATATTGCATAGGGCTATATCTACCTATCAATGTATCTATGTATCCATGTATGTATGTATGTATCTACTATCTATCTATTTATCTATATATATATATATATATATATATATATATATATATATATATATATATGAGGAAAATAATGGAAATAGTATTTACATAAAAAAACGAGAAATAAAATAGAAAAAGAACGAGTTATGTATTCACTACTGTTTCGTGTTTATTTCGAGAGCATGTCTCGAAATAAAGGCAGAGCATTGATGAAAACATGACTATGTTACTTTTTATTTCTATCTCTTTCTTTCTCTCTCTCTCTATGTATACATACGTGTATATATACACATATATATAAATATATATATACATCCCATTATATACATATATACACATATATACATGTACATATACACGTATATACATAGATATAAATTTGTATATACACAAGTGTATGCATATATACATATGTATATACACAAGTATATGCATATATACATATGTAAATATATATATATATATATATATATATATATATATATATATATATATATATATATATATATATATATACATATATATATTTATATTCGTAAATATTTTGCATTCGTTTCGTTGGGTGATTATTCAAATAATTTTCAGAGTTTTTCAAAATCGAACATTGATGAAAATTATTCGCATAATTTTCATCATATCCAAATAGCAAGCTGTTATCGGACTTAACAACAATCTTAATTGCTCCATGCAACAGAACTATATACACGTTTAATTAGAAACGTTCTCATCGTTCTGGATTAAAACGAAATTACTAACACAACAACTATATGCTCAAATATTACACTAATATATCATTTTTGCAAAAAAAAAAATCAGCTTAAGAAAGCTTTTAAATAAAGACGAAACGTTCATGTACATATACTCTGGTTAGTTACATTTTCATTTCTTAATAAATGCATACACGCACACACATACACACACGCACACACACGCATATATATATATATATATCAAATTCATTTCAAATGTTGAATGTATATTTGAAATCAAATTGATACATATTTGTATAACTTTTATTGATTGTTATATGTCTCTCTTTCTATATCTATATATCTATATGTACACATATATGTGGGCTTATAGAATACATATATACTATATATACATATATATGTGTGTGTATACATATATATAATCAAATATATATATATATATATATACATCTATATATATGTATATATTTGCTAAGTTGTGTTTTTTTCTGTAATGTAAAATTATAATGTTTCTGAACTATAAGTATTGTTTATTTAATATATATATATTACTGTAAAATTACAGAAACCTTGTTTAGTTATGTTTGAGTTTGAAAAATGGGCTCATTTAAGAGGTCTTCCTTGAGATCCATTAAAAATGACTCTCACTTTATCATTTTTTTAAGTAAAATAAAACAAAACAAAATATGATAATTATGCTTGAAACGAGTAAATAATGCATTCAGCGAATAACTCTATAAGGCCACCATTCGCCCATGTATGGAGTATTGCTGCCACATCTGGGCTGGTGCATCTGCTACTAGTCTCTCGCTCCTTGACAAGGTTCAAAAGAGAGTCGCAAACCTGGTAGGCCCTGAACTGGCATCTAAGCTTCAGCCTCTGTCCCATCGACGAAATGTTGCATCCCTCTGCCTTTTCTACAAGTATTTTAGTGGTGAATGCTCTGACGAACTGCAATCACTTGTGCCCCCACGACGCGAGCACCCTCGACAAACCCGACAGGCTACTAGATCCCACCCCCACACTGTAGAGATCCCTAGATGTAAAATATATTTTTACTCCAATAGTTCCTTCCCCAGAACCGCAAGACTCTGCAATTCCATTCCAGGTCCCTGCTTCCCCAACAGTACTGACGTGCAGAAGTTCAAGTGTAACGTGAACCGAAACCTTGCTGCCCAAATCCCTACATAGTACCCCAGTAGTTGTTTCCCCTGATAGTAGCCCCCTACACCAAAGTGGCAATTTGCCTTGTTTGGGGTGAAAAGGTAATAAAAAAAACTGTCCCTCTCTTTCTTCCTCGTTCTCTCGTTGTAGCAGTATAATTTGCGTTTCCATACCCCTTCCTTCTCAGAGGCAGGTCTAGCAATATATTCTTACTCACTTTAATTTAAGTATCGACATTTTTAAACAAAGATATCTGTTAATTTTCTATTTTTTTCTTAGATGTCTTAACAGTTACGCAAGCACTTTACTTGCGCAACGACTTGGTATAGACTACATAACTATTAATAATTACAGGATGACACGATATAGTTGCCCCCCGAAAGAGAAATAAAGTTCTACAGATTTATTTAAGGCATTTATAGAAAAATTCAATTCAGGTTACGTGATTATATAGTAGAACTTACATCTTTTCAATGTACTTACCTTCGTTCTCAATCACCGCCTCGAGATATCTTGAAGAAAAATTTACAACGATAATGAGAAAACAGATTAAATATCGTTTCTATTATAATATAACTATTGTTGTATTTCTCAACAGAAGGATTTTTTTTCGTATCATTTATATTATAACTCGTATCTTTCGTCGTACAATTTAAATTTACATGAAGAACTATGTATCACTTTACGCGTATATTCTACAATGATATGTTTGCTGCATTTTATGTAGTATGCAATATCAATACTTTTAAGAAAGCATATCATGCACGCACCAATGCCACGATTTAGAACACTTGTCGCTTTGGACTTATCTTAAAATCTGTTCTCCCTTTGTACTAAAAGAGTATGCGTTGATGGCATTGCGAATATATATGCAAAGGTTTAGATTATTTTATTAATGCTATAATATTACTCAACCACAGTCACCATTCACCTATGAACCATGTACGGTAACTATATATATCACCTATGAACCATGTATGGTAACTATATATATCTCACCTATGAACCATGTATGGTAACTATATATATCGCCTATGAACCATGTATGCTAACTATATATATCGCCTATGAACCATGTATGGTAGCTATATATATCGCCTATTAACCATGTATGGTAACTATATATATCGCCTATGCACCATGTATGGTAACTATATATATATATATATCGCCTATGAACCATGTATGCTAACTATATATATCGCCTATGAACCATGTATGGTAGCTATATATATCGCCTATGAACCATGTATGGTAACTATATATATCGCTTCTGAACCATGTCTGGTAACTATATACATCACCTATGAACCATGTATGGTAACTATACTTGAGTTGGATGATATATATGGGTGGATGATATATATGGTTACTATATATATATATATATATATATATATATATCGCCTATGAACATTGTATGTTAACTATACTTGGGTTGGATGATCAAATAACTATATATATATATCGCCTATGAACCATATATGGCAACTATATATATATCGCTTATGAACTATGTAACGTAACTATATATACCGCCTATGAACCATGTACGGTAACTATATATATCACCTATGCACCATGTATGGTAACTATATATATATCACCTATGAACCATGTATGGTAACTATATATATCGCCTATGAACCATTTATGGTCGCTATATATATCGCCTATGAACCATGTATGGAAACTATATATATCGCCTATGAACCATGTATGCTAACTATATATATCGCCTATGAACCATGTATGGTAACTATATATATCGCCTATCAACCATGTATGGTAACTATATATATCGCCTATGCACCATGTATGGTAACTATATATATCGCCTATGAACCATTTATGGGAACTATATGTATCGCCTATGAACCATCTATATATATCGCCTATGAACCATTCATGGAAACTATATATATCGCCTATGAACCATCTATATATATCGCCTATGAACCATTTATGGAGACTATATATATATCGCCTATGAACCATGTATGCTAACTATATATATCGTCTATGAACCATATATGATAACCATATATATCGCTTATGAACCATGTATGGTAACTATATATATCACCTATGAACCATGTATGGTAACTATACTTGAGTTGGATGATATATATTGTTGGATGATATATATAGTAACGATATATATATCGCCTATGAACCATGTATGTTAACTATACTTGGGTTTGATGATCAAATAACTATATATATATATCGCCTATGAACCATATATGGCAACTATATATATATATATCGCCTATGAACTATGTATCGTAACTATATATACCGCCTATGAACACTGTACGGTAACTATATATATCACCTATGAACCATGTATGGCAACTACATATATATATATATATATATATATATATATATATATATATATCGCCTATGAACCATGTATGCTAACTATATATATCGCCTATGAAGCATGTATGGTAATTATATATATATCGCATATGAACCATGTATGGTAACTATATATACATATCACCTATGAACAATGTATGGTAATTATATATATATATATATATATATATATATATATATATATATATATATCACCTATAAACCATGTATGGTAACTATATACCTTATGAACCATGTATGGTAACTATATATATCGCCTATGAACCATGTATGATAACTATATATACATATAACCTATGAACTATGTATTCTTTTAGAGTAGCCACTATAAAAATATGACTTTGCGTTCTCTTTGCGATTTAATAAACATACCGATTAACTGTTCATATTTGTTAATGAGCAATCAGAACTGCGTTCTTGCTTTTTTTAAGAATCTACTGTTATATCTACGTAAGATAAAAAATTGTAATCAGTGTACTAGCATTAAAAACATCCTCATATCATAGTCGAATCACCGTGAACATTCAATAAAAGATACTGACGTGTTTTTGACAGACACCTGAAGGTATGTGTCTTCTTAATAGTAAAATTTACGCACCATCTGACCCAATCACCTTTTTCTTAAACTCTGCAACCGTTTTCACATATATTTTCACTTACTCTATTTAGTTTGTTAGATGTTTAGTTTGCACGAAAAGCAGGTTTCTTTGTAATCTTCATCGGGAACAAATACGATAAAGTTTTGCTAATTGTATAATTTCAGCGCCATAGAACCTATTTTACTCTCTGAAATAGTAATACAATTTTCATTATTTCGTATTCTTTGGACTATTGCTCTCATTTTGCTTTGTTTTTGTCACATTGTTTCGGTGGATGTTACCACCGACCATCTACAAGTTCATTCACACTAGATGTTATTAGTTAATAGTGAGAATTGTTTGGTTTACGGCTGTTAGAAATTTAAAACGCAAATAGCGTCGTCTTTTTTTTTAAAGTTTGTTATTAACTCCGGTCCATTCCATTTTTTTTTTCGATATGATGAATATATATTTTGGAGATGAGAAATTATAATTATTTTTTGTATCATTCAGACGACTATTTTCATCTTGGTTGTTTATTCATCATACAAAACAAATTGGAATGGACCTGAAGTTAATAACAGAATTGGTCTCCACTGGAATTGTAGTGGACATGAGACTATCCAAGGTCCCAGCTCTCTTCGCACTTATACAGCGGAGGCCTGAACAGCGCTGTCTCGTCGGACATACCATCCTTCTTGACAATTCTCGACTATTTGACATCACTCTAAAGGGGTGGACGATTATTATTATTATTATTATCATCATTATTATTATTATTATTATTATTATTATTATTATTATTATTATTATTATTATTACTCTCAGTATTATTATTATCATTATTATTATTATTTTTATTATTTTTATTAATATTATTATTATTGATTATTTAATGCCATACGTTTTAATATCTTGGAAAAAGAAGAGCTGGTTTGATATTCTGAACGCAGTTTTGCAATTTCCTCTAGTTTTCTGCCAATAGCTGTTCGTCTCGCGGGATCAGCGCTTAATAGCCACTCTATCCATTGATAATCGTTTATTTTTAGTAACCAAAGTATAAACCCCAATATCTGTTTGAATATTCCTGACGCCTGTTTGACATCAAAGATTTCGATTGAGTTTGCAAATATTTCCAAGTGACATATACCATGATGCTCACTCGTACACATTGCATGATGCTAAGATTTTGCAGCCAACATCTTGTTTACTTTGCTTTCCGAGGCCTGTTCAATATGACCCGAACATCTGGTTTTACGCGGAATGCGACATTAATCCGCTTTCTGCATGAACTTTGCGTCTGCCTCTTGTTGGCGCTTGCTGAGTATCTAAGACCATTTAAAAAGGCATATAATGGAATATCTAGATTTAGAGTAACTAATAATATGTGGAAGGGCGAAAAACATG
>NC_136520.1:50059470-50164470 GCF_053919585.1 Euprymna scolopes
GAATAGACTACGTATACACTGTAGTATCTAACACGTACGTTATTGGGTGTTCGTTGACTACTTGTCGTTGACGACGCTGATTCGCACATTGACTAACACACATACCACAAAAAACGAACCATGTTTATGGTTATACAAAAGAGAAAAAAAGAGAACGTTTTGGTAAAAGCTGTGTATATTAAAGAATAAGCCCACACGCCGTAGAAAATGTCTGAAAATATAGTTTACATAAAAAAAAAATAGAAACACATTAAGTCGAATAGAAAATGAGAAAAAAAGATTTTATTGAGAAAATGTTATTTGGCAAAAAAAAACTTTACCTGCACACACACACACACACACACACATACGATGAATACATGTTGCAATCAAAAAGTAATTAAGTCAAATAGACTCATTGCGTTTGTAGTTTTTGTTTAGCTTTTAGTCGCGCAGGAAATAACAAAAACTAATGAGGCAACTGTAGTTAAAGCGTTAGTGCTGTTTTTTATAAAATAGCGTGTGTTGACATTTTCTGCTTTTTGGATAACTGAAAGAGAAACAGCAGGAAAATTGACAACTCTCCGGATGTGTGACTTTTATGTTTTTAATGTGAAAAACTGGTGTTATTTTTTTTCTATTTGTTGAAAAAAATTGTGGAATATTGCTTTCTTTATTTGAAATACCTGTATAATGTTAATTCATAACCTACATGCCTTTGGAAGAATTGCATATTTTTGGTTGTTTTTTTTTCCGAGGTTGCACTAGATAAACTAACTTAAAAAAACAGATTAGGGAAATATAGTAAGAGTTTTAGTGATGGGCAGTAAAAAATTGGAAAAGAGGAGTGTCACGTGGCGTTAAATTATCTTATTATTTTATAAGTTTTTAACGGGTGTACGTTAATGTGTCTATGTCATGTTTTTTTTTCAAGGATTTTTATAATATGGTGTGGAAATCAGATGGAAATTAAATATACGGACACTTTCAAGCATAAAAGTCAATTTGTCGCTTTTATATGAGCCAAAAGATTGGTAGTGCTTAGCGAGTTGCATAGGGGGAAACTAGCGCAAAGGGGAGAGGTTATAATGGCAAACAAATCTTTATATTTTGAATCTCTTCAGGAGTAGGGAATGGAAAACAGGGAATAAGGTAATGAAGACTACCATTACGTAACATTTCAATAAATGAGATGTTAGGAATTGAAACTATTGGATATAAAGTGGCTATATTTAGAATTGATGTATGGTGGACGATCATAGTTTAATATGCTGGCGATCTCTACGAGTATATTAGAAAAAATCGCACTCACCCCTGCGAAACGATAGTTAAGTGTTTAGAAAGGTTTTCCATGTTCATCTCAAAAAGAGTCTCAGAAGTAAAGGCTGTAATTTTGGATATGTTTGATTATCTGTGCCGCGGTTTCTGAGGTTCCAAATCGTAGAATTCAAAGTGAATCATTAAAGTAGACGGTCCCTTGTCTAATGTGAGTGCTGACCACCGGGGATGTAGTTGGCAGGGTTTTCTGCTGATACTTAAGCATAAAGGGTATAAATAAATTGTTAGTCATAAAGAGATTTATGGCTAGAGTAAAAACAAACTTTATTAACACCATGTGGAGAGAGAAGGTCAATGAAACTATCATACAAAAAGTCGCTGAGTTTTGAGGAGAAGCAAAAGGGGTCTCCATGGGCTATAGCAAATATTGGACTAGAAAATGAGCAGCCAACATTGTTAACACGAGATAACATCTAACACCTAGTCGATGCAATGTGAGCGGAAATGGAAATCCGGTATGACTCAAAATAAAGAATCGGTCGCTGGATAATGGCTGACACAAGAGAAAATAATAATAAAAATCATCTTGCGTTTGGTGTCCTTTTAAGGTCCACAGAACCCAAAACAGGGATAGAGTGAAAGAAGGTGAATTTCTCCAGAGATTATTTTCATCGTTCCTGTTAAGAACTGTCCATGTTCTAGATTACTCGTGTTTGGTGAACTGTTTGAAAAAGGTATATACATCCGCCAACACACACATCTACTCGAGGAACATTATAAACACAACACGATCACAAATGGTACAAGTAAACATATAGCACTATATATATATATATATATATATATATATATATATACATACATACATACACATATATATGTATATATATATATATACACACACATATATACATATATATATATATATATATATATATATATATATATATATTTATATATATATGTGTGTGTGTGTGTGTGTGTTCAGGTTTTAGGTGTTCAAAAGTCGGGACTAATTAAGACAACGAAGTTGTTTGATTGTACTCAAATAAAGAGCAATATGTATATATATATATATATATATATATATATATTTATTTATTTATTTATTTATTTATTTATTTGAGGGTAAACAGTTACATATGTTCGCCACAAATAGCCATCTGTTTCAGTAAAAAGAGACTTCCTTAGGCGACTCAGAATGTCTCGACGCCAAAAAGAAAAAAAAAAGTTGTTTTTGCTATCGAGAGGTTCTGGGTCGCCTGAGGAAGTCTCTTGAACTGAAAGAGATAGCTATTTGTAGCGACCGTATGTAAATGTTTACCCTCAAATAAAAAAAATATATACACATAATATACAGATATGTTACATACCAACTGGTTCCAAACTCTTATATAACATTATATTAACTACTACTGTTACTACTACTACTACTACTCTCCCCTATTGTCACCGCCATAAAATTGTTCGTAGCATGAAGAACATGTCTGCCATTTTTAATGCCAAACCCTTTCCTACGTTCCATCATCCACATTTCAATATCGATAATAATGACTTCTTTCCTTTTGACTGATTTGAATTTCACCGTCTTTTTTACAGATTGTATTATCTGAAGCATCATTATGCCATTTCTATGTACTACGTTAATTTTTCATACATCTATTACAATAAAGTCTCATGTCTTTCTTCGTAATTTAATTTATATTTACAAAAGGTTGCAGAAATTAATTTTTTCTAATGAAGACAGACATTTCCACGTTTCGTTCCAAGATTATTTCTGTATATACTACTTATATAAAAGACATCGATACGTCAAACGTTACATCATTTGCATAATAGATTAATGAACATTTGTTTAAATAATTATCTCCGTGTTATTAATTGCTTGTTTTTTTAATGGAATTGTTGTAATTGTTTTATTCTATTGAGTTATTAATTTATTTTTAATTACGTTTATATTTTTTTCTCTCTTTAAAGCTTTGGGGTTTATTCTCTGTTAAGTTTTCATATACGAACCAAGGTTCGTATATGAACACTTATGCTTTAAAATCTTCAACACGTGCCCCACTCTCAGAAACATCGGGAGAAGTAAGGATACTCGGTATATATAGCAGAGTGTGCGAATAAACACTCCGCTCCACAATAGGCGTCAAGCTCACCAATCCGGGTAACGCAGGTTGTTTATCAGTAGCATTTGTACACACTAAAGTGTTTAACGGCGGTTTTATCACAGTTAGCTTTTTTTCGAAATGGTGACAGTAAGATATCCGACACATATAACATAACGCATCCATTACACTTAGTCTCATAGCTATGTATTTCATACGTATTATCTAAATCTAACCATAATTGGATGTATTTAAAATTTAAAAGTGGGTTGTATCCAATCAGAACTGATTTGTCATCTTCTCTACAAATTTTGACAAATCAGATTAAACTTTCATAAAACTGGATTATATTTGAGGTTTTAAAACAGTGTACACGTTGGTATTCTGTTCCGTGGCGAATGTCCTCACAGTAAATTTTATATGTAAATATATCATCAGATGGTATATGCATTTGCTCCCTCTTTTTCTATACTCAAATATGATAACATCACACATACACACATACATTTGATTATACTTACACGCGCATGTAAATGTATATGTATGTGTGTGAGTGTGCCGATAAAAAGGGATTATATAGATGAATTCAATATAAATATGTTTTATTTGTTTCTTTGATGTTCTCCGTTTAATGTAAAGATCGATGATTCACTTTTCGTCTCATGATTGATTGAAAATTATCTCCCTGTAGTCAATTTTCATGATCGCAGTTCTATTTCTCCCTAAGACATGGGGTTTGATTTTATGTGCGTGACGGCCAACCGGACACGATTCTGGAATGGTTGATAAACTATATGATAGATACCAAGACATGTTTCATCATTATTATTATCATCAGCATCATGCTTTTACTCACATAACCGTCAGCAGCAGAAGCAGACGCTGCATCATTATATTCGGTTTTATGTCAATTTTACACGCTGAAAAGCTTTGCAGGTCGTTAACAAGATGTTCCCTGATTATCGTATCGAACGCCCTTCTTTGACAAACCTCACTTCATATATTGTCCAAACGAGATCATGATATAAGAAAATACGTCTTTAAGACTTTCATCCAGTTATCATGCCGATCATATCGTTTTGATATTTTGTTCTTTTTTATCCATGAAGTCGACATCTTCAAACTTCACTATCTCGGGTTCGCTTCCTAATCATTAAGATGCGTGTTCAATCGTTGATAGATTCTTCGCTGAGTCGTCACTAGGAATTAGGAATTTAGCGAGTGAGCTGCCCCAACATAAAATATGTTTGTTTTAAAATTGCCCTTTGCTTCAATCGAGCCGATAACTATTTTATATCCTAATTATTGTAATTAAATTAATTTATTTATTATGTATTCTTTACCTGCACGTTTCTACCCCTAATTACAACATTGGTTTACTTCGGCACGCATAAGGATTTTGAAGAATGTATATATATATATATATATATATATATATATATATATATATATATATATATATATATATATATATATATATATATATATATATATATATATATATATATTTTTTTTTTGTTATTGTTGTTTTTTCAAGCAATACATACGGTTAATATTGGCTCCGCCTCGGAGCTCATTTTTTTCTTTACTTAGAAAGTCGCTCTTTTAAATTTGGACGTATATAACATTTTTTATATATTTATTATTTTTAAAACAGTGTGTGAGTGTGCATGTGTGTGCCCATTTGTGTGTTAATGTGTATGGGGGTGTGTACGTGTGCATGTTTTACTGTTTTAAAAATAATAACTAAATATATATATATATATATATATATATATATATATATATATATATAAATATATATATATATATAAAAGATCATCAAAATTAAGCAAGTTTGAGCCTGGTTAGTACCGGATTGGTGACCATTTGGGAATTTTAGGCGCTGTATGTGCTCTGCGCTTATCTGGGTATTGTTTTCAGTCGCCTTGTACATACATTTTACTTGCTACTGGTATTTAACAATGTCGACTCAGGAGACGTTCCGTTTAATATAGCGCACCCCCTGCCTCTAAAATTGTACGTGCGGAATTCCTTTTTGCCGGCACTATATATATATATATATATATATATATATATATATATATATATATATATGGACAGAGAGAGAAAGAAATAAAGAGAGAGAGAGTTAGATAGACAGACTGATATATATATATATATATATATATATATATATATATATATATATATAAATATGTCTGTGTGTCTCAGTGCATATGCGCATGATTATATCTTACGAGATATAATAGAAGATTTTCACTATTTTAGGGATTTTTTTTTGCAAACAGACACATAACTTGTCGACATACTTGTTTGTGAAAAAATATTTATCTTCGAACTTATTTTAAAATGTGCATGTTTATATTCCTTCCGTTTACATCATTCGTTTTTTGAAAATCTTTTTTTTTTTTTTTTTTTTTGCTGTTCACTATTTATATACGCCGTATTTGTTATTTTTTTCCTCATCTGAAACCTATTAAAAACAGAACAGCGCCATTCACGGCGGCATTATCCCAGATCCGTACATTTTATTTCTTGTTTATTCAGTAATGCGAGGTGTTTTCTGATTCGCACAGATACTCTTATTAAATCGTCAGTCTGACACGATTTAAATATAATTTTCTTTTCATTCCTCACTTCTGAAATAAATGAAATACAATGCATGGACACATCTTATTTTATATAAATCTTTGAGTCAATATAGTAGGCTGCGTTTGTCGACGTTATCTATCTTAAAATGTTACGTCTGATACTTTTCGTTTGAATGTAAATTTAAATATAACATAGACCTTTCTAGAGAACTCGTCAGATTGAATAAATCTATTTACATTATTGCAGTGATAAAATATAAAATGTTTTTTCTACATTATATAGTAGGGAAGCCTTGCTGAGAGCAAAACCGAGGGGTTACAGGCGGCATATAAGGCTGGGGCAACACCCGATTCGGGCCCAGGGAGGTGGTCGGGCACCGGTCGGCGGGTGGAGACCTCGTCAGCGCCGGTCGAGCACTTCTAGACGCCTACTGACACTGGGCAGGTCGGCGCATCTCTCGACGGCGCCTAGCGACACTAGACGGTGCGGCAGGGTTGCGGCAATCGGTGGGTCCTCAGAGACGGAGCAAGTCCTGATATGCCTAGTGGTCGCGGGGACACTTCACGACCCTTACCGCTACGTGTATGTATGAATGGGGCTTTATTCTAATAACATTACAATCCTTATACGAGTAATGGAAATAAGTAAGGGACACCGGGGCATGTTCATTAATAAAGCAACAAAAACAAATATATGTGAATTTTATAGCAAAATATCATAGCAAAATTTCCAGATTTTTTTTTAAACATATTTTTATTAAAATCCCGGTAATTTAAAATACAATGCATTAGCAATTACTTTTCTCACAACATTGTTTTTACGAAAGAAAGACATTCCTAGGCATGGTGTTATACAAGGTGTGGCAGATCGATAAACACGAAAACAAACAACTGAAAAACAATTATGTTGCATTTATCATAATTGAACCAAAATTGGCAAAGCTTTAAAATATAATACAAAAGGCACCTATTCAGATTTCTACTGATAATTCGAATATCCTCACGTACTTCGCGCAAACATTAACATGAATAGGAAGTAAACAATAATATGATATTTAAGTTGGAATAAAGTGGTCCAAACATTTTAAATAGTACATTAGATGCGAAAAAGTAAGCAGTGATCTGGTTTATATATACTGTATGGTACTGTATTGAATTGTCGCCCTAAAGTAAACACACTTCCGCTTTATTACAAAAAATATGTTTTAAAAAAAATAATTCAGTAACTTATGTTCTAATGCTGGCATTATGCAATGTAGTTGCCTTCAGTTTCAATCTCCGCCGCGGCAAATACTCGATCTCTAAATAATAAGTAAATAAAATATAGTAAATTGCTCGGCTGTTTTGGGCGGCAATTTCGGTGATGTTTTCGCCGTATGACTAAACGTTTGTCATATAAGATAAGTGTTCAAAGTCGTAGCACTCCTTCTGAAACCAAACCTAGGTCTCTTTTGAGTTGTTGGCTAAAGTTGCTACGCCCATGGTCTACCAGCAGCCACGGGATTCGAAACATGGATCACAACGCTTTTCAGCACATCCACGTACACTTTGGTGTTGACTTTCAAGCCAACTGCGGAGATGTGATGTGGCATGATGAAACTAGACCAATAACCATAACCCTGGCCAAACACTTAGTTTTCATCACACTGAGTGTGCTAATATTTTTCCTGGCAATCCACCGATGCATTTTCTGGATTATGGTAACACCGGTATGGAGTATTAGTTGGATAGCGGCGCATCTCCGATCTCGCTAGTTGAACATTGTAATGTAGTAATGTAATGATAACAATCATATACTATAGTCAAAGCAAATTTACTGTTTATATAACGGTATGTAATGGTAAAAAACACTTATATTCTGTGTATGTTTTGTAATTGTCTTTGAGGCATATTATTACATATGTTCTTCTTTAGCAACATGTTTTCTATCTTTGTACACGAAAGGCAACGAGTCGCAGTTTAAAAATATGATTTTTTTTGCTCATTTTTTTATCGGGGATTATTAGAAAGTACAATAGTTTTACTCACAGCAACAGTATCGCATGATATCAAATTTTGAAACATATTTGTATTTGCTTACTTTTATTTTTATTTTATTTTAATTTATTTTTCTTTGTCTATTGAATTTTACACAAATCTTCTCAATTCTATTTTCGATACTCAATGTTATGGAGCTGTACACAATAAAAGGAACAAAACGTCCTCAATAGAAAAATAGTAAATAAAAACAGTAGATTTTTGGGTATTATTAGAATTCGCGTATTGCGTCTGTTCGAGAAGCGAGGATTTTTTTTTATTGATATAAACGTGGCAGATCGAAATGCATGACATTTCTAAATTAAACATAACAATAGGTAAAGAAATACACGAAACCAAACGTAATAGACCGAATGACAGACTGACATCATCTATACACGTAATAGACCGAATGAGAGAATGACAGAATTTATTATGACAATAAAAACACCTGCGCGATTTTTAAAATATGATACATCTAGTCAATGTATACATTTAGGAATGAAGATATTTAGAATGTGTTTAGATGATGCAGCAAACGATATCAACTTTAGAAGCCGACAGGCAGAGATCGTATTAAAGATGTGCTCGGGCTTTTAGATATGTTACGCTAATTCTCTAAGTACATCTGCTGACAGAATTAATTTTTATATTAATAAAGTCACCGGTTATCAAAGCCAATTGGCTCTAGGGTCAATATTACTGACTTTATAAACTGTGTCACACACTTCTTGATGAGTGAGGAAGAAACTTTTAAGACAACGAAATAATAAATCGTTAAATTAAAACCATACATCAAATGTCCTGTATTCAGCTGGAAAGCAAGTCAGATATAATGTTATCAACACACCAGTAGTTCCTGAAGAGATAATCTGTCCAGGAAAATTTTATTTACGACTAAATACACAGAAAAATAATTGGATACTATTTACAATGCTTGTAGCTCGATTTGTTTCATGTGTGAACTCTTTAAAGCGGAACATATTATATTGTATTTTACTCGCCTAGCATAATCATTACGTTAAGATAGAGACAGATTAGTACACTGTCTTATGTGAGAATGTATATTCCAACAAAGCGACCAGCCTACGTAGAGGGGGCACACGGCTTCGCGTAGAAAAATATTAATGGGTCAATTTGGACGTACATTTAATAACATTCTATCCGGGCGTAAACACTTTTTAAAATTCTATTCTTAAATGACACAAAATGAAACATACATTACGTAAAAAAAACTCGTGATTTAAATGTCGCATTTTCATCGATAATCAGAAACATATTTTTTATGAAAATCCCAAATAATATTTATATATCAATATGCACATTTAGACTTATCTCAAGTCTAAATGCGTATATTGATATTAGGGGGATCCCTTAGATATGTTGCATAACTATTTTACCTTAAGGATTTGCATACACTAAGCCGACTACGTTTATGTAGTTCAAGTTAGTTTCCCCAATAATTCTGTGTTATATATGCCAAAGAGCGAAAAGATTAGAAAATGCCAGTCTTATGTGTAATACAAAAAAGATCTGATGGATTTTAAATTCAGATGAACATATCCCTAGTAAAACAAAAATGTATTGATCGAAATAAGCACCATCCGAATCAACACACTTTTGAAAAAAAACAAGCAAGTGTATTTATGCTAGTAACGTAAACATCTTGCGTTCTAGTGGTGATAACATAGCTGGATAGTGTTTTTTTTTATATAGCTTACGTTTTTGAAGCATATTGCTTAGGCTTGTGAAAAATTCATCACGGAGAAAGTTGTTAAGATGCCTAACAAGCGCTATTCGGTAGGTGATTGTGTCGGAGGAGACAGTCTTGTAGTCCAATTCCATCAACTTCCGCAGGGTCGGTTTACAAAAGTGCGGCGGGCATTGTCGGAGAAGAGAAATGGGTAATTTCCGTTGACTTATTCTGAGTGTTGTTATCGAAGTTTCTGATGCATTTTCTATTTTGACAGTATTGCTCTGCCGCAATGATTTTGCATGACATTCATCGCTCGCAGATCACCAAACAGTCTGCATGAACTGCCTGTCTTTCGGCTCTGACTTCGGTAAGTGCCGTAGAGCTTCGTTGGCGTCTGCCCACTGAGCTAAGCGTCGCCGGTTGTCTTAAAGCACCCACTTTTCGTTGTAAGTTATTACCCCGACGAGAAACTTGCAGTTCCTGTTGTGTAAAAGAACGGAATAATGCACATTTTTATTTTCTATCTCGCTTTTAAGTGTTTAGAAGCCGTCGTATACTACACATTTATTTAAGAAGCAAGTTCTCGAACAGTTTTGCGTTAATTGGCTTCAACTAAAGCTCTTAATTGATCGTTGTCAACAACTGATGGCCAATCTTTACATTTATCATATTTATAACTCTCGCCGGCGCCACGAAATTTCTTAAACCAACATTTTGCGTTCAGTATTGTTCCTAAGAAAAACACTTCAATCATATTGCGAGCTGTTTCTGCAAATTTTCAGCCCAGCTTGAATTAAAATAAGATAAATCATAAAATACGACATAATTGTTTTAAGACGTTTATAATTTAACCGATTAAATGGAAGAAGGAACCGCTCTTTTAAATGTTATATGAAATAAAATTATTATAACGACAGCTTTTTTGAAAATACATCATTTGAAATCAAAATTCAAAATTCCGCAATAACAATTTTCTTAGCCTAATAGTCTCAACTATAGTTTGCTGTGAAAGTATATCTCCCAAATCTTGTGTAGAAGTTTGGGACATTAGCCACAAAAGCAAATTTCCGATAGTATTCTACGATCTTTGGTCAGGTAATGAATTACATTTGTATCGTTGTTTAAAATAAAATGATCGATCAGCTTTCATGGTCGACACCAAAAACAGAAGAGACAAAATTTGACCAAATAAATAAACAAAATAACAACTGAATCATCATTGATCTAATCACCTTATCATAACAATATAAAAATATGACCAGTTTGTTAAACTCTATATACCGGGCTATTTTCAGAGCTAACTACAGCTGGACTGGTTTAAAACTAACCTGTTCTTAAAAATATTGTCTTAGATATCAAATATTATCCAGTTTGCCTCGGCACAAATAAGTACGGTGGTGTTTCACCGACAACCAGACACTTATTGTTCTGTATCCTCAAGTGACCTCCAGGACTTTATAGAATTTGTTTCTCACTAATAGTATTGGATATATTGCTTTATAGATAAAATTACTTTGGCAAATTATTATACCCTGTCTTAAATATTTTAATAAATGTTCACGAAACAGCAGAGAATAGCATTTCCACAAATGTCTAACTTCATATTAATCAATATACCTCATGGAAACATAAAAGTTGCAAAATTAAATATGAGAACCAAAATCTCATCGTCCTAGATTCAGGGAAAATCCGAACACGCGACTTTTTTCGTGTTAAGTAAACGTGATAACAACTAAAACACGGAATCTTAACGAGTACATGATATAAGGCGTACAATTATCATAATTGCGTCTTTCACGTCGCCATTTTTTTACGTGCACATTTAAGGACACGTCGAAAGACTTTTTCGCTAAGATACCTTTTCTTCTAAAAAGAACGATATTAGATCCAAATTCATGTAAATTATCTAATATATAAACGACAAAAGGGCCGCAGGCGTTTGTGTATGACCACGAAGAGCTTTGTTGCATCGGACATTTCGCGTCGGTTTGATTCCGCGAGAAGTTTTCGCATACTTCCTAGATCGTAATATCTCGCATTCGCAAACGGACATCTTCTCTATAGTTTTGTTTTGATCGAGTAAAGAAAAATTCCCACCGTGCCGTCGTCTGCAGAGTTCGTACTTTTTTTCGTATAAATAAAGCGAAACTATTCGAACGCACACGCCTGGCCTTCGGGCCGGATAATGTCTGTTCTGTAATTGTTCCTAAGTCAATGTAGGGGAAACCCTTCATACTGACACAATTACTATTTATTTGGATACTGCCAGAGCGTCCCCTTTTGGGGGAGCTATTTTTCCCCACATTACAAAGCGACCTTGTGTCTAATTTGGTTTCGAGGGAGGTTTAGAAGCAACGCCAGTTCTGTAAGTCATCTTTTGTTTTCGATTGACTACGTTTAATTGGAACACCTTCGAATTCCGTTCGCGTCACGGAGTAGCGGTAAGACATCAGCTTTTCTTTTATATTCTTTTCCGCCTTAGCGTCACGTGTTCGAACCTGCCTACCCTTTATCAGTTTTATTATTTATTTATTTAGTGCTCAGCACACACCAACAACACCCGGGCGATTCTCAAATAAATCAGAATAAAAAAAACCAAACATTAAGAGTATCATTACTATTATTCCAAAAGAATTTATTGAATATTTGGTGAGTACATTTAAAATTTGTATTATATAACATATAGCAAAAACAACATTACCGAATCGCATTTATAAATTTACAAATTTTTGAAAGATAATTGCAATGGACGAATACGAAGCTCATTGCACACAAATTTAAAAGACCATTAACGCCTTTTAAAGAATATTTCTTTCGTTACAATTAGCATATTTCTCCACAGGTAAAGAGTACAGACAAAGAATCCGAGACAGGAGTGGCATCCAGACCCTTTTAATGATCAACTAAAACGCATATAATATGCATTTGAGTTGAGGACTTTTAAAAGAATATTCGAGGCGAAATGATTCATACAGACATCAAAAGACGCATCTCGAAAGAATAATAGAAAAAAAAAGGAGTAAAGTTTTTATAGAAAAAAACATGTAAAATGTAAAAACGTGGAAAAAATTGTTTGCATATTAAAAATACGGTATGCTAAACGGAAATAACTATTTCAAGCCTCCGAACGAAGCGATGACAGACACAAGAGAGTGAATCGTGTTATCCACTCGCACAGAAGTAGTAACGAAAAAGAATTTTGCCGAATGTTAAGAAAAACAAAGGGAAGGTATCGTATGGAATTCTCTTTCAGAAGCTTCCCACTATACATATAGTGTGTTTTGTCTATATAAATCTATGCATATATATGTAGTTATATATATATATATATATATATATATATATATATATATATATATATATATATACATATATATATATGTATTTATAGTAATTTATAAAATATATATGGCGATTAAGCTACACTGAATATTCTGCGTTTCATCCACTGTAGGATTCGTCAGGCTTACTCCTATAGTGGATGAAACGCAGAATATTCAGTGTAGCTTAATCGCCATATATATTTTATAAATTACTAACTAGCTCTACCTACGTATTGAGCACTTTTGAAGTAAATACTTAAAGTTTACCCATAAATCTATACTTTCGTATATTAACTTTGTGTGAGTAAATGAAGTAGTTATATATATATATATATATATATATATATATATATATATATATATATATATAAGTTAATACCTCAATGCATTTATTCTATTATAATGCTAAAGGTAGAAATGTCACATGTAAACAATGTATTATTTCACAATATAAAACGTGCTATATTTCTGAATATATATTTATATATATATATGTGTGTGTGTGTGCGTGTGTGTGTGTGCGTGTGTAACTTCATATGTATGTGTTTGTGTACGTGTTTATATGTATTATCAATTGATAATAAACAAGTTTTTTTTTTTACTCTATCTATACTTCTGTACAGAAATACAATAATAACAAGTGACGCATGCGTGGTCCCCCGTGAGTGCACAGTGAATGAGGCATGAAATAATGACTAAGTTCAGCATTCACCCTTTTACACTAAAAGTCCCCACTTGACGTCAAACACTTGTAAAAATAAACAAACTGTGTTGTTTTAGACCTTATTATATGTAACTTTCAGTTCTGCACCATGCAAAGAAAAAGAAAGAAATGACGAAATCCATTATTTGCACCCACCCACCCACTTAGCCCCAAACGGCCTTAACATGTTTAAATTTGAGTTCGGCACAATGCAAATCTGCTACGTAGCCATACACAGAATATTTTTGACAAATATTATAAAATGGTCCTCACAAAATGGAATGTTTTTATTAACCCTAAAATACCCCTAGGGCACACCCAAGACGTATCGCCAAGTACGGACAAATTAAATTATATAGAGGTTCGGTAGTTACAACCTTTCAGAAAGTTTTATATAAATCCAATGCATCATTTGTTGAGACAGACGTACAGCCGAATGGACGAACAGACAAGGGTGAATTTACATGTCCACCCCCTTTTGGTGGGGGAATCAAACATATTAATAATAATTAAAAGAATAACGAATATCAGTTTGCAAAAGTAATTGGACCTCTCTATTTATTTTAACACATGACACTCAAGTACATGACCATATACACACAAACTATATATATATATATATATATATATATGTATATATATATGTATCTTTGAATATATATTAAGGTTATATAGATACATCTCTGTCCGTCTTCTGTCTGTCTGTCTCTCTCTTTCTCTCTCTCTCTCTCTCTCTCTCTCTCTTTGCTCGTCGTAAACAGATCGTGTTAAAAAAAAAACCTTGCTCGACAAATGTTTGACGGTCAGGGCACAGAGTATTTTATTTCATGCATTTCCTGTTTTTTTTAATGCACTTCGGTTAAATTAATTTTCTACGTCCGATGTATTAATTTGCTCTAAGGAAACTTTTATATATATATATATATATATATATATATATATATATATATATATATATATATATATATATATATTCGTCATAATTACGTTGACACACCGGTTCTCGCCAGATGAAGTTAAGCGACTAGTTCCAGATGAGTGACCATTTGGAAATTCTAGGGCTTGTATATCCTCTTCGCTCAGCTTAGAATTGTTCCAGTCGTCCTGTACCTTAACTTGCCGCTGGTATGCAACAACATTGACAAAGCAGAGGCGAGGTTGAGCACGGCGCTACTCTTGCCACACAAGTTTCACGCGCAGGCACCCTTTTGCTCTGTCTTAACTTAAAAAAATCTGGTGGTATAAAACGTCCTTCTAAAGATGCTGTATATACGTATTGCAATTATCTATGGTATGTGTGTAAATACGTTTGTTCGTCTAATGTAGTTTTTTTTATCATTCGCTGAATTACTGCATGTATAACTCGGTGGAAAGTTGCAGAGCTCTTCCTTGACTAACGCATTATGATCTTCTCTGTTGTGAGAGATTACAGTCCGTAGATCATCTTTCTTCCTTATTTGATTAAATATGTAGTCTTCCATTCCTCAGTTTTTACTAAGAAGAATGCGGGTGTTCAAGTATCACCTTAAGTGCACCTTAATTAAACTGACGTCTACGTAAGACTACAAAAACCTCTTAAATTGTGTGTTCTTACATTCTTTTATATTAAACTAATTGATTATAAATAATTTCAACTGTAAATATTCACTGTGCTATGATAAAATCTATTTTTACAAATATTATAACGATCATCGACTAACACATCATTTGCCATTGTCTTTCTTTCTTAAATCTTAACGTGAATCCAGCGTGACATAACGCACCGTTCCGTTATTTAAAAAAAAACAACCGTAAAAACAACAAACGGACTTCTACTTTCTCTTCCCAGCAACAACATGGCAAAAAAGAAAGAAAGAAGGAAAGACATACTGAAGATGAAGCTGTGCCTCGAAATATATTTATTAATTTCAACATAATTTTCAAACAAAATAAATGTATGTTTATTTTGTAATATTGCGTTGTTTTGGCTTCTAACGTATATAATACGTATTTAATATATATATATATATATATATATATATATATATATATATATATATGTGTGTGTGTATGTGTGTGTATTACATGCCGTGTCTTAACTAAAAAAATATGGTGGTATAAAGCGTTCTTCTAAAGATAATGTTTATACGTATTACAACTATCTATAGTACATGTGTAAATACGTTTGTTCGCCTAATCTAGTTTTGTTATTCGTTGAACTGCTGCGTGTATAACCCTTACAACAGAACGGGAGTACAACAGTTATCTAGGGGTGTACCATCACGCCAATCGGAGAAACCTACCTGATCAATCTTTAATCGTCTTTGATGGATCTTCGGAAAAGCTGCGAAGAAATGCAAACTAATTAGTATACGAGTCTCTGTTTGTTCTTTTAGTCACTTTATTATTGATGTTTCCTTGGCGGAAAGTTGAGGAGCTCTCCCTTGACTAACGCATTATGATCTTCTCTACTGTGAGCGACAATAGTCCGTATATCATCTTTCTTCCTCATTCGATTTCTTCTGCAGTCTCCCAATCCTCAGTTTTTATTAATAAGAATACGGGGTTTCAAGTACTAACTTAAGTTCACCTAAATTAAACTTAAAAGACTCTAAAATTGTTTGTGTTCTAAATTTCTTTTCTCTTAAACAAATTGACCATAAATAATTACAACTGCAAATATTCACTGTGCTATGATAAAATCTATATTTACAAATATTATAACGACCATAGACTAGCACATCATTTGCCATTGTCCTACAATATCCAATGTATATTGTAGGACAATGGCACAGTGAATATCTGAAGTTGTAATTTATATATATATATATATATATATATATATATATATATATATATATATATATATATATAAGTGTTTTACCGTACAAAACTTATAAAGCGCTTTCAATAAGGTCAGGAAGACTCTAGGGAATCCTTTCATAAACAAGCTCACCAGGAGTCAATCGTTGAATTTCTATCAAGTGTAAAACTAATGTCACACAAGAGCGAACACTTAAGTGGGGATTGCTTATAAAATTATAATGAATGGATGAAATGAAAAATATATATATATGCATATATACATAAAAAAGGACAATGGGATTACGAGTAAAAAAAATAAGAGTAAATTATACGTTGTAGAGTATATACACTTGTATAAAATATATGTATGAAATGGGATACGTGGGGAAGTTACAATTTAAAATATATCCCCAAATAAGTCCAAAGATTTTTCGAATTCCTTCTGTCGGCAGAGAGATGACCTGCGTAAAGGATAGACTCCAGAATCCTTAGGTGGTTCGAAGAGTTAGTCCGGTGTAAAATCCTAAACCAATCCATTTGATATAAATTAGCACACGCTGGATTTTCAGCGAGGTGCTGACAAATAGCAGATTCCAAGGTGAACGAGAGTTGACGAGGCTTACTTAGTCTGATGCTTGCTGGAACATGTAGATTTATTTTTATCTGCAAATTTACACGGGTTCGACCTACACAGACAGCAGCACACTAACAGTTGAATTGATAAATCACATTACTATTTGTGATGTAGGGTAAACCATGCTTCACAACTGAAGGAAATGCAGACTTAACACGATAAATCATGCGAAGAGCAACAGATGGAAGACAATTGGATACACACTTGACTAGGGTAACCAATCCAAGGCATTTTTAAATAGACAGGACACTTGGAGGGACCAAAAACTGTAGGAGAATTGTGAGTTTTAACTTTATTATAAATAATATTATCAACCACTTCCTCCGGATAAGCATTGTGAGTAAAACTGTCTATAATCTTCTTTAATTCACAATCGAGGTTACTAGTAGAACAGATTCTAACGGTTATTTACACTAATGCCTGAATGGGCTCTATTTTTCTTGAAGAAGAGTCGAATGAACGCCAATTTGTGTAGCGGCCGGTAAATGTCGGCTTATGATAAACAATCGTAAGAAATGAGTCTTTACCAAGTTCAATTAAAACGTCAAGAAAGGGCAAGAAAACGTATTACCATCCTCCATAGTAAATGTTAATGATTTATGGGGGGAATTAAGTTTATCGAAGAAAACTAATGCCTCGTTTTCTGATACAAAAGCTGCAAATGTCCCGTCGACTTATCACAATTATATTATATCAATGGTGTCGATATACTGTTAAATAGTGCAGACTAATATCCCCAAAAAATGTCGGCTTATGCCGGGCCCAGGGGACTTCTCATCTGAACCCCATCAATCTGATTATACATGATGTTATCAAAGCTATACCTTCAGCTTTAGTACAGATTAATAGGAGGTAACCGAATATTTCTCTAGGGAAGGGGGTTTACATCACTCTTGTAAAGGGAGTCAGCACAAATATATATATAGTCTCTTGTAGCGGGGCATTGATAAATTCACATCTTCGAATAACCTGAGGATTCTGGAGTCATTCTTTACCCTTTCACGCAGGCCCTCTTACTGTCAACAGAAGGAATTCGTAAAATCTTTGGACTTAGGGGCCATATATTTTAAATTTTTACTTCCCTACATATCCCATTTTGTTCATATATTTTATACAATTGTATATACACTACAACGTATAATTTACACGTAATTGTTATTTTCTACTCGTAACCCTATTCGCCCTTCATTTAATTATATATATATATATATATATATATATATATATATATATATATATATACAAGTATATATATATATGTATATATATACATGCATACATATATACATATATATATATATATATATATATATATCAGGAGCCAATCGTTGAATTTCTATCAAGAGTAAAACAAATGTCACTCAAGATCGAGCATTTATATATATTACATTTAATCCATTCGTTATAATTTTATAAGTAATCCCCACTTAAATGTTCGATATTGAGTGACATTTGTTTTACTCTTGATAGAAATTCAACGATTCGCTCTTGATGAGCTTGTTGATGAAAATGTTCCTAGACTCTTCCCGACATTATTTATAGCACTTTATATATATATATATATATATATATATATATATATATATATATATATGTATATATATATATATACATATATATATATACATATACATATATATATACATATACATATATATATATATATATATATATATATATATACATATACATATATATATATATATATATATATATACATATACATATATATATATATACATATACATATATATATATATACATATACATATATATATATATATACATATACATATATATATACATATATATATATATATATATATATATATATATATATATATAAGAGCAAAAGTACCTGTCGTTGACTGAGTTCAAAAGTAACCTACAGAAAATGGACTCGTATTTATGAAAGTATGATATATGATGAAAAGGAAGGGCTGTAAAGAGATAGCTTCGAAATCAGGGGTATCAAAACCAAAGCAAAATATGATGAAAGTAAAAATAAGATATACAAACCCATACATTATTATACCATACCTGTTCACACTGAAACACTTATCACAATAATCTGTGGATCTTTATTAAAAGACCTTGTAAAACTTTGTGACATATTTCCGTTCTATGCAGATCAGGCGCGACCAAACACCCCATTATTTTCTAATACCGTATTTCTTCAAACTGAAACATAATTATCAAAATATACTTACGCAAAGATATGAAAAGTCTTTATTAAAGTTTGTGTCTATTTCCATATTATGGAGGTCAGGCGCGAACGCAGCCCCCACAATTTTTTATACCATTCCTATTTAAGTGAAAACATACTTATAAAAGTATTATTATGTACATACATCTATATCAAAAACACTTCTAAATGTTTTTTTTTTTTACATTTTTAAATGTTTTATTCCCATACTTTGTGAACCAGGTGCGTACACAGACCCCACAATTTTCATGAATCATCATTATGCCAGATCAAAAATACCCATTCCTGTGTCTCGATACATTTTCTATCATTATATGTGATTAGTTTTCTATAATAATCAACTAAATAGGAACCTAATTGTGACCAGACACACACGCACAGACGTTCAGCTTTATATTATATATATGATATATATATATATGCATATATGTATGTATACATATATATATATGTATATATATATATATGTGTGTGTGTGTGCGAGTGTGTGTATGTGTGCGCGTGTGTGTGTGTGTGTGTACTAATAAGGGTTGGGAATATAAATTATGAACACACACCGTAATTAGGAACTGGATAATTAAAATATTTACAGTAACTAATAATGACGGTTTTCTAAACCTATGAGCGAATTACCGCAATATATTTGGAGAGCGAAGCCATATCGCCTGCGTAAATATATGTTTTATGGTAAAAAATATTAACTATATATTTGTGGTTGTATTGATTGTTTATAGAAGAAAGCCACAAGAAAGCTTAATCATATATGCCCTGCCACTATGTATGTGAGGATTAAGTGTAAATTATAAATTGTGTATAGCGTTTATGTTGTAAGAGTAACTGTAGCCTAAGGTGTTTAATTTTTTTAACTACCATTTAAGTGACTGAAATCTTACCTAGAACTTTAAAGCAAGTAGTTTATATCTAAGTTAACACTGGTATTGTTACACATTAACATTTTGTCAAAGAAACGAATTGGTTGAGATTTGTTTGATATCACAAACACATGTTTATCAAAAATGAAGGTAACTTTATGATATCATATAGTAAATTTTTCATAGAAATAAATTTGAACTCATCGCTTAAATGTTATCTTACACATTCAATATTTAAAATTTACCACACTCAAGATCATATCATTTTTCATCATATTCTCTCTATAAATTTTTATTGAAGATCTTCATGGTAAACTACGTTTCTTCTGCTTTGTTTTGGAGACAGAATGTAGAGGTTTTTTTCTGAATTTCCTGCCCGGGCCGATAGAGGCATAGAAGATACTGTGACTGAAACATTCTGATGTCAAATCTAGGCCAATCGTTTTAAATGTCTAAGCTTGACTTTATTTATGCACATTGCAAAACACTCCTTCACAGGAAACTAGAACCTCAGACATTTAAATGGATGTCCCGAGTCAGATGGGACTCAGGGGAGGGGGTCTTGGCGGTAAAACTGTTTCCTCATTGTAGGGGCCACAAGAAATGGTTACCTTAATCACATTTGTGTGAAATCTGGAATGAACACATCTTGTTCCATTAGTAGTTTTTGACCGTTCCAAGGATCGAGGAAGCATTATTAGCGATCCAATTTATAGATTTAAAATGTGGGAAGGCATTTCAGATAGTTCCAAATAGTTTTAAAACCCCACAGGGTAATGAACTGCTTCGCCTGCATTAGTAGCTGATCACAGACTTGTATCTATTTGAGTCATCCGGAGATTCACCCATTATCCAGTTGTCCAAGAGATTTACATTGCTTTTTCATGGCGATATAATAGCCCTGTCAGCAAGACACTCCGGTGATATTTCGTTGTTTTGCAGGCCTGAGAACGCTTTGTCTTTCAGTTGCTTCTGATTACCGAGACATTTACTAAGCTCCGTCTGAATCTTAAGTGTGTGACGCGGAGAAGTGATTGGAAAATGATCATTACCAATTTGGCGAAGCAATTGTGAGAAGTCGCGTGCGGGTGTACTTCCAGAGAAGTTGGCTCACATGCTAGTAGTCAATCCCTAAACTATAACGAGCCTCCAGAGATATGAGTTAAAACTTGCATTGACGATGTTTACACTTGTGCCATTTTTAATGACTGGAAAGATTTGGCAGAATATCACCGCGAAAAAAGGTTGGAATGCCACCCATGTGATACTTGTTTCCTGTGAGGTCTTGCAGTGTTCGGTCAATTCCTTCATAAGCACTATTGTTTGTTATCGTGGCTTCATCTACAATGATTGTTTAGATGTCTCGAATGATATTTGCCAAGGATGAGGTACCAGTGATTTTGCAAACTGGCTGTCTCATTCGATGAGTATCCACGGGCACTTTAAAATTGCTGTCAAGTGTGAGGACATTTTAAAGTAGAGCGGCAGCAATGTCATTAGATATAGTTTCAAGTACATATATTTAACATGGATCTAATCTTTGCAAGGATCAAATTTATTACAAAAGTCTTTCTCGGTCCATTAGGAGCATCAACAAACATCATGCTTTGTTCATCTCTCCTTGTGCTTTTAACATTATCATGAATGAATTGCAAACTTCCTTTTGATACGTGTTTTCTGTATGTAGAGAAAGATTTTTTTTTCCATATTGTAATGTACTTAACGTTCATATTATCTTGCAAATCTTTTATCTCATTCTGTACTCGGTATAGGTAATCCATATCTTGCCAATGGGTGACCGCACATAAGTAGAGGTGTTTCTTCAATTAGGCGAAGAGTTTTGTTGTAGATGTCATCAATAAAATCTGCTTCTGGATTGTTAATGTCTTGTCTGTGTCTGTAAACACCACATATCTTGATAAGTGTAGTGTTAGTTCTGATTCTACATTACTGCTGTTTTATTCTGGGTCAGTAAATGATAAATCCTTCTAGACTGAGGCGTGGAATATTATTGTCCTAATCCTGAATATTCTCTTTGAGGAAGTTGGATTTTAATTACATTAAAAACCGACTCTTTTCTCTCCAAGGATGCAAGTAAATGAAGACAGTATTTCAAATTATCTTTCTCTATCCATATACTTTCCTGGGCAGCTGCATATAAAATATTAAAAATATATCTATTTTGGAGTAGAACTAGTAAATTTCTTAATGTCTTAAATCGTTTTAATTGTTTAGGCCATATGCGTAGTATAAAGTTTGTTAATAACTTTTTCGTGAAGAATATTTAAAAGTAACACCCATGAAAACAATTACTTCCGGACAGTGTTGCCAACTGAGCCTTTAAAAACCCGTTAAATTGAAGAAATAACATCTCCAGAAAATCGTCTGAAATTTTCCAAAAATGCTAATTCGAAAAAAAAAAAAAAAAAAAACTTCCAAAAAATAAAGTCATCATATTTTAACTTCCTGCCCAACATAAAATATAATAAATATATTATATTTAATATATAAAAGTGTTCGTGTTTTCTTACTATATATTTTTGGAATCATATTGGAGCGCTTAGCTTCACAGAACGCTTTCAGGTTTTATCAGCTAGTTTTACCTGTGTTACTTGTTATGCAGGAAACAAACCATGAAATCAAACAATGTTAATAATGTAAATTAAATTGAAATATATTACAAATTAAACAAATGACGTACCTAAATATTGAATATTGCTGAATAAATTCTCCGTCAATATCGGATGAATTAACATTTGCAAAATAAAAATTAAAGAAAAATCCGTAAAACATGGGTCCTAAAATTAGAGTTGAATTTATTGATAGATTCTTTAATTATTTTGAAGGGGAGATTGTGGAACGGAGTTAAAAATATCACAAATATATGAATGGCAAAAAAAAGCATAAGATGAAAGCCCTCAACAATATATACAAACGGAAAACATTACATTTGTAAATTTAAAAACAAATAAATTATATCTATATTTAAAAGTAGATGAGGACCCTATGATATCCCCCTGTAAAAATAGGATTTTACTTATATAAGCAGTTACGTGTGAATATTTCTATACAAATATTTTCGAATGTTAAGTGGGGGATCATTTTTTCTATATTCATTTATGAAAATGATCCCTTGTTTCGAGGCATTTTAACTTTTTGGGAAATATAACTAATCTTTAATATATGTCTAATCGCAAGTCTCTCCTCGCAACGTCGTAAAACCAAAGAAAATTCCCTTAAAAAGAAAAACATGCAGAATTTATCTCCCATAGCAATAAAAAAAGTATGCTTAGTAATATTGAGTCCTAGCCCGTTAAAAAGCCTTAGATATAATGATGTTACATGACATCAAATTGAGCAGCACTTTTCATGCTCATCACCATTCACAATCGAGTATATTTTTGTCTGCTCTTAATATTTTAAAAAAGGAAATAAGCATATGATTTAAATATTTGCCGATTTTACAATATTTTTTTTGTTTGGGCTTATTTATATATTTTTTTTTACATTGCCAAATAAATTTACATTTATTTATTTACATTTTCAAATAAAATTTTCCTGTTCTGACATAAACTTTTGATGTATCCTTGGTCAATAAACGAGTATTCCTTTAAGACTGTGGATGTTACCTCAATCCAGAGTTACTCCTTTTCGGGATAGCGGGGTTTTCACTATCAACCTTTGGTATTGTAGGAAGGAAATTATTTTTTTTTTGTATTCAGCCGGCATATTATATATTATTGCGCCCAAAAGTAGTTTTTCGGTCATATTCGTGTTAAGCGCAAACGCCAACAATACAACAACTGCTCCTGACGATGATCGGTGTAACCGATGGAAAGCGCTTAGACCGAATATGGCCGAACAACAATTTTGGGTGTCCAAAATGTATAATATTCCAGCAAAAGTAATTGAAACGATATAATAAAGTCGGAAAAAAGCATAACACTGTGGTGTTTAATCAGACGTGCTTGAATATATATATATATATATATATATATATATATATATATATATATATATATATATATTTAATGGGTTAAGAAGTTCGAACGATGGAAAGATATATATTAAAATGAGGGAGGTCACAGAAAATGTATTTTTTAACATTATTTTATTATTCCGTGGTTATGTTTAGATCATTGTAATAATGTTTTTAAATCATTGAAATCGTTTTAAACGCGTTTCAGACGTTATGTGAAGCGTTCTCCTCAGAAAGTATTTAAAATGTAAGTTATTCAGAATATACTAAAGGTGTGTTAAAAATGTATTTAAAATGTAAAAGAGCATTTTCATAGTTCATTTGAAATGTTTCCGAGCGGTGTAAATAATTCTATTTTTCATTCGTATGTTCACTTTTTATTACTGGAGTAGACTGTGGTCACTACTGTCTAATGTTTCTCTCTCTCTCCCTCGCTTCTTGTGTTTTTACTTGTCTTTCTTTGTTTTCCTCATTTTTTCCTTTTTTACTCTTACTTGAGTTGAGGCGAGGGGCCCATTGCTACTTAGCTAACTGAGTGCATATGGTAGTGTTTGTATGCGTGTGTGTGGGTGGTGGGGGTGGGGGTGCGAGTGGGGTGTTTTCTTGTATTGGTTTGTAGAGTGTGAGTTCTGTTTTATAGTATTATAAAGTTATTTGCTTCCCTAGGAAGGCAACTGTGATCGAAGGTCGTTTCTAATACCTGTTAAAACAACAAAAATAATAAAAAGCAACCGCCAACCCCAAAACTTAAAGCACAACCAAACTTCCTCCAAACTCGTTCCACACACTACAAAAGGGGTTACAAAATGCAACAAACCGCGATGTGGAGTATGTGACACAATAATAGAAGAACACACATACACATTCAAAAACCCAATGCAAACATTCAAAATAAAAAAAAGGATCTAAATTGCACCTCCAGAAATGTTGTATATGCACTAAGATACACAGCATGAGACAAATCCTACATAGGCTCCGCCAAAAGTTCAGCAATAGAGTGGTCTTACATGAGAGCAACAAGAAACTTTCAGATAACAGACACTTCTATGTTTCAAAACACATACACACATGCAGTGCAAATAGTTTTAAAATAATGCCAATCTTACAAACAGACAATTACTTTTATCTACTTCCACAGGCAAAAAATTGTAACACAAGATTCACTCCTGAACAAAAAAGAGCCTAATATAAACACACAAAAACATGAAATGCAAGGCACACTCGCATACACGTACATATACTCACCCACACATAAAGCAGAACCGACACATTAAAACACACCCACTGAGACACACACGCATACAACCACACACATATATAACGCCCCTGTCTTAAATACAACGCATTGAACAATACCAACCCGACTTTACTTCGAAACAACAATACTAGGAAACACGTAGAACCATACTGTAGTATATGTTCCAACACCCGGCCCCTTTTGTCAGTGGAGTAGAAATCCTTCATGACTGAGATAACTATTATCCTTCCTCCCATACGTATACCTCTCCAAGAGCGCTCTCCCCTCTGCGGAACGAGACCTTTCCCACACTAAGAACCGATCCTGGGTTTGGCCATACCCACACGCGGAGACAAATAAATTGAAATATTAAAAAACTCCCTACGTATTTTTATAAATACACCTTTTTATCTAAATGAACGTAATATTAAGACTGTCCGAACAGTCTGAGACTGAAACGAAAAATCACAATACTAAAATCTAAGAATCCAAAAAATAAATAACACAATTGAATGAAAAAAACCTACCCTAATTTCAGAGGAGTTACCCCCTTCTTCACCCACATACATTCGAAACGACCTTCGATTCAAGTTGCCTGCCTAGGGCAGCAAAGAACTTTATTATAATATAAAACAGAAAAGACACTCTACAAAGCAATACAAGAAGACACACACTTACCCACAACCCCCTTCTCTATGTACCCAGTTGAACAAGTACCAATGGGAGTAAAAATAGAAACAAAAATGAAAAAAACAAAGACAGACAAGTAAAAACTCAAGAAGAGAGGGAGAGAGAGAGAAACTTAAGACAGCAGTGACCACAGTCCACCTAAACGAACCAATTAAACATACGAATTAAAAGTAGAATTATTTACACATGTTTCCACCGCTCGGAAACTTTTCGAATGAACTAAGAAAATGCCCTTTTACATTTTAAATACATTTTAAAGACATCTTGATTATATTCTAAATATCTTACTTTTTAAATATTTTCTGATGAGGACGCCTATAATTAAAAACACTCCATACTTGCAAAATATTTTAAATAAAATTATTGACACATAATTTAATGGTAGAAACTGATATATTCATAACTGAGTTGTAAGCCTCTGTACTATATTATAACACACATAACGCCTCAAATTAGTTGTATAAATAATACAAGTATAATAGCGCATGCGGACGGGCACACTTGATGCAGATTTACTGCTGCTATTTTTAAATTTAATACTTGCGCAAAGATTATGTTTCCGAATAAAAGTCAAAATCCGCTATAAATCATGTTCTATGAATGTCAAGCACATATTGAGAAAAAGGTCGGTAGAGACACAAGCAAACGCTTAAAGACGCTCATATATATATATATATATATATATATATATATATATATATATATATATATATATATATTATTTTTAAAATAGAATTATGGCATTGTTTTTAAATCCCCGAAACAGTATTTCATGGTATACAACTGATGATCCCCTTTAAATAAATTATTACCGATACTATAGTGAATTCGAGAGAGCAAGTTGATGCAGTGATTGCTCGGTATTGAATGACTTATGGACTAAAAGATTTTCGTCTTACGAATGATAAAAAATATATATCTTTTTGTATAATTTTAAAGGTTAGAAACTTCCAAGACTACACACACACACACACACACACACACACACACACACACACACACACACACACACACACATATATATATATATAATTATATATATATATATATATAATTTCTAATATAATATCTATTAATTTTAAACTTCGTAAGGGAGAATAAAGTGTGTGTGAATCTATCTTCGTATATTCATTTATTTAATTGCGGGTTGTTATCGTGATCTTTATAGTTCTTGTTTCCTAGTGTTGTATACAACTAAATCTCTGGTTGTTGGCTGGTGGTTTAGGTCGTCCAACCACAACAACAATCGCAGGCAGTAATTGCTAAGGAAACAGTTAAGAGATTATTCATTTCTATCTCGTCGGGGTTTACAACCTGAGTAAGGCCAAATGAATAGTAGGGAGAAACGTCATGACCAACAAATATGAAAATGAGATTTACAGTCCGCAAATAAATGAATTGATATACGAATTATCATCTTAAAGACAAATTCCAATGCTATAATAATATACCATTTGGTACAGAAGATCATATAAGAATGAACACTTGATTCATAATACACAAAATTCTAACATGGTCGCCCTGTGGTGTCCTTGGCGCAGTGGATACAGACACAGCGTCTCTATTGTTCCAGTTTAGGATTGTCTGAAGACAGCGGTTTCAGTCCTAACCAAAGCCGGCCAAATTATTAGTCAGCAAAATAACGTAACGAGAGTACAGCAACTATTTTAAACAGTAATTACAAAGTAAATGGTTAAGAGAGTCCGTCGATGTTCGATTCTCAGCTGAGGCAAACCCATTCTACGTTTTCAATGTAGAAGATTTGTTAAATAAAAAAGGGAGATAAATCTGTCGTAGAACAAAATGTGTAATCGATACAGTTAGATTCTAAAAACATTTATGATGTACGTACCCGAGAAAGAAAATCAAATTTAATGAGTAAGCATTGTGCCTTGACCCACCATATTTAAACACTGTGTCTTGATCGACCATATTTAATGAATAAGGGTGACAATTTAATTCGAACTACCGAGATCAAAATCAGCCTTCTAATGGTTATGATTTACTATTAAAATCTTTGTAAGTTGTAAATATGGCGATTCAGAAGCACAGACAACCCAGACCTTAAGTGCAACCGTAACCGGTATCAGCTGAAAAACTAAACTCAATGTAAAAATGTCCCCACTACCAAACCGGACTTTCTGTTCCTGTTCAAGTTTAAAATATATAAAACTAGCATGGGTTTCCGGCGTTGCTCAGGGATTTGGAGGTGTATGCTGAGTAAAATATATATATATATATATATATAAACGCATATAGGAATTACTCATCTAAAAAGAAATTCCACAAATTAAATAATGAATCTACTTTTTGTTTAGAAATCTAATTAAAGATGCTTAGACTTTTATGATGCAAGTATATTTATAATCAGATAGATGAAAAAGTGCCAGCCACCGGTTATTAAGAGTTATTTTCATAAGTTGGAGTTCAAAAGTTTATTTACTCGCTGAGTAAATAAATATCTTAATTCATATGTCGTAAATAAATATATCGTAAATAACGAAGAATGAACAAATTGCTGGCCAGTCAATCCTTTTCCTTCTTCCTTATCTCCGTCTATATCTTACATTTCCGTTCTCCCTCTTCCTTTCTATTGATTGCTTTTATAGTTGATATATTACACAGACCGTCTTAAATAATTATGAAAATCAAATAGATGTGAGCGAATATTATGTTTCGGAGAAATTAATATATGGATTGATTATTAGTAATATTTAGATTGTACAGGAATTACTGTTCTTAACCTTGCTGTTTCCTTAAAGCTTTTTCGTAAGTGTAATCAACGTCAGACAGAACAGAAGAGAGGCAATGGGATAATCAATTATATTTAGTCATCAGACGGCTGAGGGGGCAAATGATAATAAAGGCGATAATAATTTAATTATGATAATTAATGGCATCTATGCGTCGTTTATCAGAATGAGCAAAATCTAGTGGTCCAACTTAAATATCGATTACTGATGAATATTAATTACACATTACGGAGCATAACATAAATATTCCAATAGTCAAGTTGAACTTGAAACATGTCAAATGTTATATAAGCAAAAAAAAATATATGAGAATAATATCTAAAATATATAAAACTAGCATGGGTTACTCGGCGAAAATGTTTTATTTTTATTCTAGAGAAAACGGATTACAAAACTATTTTCCCAACAGACCACATATATAGGCGATACAAATTAGGGAACGCCACCTGACCATGATGTTTGTATCTTTTATACAATATCTCAGCATATTTAAATAATGACTTGAGGTGTATGATGAATCTTTTTGTCTAACTTGGAAAACTTGTAAAAAAATTATTGCCGACTATTATTCTCATCTGTATTAGCGATTGTTTCAACTTCGGTCAACTATTCCTCTGGCCTTCGATAGGTGGTAACCGCGACAGATAGGAACTTCGAATCTCCTAACTGCATTCTCAGCAATCACTGTCATCCATAGCTGTTGTCGTCTCACCACGTTTGAGAATAATAGTCCGCAATGATTAAACATTAATGTAAATAATACTCATCTCAATAATGAATTCCAATTAAAATATTATATATCGGAAAACTTTGTTTTGACTGGATAATATTGGCAGACTTTTGAATTGAATCTTTTATTAAATACACAGTGATAATCGTCTCTCGTTTTGTCATATATAAACTTTTTTTTTTATTAATATGCATTTCCATTATTAATTTTTACTGTACGAAGATTGATTAAAACTAGTGTCATTTAAAATTAAATTTACTTACTTCTTCATTAGTTATGCTTAGTTATTTCGGCTATAGTCACAATATAATGACGAATTACTTAGGCTCTTTATATCGTTATGCTTGCCGAGGTTATAGGGTGGTACCCTTCCTTGATTTTGTTAGAAGTTTTCCATTCGAAATTCAATACAAATTGTCGAGCTCTGCAAAAAGTTCTCTCGATTGCGAAAGTTACATGTGTTGTGTGGTATCGCGGTTCATATTGGAGACATGTATAACGGAGATAACGACGATGATGCCAATATTGAGGGAGCTTCATACATAAAAGTGCTTTTAACACATATAAGGAGAGGAGATTCATTATATGATGACGGAGATCAATTCATTGTGAGGCGCTTATACAAGACATGTAAAGTAGGTTTAGCGTTGGAAGAATATCAATCAAGATCGGAACCATAGTATTTTCTCATAAAAATAATAGATACCATTTAGCGCTATCTAAAAAAAAAAAGTCCAGACACCGCCATATTTAACCTAAATGAACATAAGTCGATTTACAACGCTGAATAACTGCCGAATACCCCAGAGTTTTTATTTCATCGCTTTTTAATTATAACCGTCTATCTTCTTATAACTAGGATCGAATATACCGAAGCAAAACAGTATTTATTTTATCTGCGTCGTAGTATTAAATAAAATTTTCTAGCAAAACAACACAAGAACATCGTAGAAATAAAGTCGACTATAGCATTAAAAAGAAAGGTATACGCAAAGACTTTTTTAATAAAAATGCTAATATTCATATGAACGTCAATATACATTTGCTTATTAGAAAAAATCCAAATAAACATATAGGTAATTATTATAAAAATTACATTTTACATTTATGGAACAAAATTAGTAGTTGTGCGTTGGATACACTAACTACTTTTCGCTCCATATAGATTTGGATTACAGAAAGAATTGCCAATTTTACAAACGCTTCCATGTTATTTACGTTTATATTATATTCAAGCATTTATTGGCTATATATATGTAATTCATACTAAGAAATATAGAGGATAAGTGGTATTATTCGATAGAAAAAATATCCTCGCGATAGAAGTTTTCCTGTGAAATCTTTTACAATTAAACACCGGATTTTGCAATTGATTTGTAGTAGAAATGTCACTGTCAACATCAAAACATGTTAATGAAGAAACGTATGAACAGAAGGATTTTTCCTACGTAGAATACATCCGTCTTGATTACAAATCAATCTTTTTCTCTTGATATATAAATTGTAGCAGATTTTACACTTTTTTTCCACTGACTCCTCACTATTCCTGTCTTTTCTAAAACAATTTTCTACTTGCATTAAACCAGTTTATAAATTATGATGCATCGCATTGTTCATAGGGATTAATCATTAAAAATAATTAGTTCAAGCATACACTTGCCCTTTCAAGAATAGTCAGATCACCATAAATCGCAATTTCTTATAGCTATATCTAATCCTCGATCCAGATGTTGGGGGTCTTTACTGCCACCTTTTATAAAAAAAGGGTGTGACTAAAGTAATAAAACAGTAGGCTAAGATTATAAAAAGAAAAAAAAAAACAGACGTAAATAAAACACTATTTGTCCAATCAATTTAAACCGAGAATAATTCAGTTGTTATTTCAAATTACCAAAGAGCAATCAACAGTGGATTTGATGTAGTAAGCTTCCAAAACGATTCTGGTACTTTTGCATTTTACGCACCGAATTTCAATGATGTTGGTGTAGGCTCGATTGGCAGCTGACGTAGATCGCCAGAATACACAGATGACTGATCAACTTTAAAACGCAGTAAAACAAAAAAATAATATTTTGAAAATACTAGCGTGTGTTCCCGGTGTTGCCCGGGTGTGGTGAGATGGTGTAGCAAGGAACCTTCTTAGACAGCCCGGGAGGTGTTAACAAAAGGAACCCCGGTAGGCAGCTCGGGCGGAGAGAAATGTTTAAAAAAGCGGTAGTAGTAGACTCCACTGCGTTGCCCCGGTGTTTAAGATGGTGTAGTAAGGAACCCAGGGGGAAAACTAAAACAATAATATCGGGGGTGCTCCTTGTAGCCTGGGTGTGAGTAGGTGATGCAGGAAGAATCGCCGAGAGGGTTTAAAGAAAAGTAGTACTAGTGAGGGGGATTAAAAAAAATAAGTAGGCAACCTGGATCAAAGGAGGTGTTGTGAAAAAATATGGTAGTAGGCAGACAGGTTTGAACTCGTAACGCGAAGGAAAAAAATGGTGTAAAATACGTGAAGTCTTAGCAAATGTGTCCATTGCGGGCCAAAAGCCGGAGTTATTGAAATAAAGCGTAATCAATCCAAATTAGCCGATGATTTTTGCGAAAATGTTGAAGCAAAAACCGACCAATCTTTGTAGGATATGGGAAGTTGAGGGAGAAGGAATTAAAGTTTTTTGGCCAATTCTTCGATATTTGTCTTCCGAAGGATCGAGAAAAAAACGATACCCATCTGCAAGGCTTCTTCACGTGTTCCTAAAGGTCTTGGAAATATACAAACATACATGAATTCATACATACACACCTACATACATACATACATACATACATAAATACATACATATTTACATAGATACACACATACATACATGCATACATTCACATAAAACGACGATGAGGATTTATATTATAGATGAAAACAACCTGCCGAAAATCTCATGATTAAATACTTTTCATTTTTTAGATGTTTTAAAGAAAGACATTTTTAAATCTATATTTAGGATCAAGGTTAAATTTGTGTGCAAGTATAAACGCTTTTTTTGTGCGGTTTATGATTAAGGTTTAGGTTTAATTTTTTTGGGGAGGTTGTACTGATTAAATTTGTGCATGATTAAAAACTATCTGTCGTAAGTTATTTACTGACGTCTACCTTGTAATAGGCGTTTCCTGGGCTGAGGTACTTGATCAGTGTTTGGTATATTCCGGCGGTATTAATCAGCAACCAGTCGTGTGCGAGATATCATTTTCGAGAATCCGTTAAATAAAGTGTACAAATACTCCAGAAATAGCATTTATTACAAAAAAACGGAGTCCACCCACTTGTAAGCCCGATATATATATATATATATATATATATATATATATATATATATATATATATATTTAAATGTCACACTAAATTTAATTTTAAATAATTAATTGACCAGTTAAGAGCTTTTGTATTGAAGCCGAACGACCATCTACTTAAGCTGTCATTCATTTGAGTGGGTTTCAAATTACACAACCCAATAATACATTTTGATTTTATGCTTTATATTTTCGAATAGGTAAACAGTTAAATCAATCCTATCTATCAATTGCAACTATAGTTACAACATATCAGAGTTGTCTGGGATATTCCTAAAAACATGGCGTACTTCATCTTTAAATTGACGCTTAGAAATCATTTTAAAATATCCGGCGTAACAATGAGAGGATCCTGATAGTACTATCACTTTATTGCGTTTATCTTCTATATGTAAAAATAGTTTTTACCAGACAGGACTGGACACATATTACAATAGAACTTACATGTAAGTCTGATACAAGCAACATCACGTCAGGGAGAGAGAGTTTGTAGAAAAGAATTAGTTTTATACAAGACAGTTCTGAAGAACACATATTAAAATAGAATTTACATGCAAGTCTGATACTAGCAATATCACGTCTGGGAGAGAGAGTTTGTAGAAAAGAATAGGATTTATACTAGACAGTTCTGAAGAACACATATTACAATAGATTTTACATGTAAGGCTGATACTAGAAACGTCACGTCTGGGAGAGAGAGTTTGTAGAAAATAATTAGTTTTATACTAGACAGTTCTGAATTACACATATTATAATAGAATTTACATGTAAGTCTTATACTAGAAACATCACGTCTGGGAGAGAGAGAGAGTTTGTAGAAAAGAATTAGTTTTATACAAGACAGTTCTGAAGAACACATATTACAACAGAATTTACATGTAAGACTGATTATAGCAACATCACGTCTGCGTGAGGGAGTTTGGAGAAAAGAATATAAGTGAGGCCAATAAGATTGTACGTACGTATCTGAACCCATGAACTCTTAAAGTTATAGAGAATCAAGAACATTGCTATGAAAATATGACTCTATACATAGTATTATATCAGGTTGCTAGAAAACAGTATGTGCGTGTAGAACAATGTAGAATGGCTTATTCATGAGAACACTAGGAGCAATGGATATTATATATGGATTCCAGTAGAATTTTATAAGAAAGAAATCGCTAATAGATCAAGAGCTGATTTTTAGAGCAGCACACTCCATAATAATTTCAGAACAGAAACATTAAGAACAGCCAAGGATTGAAAGACACAAATCGAATCTTTGCAGGGTTAAAACAATCAATTAATTTCGGGCACACATCTACAACTAGATCTCAGTAAATGTCTAAATTAGCTGCATGATCCGTATCATATACACGCTGCATATATATAGTATGTTTTTTTAAACATAGTTAAACGCTCTGAATTTATACATCCCCCACACACATATATATATATATATATATTTATATATATATATATATATATAAATATATATAAATATATATATATATAAATAGATATTTATATATGTAGTATATCGTCCTCATATACACATAGACAGAGAGAGACAGAGCGATGTATATATATATATATATATATATATATATATATATATACATATATGTATATATATATATATATATATATATATTGATAGATATATTTTAGAACATTTATTCTTAACGTTTAAATTGTTAAAATATATTAGACAGTGGCAATGTACATATATCAATAAAGGATACGCCAGGTAAATATGCTAAAAAATAAAGCATCCCTATATAATTGCAAAAACATAAAAAATTTCTGTATTTTTCGAATGTTACAATTGTTTCGACATTAACGAGACAATTTTAAACTTCATATTTTTTAAAGTTTTCCAGATTATTGTCTTAAATACAAAGTGGATTCGTTGTATTACTTTCAATAAGTCTGATGAAATTTTAGAACAATAAAAAGTTTAAAATTGTCTAGTTTATGTCGAAATAATTGTAATATTCCGAAAATACAAATATGATGTAATCCTTTTTCTTATTGTTTTGGTTTGTTCAGGTTTTTGCATATATATATATATATATATATATATATATATATATATATATATATATATATATGTGTGTGTGTGTGTGTGTGTGTGTGTGTGTGTGTGTGTTTGTGCGTATGTGTGTGTGCGTGTTTGTGTAGTTATATATCATTAAAATATCATAAAACGCACTATCGTTTTATTCATAAAACACAAACAGGTATTTTACTTAATAAAATTACTCTTAATATAACGAACCACCATGAATTAAATATTATTGTCACATGAACTGTATGGGTCTATTTATCTTCTCCTTAAATAAAAAAAACAGTAAAAAATATGACTCTAAGAACGAAGAAAATTTGCCAAGATTGTAGTTCTTTGAAAGCAACTATTTACTAGAGGAGAAAGCTACAATACAATCAGGCATAAAACAGCAAAGTGACGGAGACAACTAGACTGACAAGTCACACATTCAGCAATAAAAACTCGAGAAATTTACAAGTCAGTTCTGAAGGACCCATATTACAATAGAATTTATATGAAAGATTGATACTAGCAAATTAACGTCTGTGTAAGAGAGTTTGTAGAAAAGAAGATACGGTGGGGCCAATTAGATTTTTTTACAAGGTGGTCACTACATATGAAGGCCCGGAAGCAACTCAGTGATAAGGGTTATTGTAAGTACAGTACGTTAGTGTGGATATTTAAAGTGTCTACTTAAGGGGGCGGTTCATCAGGTATTTGTTTACGTTGGACTTGAAGACACCCAAGTTGTAGTCAGAAGTGAAGCAGGGAGACGGAACAGAGTTCCATTTGCCTGCAGTTCTAATAAAAAGCTTGGTTCATGGAATCTACGTTTTGTATTTAGGCATAGGTAAAGAGTGGGGAAAGTTTTTGACAGTGGATTTAGCTGGACGGGTGTTTTTTTTTTGTAAAAGATTGGCGAGGGGGGACCAGAGATTGGAGTTCAGACGAGCACCTGCCATGGAAAGGACGATAAAACAAGGACAGGCTCGCAACGTCTCTTCTGTGGGAGAGAGGTTGCAGGGAAGCGAAAAGGAAATCCCCCATTAAGCCACGAAGTCTATTTGATAGTCTGTCAAGGCAGCATAGGCTGTTTTTAGCAGCTCCTGCCCAGATATGGCAGCAATATTCAACCCTTGGACGTACTTGGCTCTTATATAAATAGAGAATTAGATCAGTAGTGAGATATCTTCTGGAGCGGTAGAAGGATCCCACCATCTTTCCAGCGTACGTGTTCCATTTCAGATCAGGAGTGAAGGTCAAGCCCAGAAGCTTGTCAAAATATGGGGCTTCTCCTAGACGAGAGACATCCATTTCAATTGATGCCAGATGGGGATCAGAGCGTTGATGATGTAAAGATAGGAGTTTGGTTTTAGATGTATTAAAGGTAACCAGCAACGTCTTCCCTCAATGAACCACTCGTTTGAGATCAGAGGAGAGAGAATCAGAGAGAGCTTTGCCATTTATAGCTTTGATGTGTTGCTGTAAATGGTCGTGTCATCAGCATAGATGTTAACGAATGATGTAATATGTGTTTAGGGAGATTATTGATATATATTGGGAAGAGAGTTGGGCCCAGGATTGACCCCTGATGAACTCCAGCATAAATACTGCAGGCCTCTGATTTTTCTCCATCAACCACTACTCTTATGAGCCTAGCAGAGAGAAATGATTTAATGATAGAGAGAATATTTCCAGTTATACCGTAGCTGGAGATCTTGTGAAGTAGGCCTTTATGCCATACCTTTTCACAGGCCTTTATATGTCAAGAGCAATTGCCCTAGAAAGGAAGCCTTTGTCAAGAGATTAACTAATCCTGTGAGATATAACCGTTAGCATGTCTGCGGTAGATCTTGCAGAACGGAAACCATATTGCATGTCACTAAGAAGATTGTTTCTGCTGAGGTGGTTGACTATTTCTCTATGTAATATGGATTCCAGCAACTTACTCATGACACACAGGGAACTTATTGGTCTGTACTGAGATGGAGATGACTTATCACCCGAGTTCTTAAATAAAGGGCATACTGATGAGGTTTTCCAAGGTGTCGGAAAGCACTTCTCCTTAAGGCAACGTTTAAACAGTTTCGTAAGTATGGGAGCAAGTTCTTGTTGAAGCTTTTTTTACACTATAATTGGGATGCCCTCAGGGCCAGTAGCTTTACTGGAATCAAGGTTCATGATTAGTTTGGCGACCTCATGCACAGCTACGTGTATGTTACCTTGCGTGTTCTGTGTTATAGGTGGAAGTATGGGGAGTTGGCCTTCGTCGCATAGGACAGAATTAGCTGCAAAGTTCTTGGCAAATAGTTTGACCTTGTCTGAAGCTGAAGAGATGACCTCTGGTCCATTGATAATGGTTGGGATAGAACGCTCACTTCTGTTCAGGATCCTATTTGTTATTTGCTGGGAATCAGGATCCTATTTGTTATTTGGTGGGAACCAAGCCGCTGATCAGCTGCTTTGGATTAAACAGACTGGGCTGATAGCTCTCCTTCATTTTTCATTTCTTTTTTACAGTGGTTGCTGCCGTTCCTTAAAGCAGCTTTAGTCTCAGTAAACCTATTACGTTGGTAGCTATTGAAAAGGTGATTTTTGTGCGCGATGGGAGCAGCACATTCTGGGGAGAACCATGGCGGGCTGGTAGGTTTTTGTTGGAATTTTTTGATGGTATAAATCGGTCTATGCCTACAATTAACCATTCCGTCAGGTCTGATACTATAGAGGACACATAATTTTTAAACACGGAATGCAGAGGTGAATCAGATATAAATGTACGGAAGCTATCCCAGTCAGTCATGGAGTATCGGTATACAGTACAGTGGAGGGGAACATCTAGGGACTTATTACATTTCATTTTTATCTTCCCTTATACGATTGAATGGTCGGAGGATCCTAGAGGAGAAAGAACGGAACATGAACATAGCTCAGGGGAAGTTGAGAGAAAAAGGTCTAGGAGGCTTGCATATTGACCTGTAGTATCGGGCACACGGGTGGGCTCGCGAACAATTTGGGTGATGTCATAAGCACTGGCAAAATCATGACATAACCTCTCTTCATCGTCCGTCTTATTTGAGTGGGTCAGCCATTCAACGTTATGAAGTCAAAGTAGATGTGGATGTTAGCCGTGGGGTGTGCAGACAGGATGTGGTCTATTTTCTCAGATATGTGTTAAAGATAGTAACTCCGCTGGTGCTGGGCCGACAGAGGGAAAATATAAATGCAGTGGTATAAGCAAGTGCAAGCCGGAAGCACATATAAGGTAAATTATGATCTTTTCTAGAGATATCCCTGCCATATAGGAAGCCATCTTAAATGTAGGCACATACTATATGCCCATGGCGATCTTGGGGGTCAGATTTAGATGTTAAGTTAGAGTATCCGTTAATTATGAACTCATCTAGGGAAGTGGTCGGCCCTATTTCAGTTTAGTATAGAAAGAATATGTCCGGTGGCGTCTCCTGTAATTGGGTTTCAACCTCTCGAATAACATATTCATAAACCGATGGGGTCACTTAGTTACAACAGTTTAAGTAAACACTACAAAATAAATACGCGATATTACTAGATGCCCAGATTCTCTAGAAGTATATTATTAATCCATATTTTTTAATGTAAACACGGTAGTGTAAAAATAAAACAAAATATATTCTACAAAAATAGCAAAATGACAATATAAAAACCTTAGCATTATGGACTGGTACTTTAATTAATGGTGTAGAAAAACAAACACGTTTTAAAGGCATATTTCACTGGAATTGTTTGTTCATATATATTTAGAAAAAACGGTAAGTTCTCATAAATTATATAATACAGTTTGAAACGAAAAAGACGAAATGAATTCATTTCCATTTGATAAAAACCGGTTTTGTTTTTGGTTGCAGACAATATATTAGTTAGCCAGTTCTGTATAAATTTAAAGACCGATCAGAGCCGTCTATCATATTGTAAAGTGACACAATGTTCAACGAGCAAGATCGAAGATGCGTCCCTGTACAACTCATACTATATACGATCCAAGTTATGACAACAAGACCACTTGCATTACCCTCAAAATACAACGCTTAATAAAACAAATAATAATGACGTGCTCATGGTGATAAAATCTGTTTCCCACAACGGTTCTTGTCTTTGATGTGGTTTTATGTAAGGGCTACATCATGCCACCTCACATCTTCGTAATCGGCTTCAACGTTAACACTAAAACGTACCTTGATGTGCTTAGGAGCGTGGTGCAATCATATGGAAAAGGCTTGTTCCCAATTCCGAACCAGAATCAAAGCGATGATTGAGGCTGAAGGCGACTACATTTGATAGATGATAATCCTAGTACATAACCAAGTTACTTGAAATGAGTTTTGAAATAACAGTTTCGTAATAAAGCTATGGTGTTGTTTTGCTAAGGGCGACGCTTTTATCGTTTCATAATGTAGTAAGCATTACAACAATATTTGGAATTGTAAACCTATGTAATAATGCACTCTAAAGTTATATGGGTAATAATGATCTAAATGTGTGCATGTGTGTATGTTTTGGGAGGTTTTAGAGCTGAGTAATATTAATAGACCAGATCGACTTGTATGAGTATATGTTGTGTATTTTAGCACTGACTTACTCATATATGCATGTGGGCGTACACAGATGTGGGTGGGCATACATAGACTTATTTGCATGTTTATAAAAATATGTGGAATCTTGGAGTGTGAAAGCTGATCGAGACGAATAAATAACTTGTAATAAATGGTAAAACTGGTTCCACAAACGTCAAAGACTTATCCCTGCACTGGGCTGAGTTTACTGGCCACTGGGCTCCACCTACTTCTACACATATTTCTCTCCCTCGTTTCGACTTTTTCTATTTGTAGTACTTAATATCAATTTTCCCGCCATATTATATCATTTATCGAGTACTTTTTATAAACAAAAAAAAGTTTCAGTAAATGTACATCTAAAAAGCTAAAACAAAACCATAATTTAAACAGACCAGCACACACTAATACGCACATATATATGTATGTATGTATGTATATACACACCCACACACATACACAGGAACATGTATATATATATATATATATATATATATATATATATATATATATATATATATATATATATATACATATATATATATATTATCGAAAATGGCCACTGTTTTTTTTTCAAATGCAGGCATTAATATAAAGGTCCTTTAGATAAATTAGTACTGCAATACTTCAGCTACATATAATAATCAAACGCTTCACCGGAACAAGCACACGATTGTTTAGGCTATTTAATCATATAATTGTTAAGGCTATTTAATCATATGATTGTTTAGGCTATTTAATCATATAATTGTTTAGGCTATTTAATCATATGATTGTTTAGGCTATTTAATCATATGATTGTTTAGGCTATTTAATCATATGATTGTTTAGGCTATTTAATCATATGATTATTTAGGCTATTTAATCATATAATTGTTTAGGCTATTTAATCATATAATTGTTTAGGCTATTTAATCATATAATTGTTTAGGCTATTTAATCATATAATTGTTTAGGCTATTTAATCATATAATTGTTTAGGCTATTTAATCATATGATTGTTTAGGCTATTTAATCATATGATTGTTTAGGCTATTTACTCTTATCTTTATACAGACATGTTTTTCATTCTTTTTTGTACCCCGACTAAAGGAGGGTTGCCCTGTAAAATCACACTTGCCCGGTCATCCGTTCGCCTGTCCGCACTTTTCTCAATAACTTCTGCCTTGAAATTTTGGGAAAATTTTCACAAACATTTTACATGATATGAGTAAAACGTCCCAGAAAGGATTTTCAGGTAAAAAGCCAGGGCTGCCTTTCGAATTTTCAGGGAAAAAAGCTAGGGCTTTCTTTGGAATTCAAATGGATAAAATTGACACTGTTTTGCTTATTTAAAAAATGATGACCTGGATTTCTATAAAACTTTCTGAAACAGTTGAAACTAACTGATGTCTATATAATTTTGTCTGTCTATACTTCTTGTCAACTCTTGAGTGTAATCCAGTGGTTCTTTTATGCAAATAAAAAAACGCTCAATTCTTGGGACTATTTTGCCATATTTTTCAAAATATCTTTGAAAGTCTATTTGGCATCATGCTGAACTCAAATTTATATATGTGAAGGGCTTGGCAACTTTTGGGGATAAATAATAGGGAAAAAATGCTGGACTTAGTTATTTCTTTTTTGCATGGTGCAGAACTCAAAGGTACACATGTTAAGGTCTAAAACTGCACCGTTTATTCATTTTAACTAGGATTTGACGTCCTCTGTGGATTTGGGGGCTAAATAGGGGGGAGGGATGCTGAATTTAGTCATTACTTATGCCTCGATAACTGTTCCTTCATGAGGAACCATGCATGTTTTACTTGTGTTTAATTATATGCTGTTGTTATACATAATTTTACAGTTTTGATATATTTTTTAGGTAAGTTACGTATTTGAAGTATAATACAATTCTAATATCACTGAATATATATTTCTGAATAAACTATTAGATCAATGCAATGATCTAGGTTGTAACCATTGAATCAAATGTAATATAGTTGTAACTGATAATCGTGGATAATTTATTAAATTATTCGAAAATAATAAAAAAAATATTTTTATCATTTACCGGACCTGCGTTTGTAGCTATGACTGTATTCATTAGTAAAGTAATTTCTAATAGGCAATAGACCTTTAAGTCTAGATAAAACTTGTATAATTTCTGCTAATGATGTTTCTAATAAAATATGTAAGCTAGGTATCCCTCCAGGCTAAACAAACTATGTTCTAGGGACGAGAAAACTCAATCAAACTCACAAAATATGCAAATAAAACGGAGAAAATTGTTTAGTGGGAAAATGAAGTCTATAATTAGTAACTTACTAAAAGTTTGATTGTATAATCGAATGTCAATAAATATCCCGAAATGTATTTTACTAATGAAGTACGATTATGCGGGTCTCAGGACAGAAATCCCATGATGTTTTATCATCAACTCTAATTAAATGAATGAGCTCGAAGAAAAATACAACGCGCACATGTATTCGTCTAAGATTCTCAGATTATATTATACTAGCGGGGGGAACCAACTGTGGTCCGGCTGTTTGTAGGTGTGGGTGCAGAGGCGGTAATCAAAACAATCCTGTTTAAAAAACATTGGCTGAGTGTTTGGAGGTGTAAAATAAAAAAAAAACGCTTTCGTAGGAAAGTGGGCTTGAACCCCGACCCTTTGACGTGGAGGTGGAAATGAAATGGAAAAAAAAACCCTGGGACCTAACCATCTCGACCACGAGAGAAGCGGAATCGAAAGCATCTTAATTTACCGTTTATGAAATTAAATGAAGTAGTGCGAGAAACTTAAGCCGCGTGATGATAGACCTTGATACATGACGCAGCTGCAAGCCAATTTTCGCTTGTTTTTTTACTGAAAAGCGAAAGAAACACGAGACGATAGAAAAATCTGGAAAATATAGCGCGTGAAAGTCAGGTAAATACACACACATCCTCGTTCTTAAATCGTAGATATTATAATTTAGACGTGATACAAAAAGGTTTAAGGAGAAGCGAGCCGAGTGAGAAGGCAGACGAAAAAAGCCTTTTGCAGACTTACACAAAAAGCGAACATGCATACATACATACATACATTCACACACACACATACACACACATTTTCGCTTTTATATATATATAGATAACATTATTTCAAAATGTCATTTGATCGTATAAGACGGATTATATTCCTATGTCGTTGCTATAAGAAAAATCAATTTAATCTTTTAAGATTTTTAAAACAAAAACTATCTAGTATCTAGTTTGTGATCGACATTGGCTGTAAAATCTACCGGATTATATCTGTAACCACGCCTTTCTCTTAAAAATGATTTAAAATCTGTTTGTACGTTAAGATGCGATCTATGGCAAAAATGCAAGCAGCGTACATAGAGAGAGAATAATAAGAAACCAGTTTGCAAGGAATCAGATAAGAAATAGATTCTACAAACAGAAGAGTAGGGAAGAGTCGAAAGACTGACAGACGAGTTCATTTATAATAAAAATCGCGCAGTAAATATAATTAAACAAGTTCAGATAATGTTATATCAACAAGATAACGATTGGTTCTGCACAAAAAAAAGTCAGTACATTGAATATAATAACATTAATTTTACGGTGGCGTATTTATCTGTTTGAGGGAAGAGCGACAAATTTAAATGTCAAGTTAAAAAAAAAACGATTTTTATCTTATTAGAGATTTATCATGTGCCTAACGTCCTGAAGGTTTTATGAATAAAATATTATTTATTTATGACAGTTTATCGTAATGTCGGCGTGTTTATGAAAGTTTTTTACTTTAAGTATATTATCTGTATGTTTGTTCAGGTTGGTACAGCCAAATGTAAACTCGTGAATTTATAGTGTTTAAAAAATAAGTTGTTGGATTTTCTGGTAATGTAAGTTCTTCAAGTTACAATCTTTTGTGCCATCTATTTTTCGAAGTAGCTTTCACATATGTCCTCAAATTTATCTCCTTGAAAACAACCTGTGGTGTTTCCTGGAAGCTGAGTAACAACACGTCTTCCCAGATTTCAAGTATTCTCCACCTCGTTGGCGACTATTTTCAAATAAATTTGCATTTTCGCACAGCTGCTTTTCATTTATTTTTCGTTGGTTGCGTTTATTGGTCCTGACTGGAATTTTAGTGGCAATAAGCTTCCACAGGGTCCCAGTTCTCTTCGCACCTATCCAGCAAGATCTAACCAGTCTCCTCTGTCTTTCCTTCTTCCTTGACTGTATTTAGCTGTTTGGTCTCATTTATTTATTTAATTATTTTTTTCGAGAGGCAGTAATTTGGTAATTGGGGGTTTACAAAACTTTATTATTATTATTATTATTATTATTATTATTATTATTATTATTATTATAATTATTATTATTATTTCTTTGTCACGTATTATATTAGGTTGTTGTCTGCTCATATGCGAATCATAAAAAATGGCCAAAGGCAAACATCTTCTTTTCTCAATGTCCTAGCACATTTTTATAAGATTCCGGTTATTCTGACCAAAACAATTTTCCGAAGAACTCCAGTATCGCAATGGATTCTGACTTTCTAAATCCACTTGTCAAATCTTTTTGTCACGCTTCTCAGAACTTTCCTCACAACATATATAACTTCTACGTTCTTCAACTTAACCAATATTTTTATCTGTCTTTTCAAGTTTTTGTACGCTCGACCTTCTCCTCCTCTATACTCGCCATATTAGCATCAGCTGGTACTGTTAAGCCACAGATAACTGTCAAATATTCCTTTGTTTAAAAAAAAGGCTTAATCTCATCTCATTTCTACAATCGAATTATCACATTGCATATTGATATCCCACAGCTATTTTAATTCATCACCTTTGTTCACCTTTACCGGAGCATGCTCGTATATTCCCCTGCATTCTAACTATGTGTTCTTGAATTTATCTCAATAACTCTTTCTCAAAATATTGTCATGTCGTCTCGTATCCTTATTTTCGTGCGAAGCACTTACAACTATTGTCATTATTACTAAGATAAAAATCATTGTTAATAATATTATAATTATTACTAATCTTATCAGTATTACTAATACAGGGTGACCAAAAAAAAACAAAAAACAAAACAAAAGCTAAATGGAGGCCATCTAGGTCATATGATGTAAAACTGAGAAAAAAAAGGCCAAATACCCTCATGTTTTGATGTGATGCTTTGCATATAATAAACTACTTATGGCCAAAGTTTAATTTCATTGGGACAAAACACTAAGAAACTGGGTCTAATTAGAGCTGGGTCTGGTTTTTTGGGAACACCCTGGATTATTAGCGACCGGTGAAAATTCTGCAGTTTTATCCTTCGTCTGCAGTATGCTCACAGTTATATAAGAAAAAGAGTCTCACGCAAATGCGATATTGTTAGACCTTGTGTGTCTAAGCTTATAAATACTTGTCTACATAGTCTTATTAATTTACGTTCAGTAACTATTTTTGAAACGTATTAGTAAAATATCTGTGAGTTTGTTACATAATTATAATTTTTGGACAAAATAATTCTACGTTTTTATCCTCCCTAAAAAGCACAGCATATGCTCGATTTTTAGTTTATGCAGATAAAATTAAAATACGTCTTATTTATTTACTTTTTCTGGTTTTTTGGGAACACCCTGGATTATTAGGGACCGGTGAAAATTCTGCAGTTTTATCCTTCGTCTGCAGTATGCTCACAGTTATATAAGAAAAAGAGTCTCACGGAAATGCGATATTGTTAGACCTTGTGTGTCTAAGCTTATAAATACTTGTCTACATAGTCTTATTAATTTACGTTCAGTAACTATTTTTGAAACGTATTAGTAAAATATCTGTGAGTTTGTTACATAATTATAATTTTTGGACAAAATAATTCTACGTTTTTATCCTCCCTAAAAAGCACAGCATATGTTCGATTTTGAGTTTCTGCAGATAAAATTAAAATACGTCTTATTTATTTACTTTTTCTCTAATCGTGCGAATTTACCTTGAACAAGTTGAAATATTATGATGTAAGCACAAATATAAATGTCCGTTACGTATTATCATCATTATAACCATCTTCGCTGCGTCATCGTCATAAGTATCATGATAACTAGCGTCACTACCAGAATCGCCATATCGCTATAATCAATAACTTCTTTTGAGTTTAAGTGTGCGTAAAGATTAAAGAGATATTAATGCTGAATAGCTTACTAGGTGTTCAATCACTCGTTTCACACCAGGAACGTATGCAAGCATTTAATTGTCGTATGAATAAAATCGAATAAAATCGATAGAAATCAACACGTTACCGACGAATCTTCTAATCGAAACTAATCGCTTGATTGCCGCCTTTCCTACAAAACCTACACGCTCTGAGTGCAGATTCGTAAGACAAACGATCTAAATTAAATCAATCTGCTTGCGATTCAAAGCAACGATCTTTAATAGATCCCACGTTTACGAAAATACTAAACCTTAAAAAAAATGAAGGCATGGCTGTATTATCTTAATCCTGGAACACGAAAACAATAAGAATCATCCATTTTTTCTTAAATATCATTTAGCCTTAAAAAGTATTTGCTGCTTCATCTCATCAGAACGTTTATTTTAAGTTTTGTTTTTACATGGAAACTACTACTTATCAAGTAGTATTGGAAGCCACTCAGGGGTAAGTGTTATTGCGTGTTCAGTAATCAATGGGATAGTATCGTAGTTATCATAAGTATTGGAGATTTGATAAAGTGTCTTACTTAAGGCGCCGTTCATCAGGAACTTCTTTGTTTGACTTGAAGACATCTAGGTTTTAGTCAGGTGGGAAGCAGGCAAACAGAACAGAGTTGAACAGGCGTGCGCGTCTAAGAAAGAAGTTTTGTTCATGGAATCTACGTTTTGAGTTTGGCACCGATAAAGAGTGGCGAAAATTATTGGCTTGACAGTGGTCTCATCTAGACGGGTGTTTATCGCGAAAGATTGGCGAGGGGGGGGGAATCAGACGAGCATCTTTCATGAAAGTAACAATAAAACAAAGACAGGCTCGCAAGGTCTCTCCTGTGGAAGAGAGGTTGAAGGTAAGAGAAAAGCGCATCTCGCACTAAGCCACGACGTCTATTTTGTACTCTTTCGAGGCAGGATAGGCTGTGTTTGGCAGCTCCTACCCAGTTGTGGCAGCAATACTTCAGCCTTGGACGTACTTGGCTTTTATATAGATAAAGAATTGCATCAACAGTGAGATATCTTCTGGGGCGGTAGAAGGCTCCTAACATTTTTAAGCGACCTTGGCAACAGACTTGATATACGTGTACTATTTCAGATCAGGAGTAAAGATAAAGCACAGAAGCTTGTCAAAACATGGAGCATCCCCAAGACGAGAGTCATCCATTTCAATTGATACCAGCTTAGGACAGAGTGTTGATGATGTAAAGATAGGAGCTTGGTTTTAGTTGAATTATAAGTAACCATCCCACATTTCCCGCAATGTACCACGCGCTCAAGATCAGAGGAGAGATATCCCTTCTTTATTCTTTTAAATTTTCGTTACTTACGTTTTCTTTTTTAATCTCATGTTTTCCTATTTATTTTAGATATGTTTTTGCTATTGCTTCTTTATCGTTACCTTATAGCAATTGTACTAATAGTATGTACACTTCGCGGTGTTCTCTATTTGTCTGTTATGTGCTATCACATATTCCTCTTCTATTAATGGATATTCCATTTCTTTTATTGTTTACAAGCCTGGGTATCTGGCGCTGCCCGGGTGTTTAGAGGCATGTGTTGAGCAAAATAATAATAATAATAATAATAATAATAATAATAATAATAATAATAATAATAATAATAATAATAACAATAACAAATCGTAGTATGCAGGCAGTCTCGAACCCGTGTCTCGAAGCGGGAAAAAACGTGAAAAAATAAACATAACCTCTTTGCTGTTGCGTCAATCGCAAAACCGAAAGCGCCGAATGTAAAAATGAAGCCTAGTCAATCGGAAAGAGTAAATTACTTTTAAAAAAATGTGCGAAAAAAGCGTCCTCTCTTTGCAAAAAAATACCCCTTTTGAGGGTGAAGTATTAATGTTTTGTGCCAATTTCCCGATACTTGTCTAAATGTTCGAGCTTAAAAACGATACCGAAGTTATCACGTTCCGACGCGTCTGTCCAATGTTTTAGGCAGACATATATACATACATACATACAAACACACATACATGCGTACATACATACACACATACATACATACATTTAAACAGATAGGTTAGATTAATATTATAGATTATGCTCTTTCCTTTTTAAATTCTGTTCCTTCCTTCTTACCTTCCATTTACTATTTATCTTATATCAGCCGTGACTAAATTTAAACAAAAGCACGCTGTCATTAAGATGGTAAACAATTCCTATCTTCCTCTGGCAGATAGATATGCTTTCTACAAAACAGCAGGATATTCAGCGGCTTATACATTAATCTAGAAAGGTATATTCTTTAGTTTAACATACAACAATGAAAAAAAAAACTCTTAAAAAAATGGAATTAACAACAGCTAGTGTGTTCTTCTGTTTGAAACGAATGTCGTGACAGGACTTTTAACGGTTATCTAAAATGAGCGGCTCCAAATCCTTAATGTATTTTCACTGAGTAGTAGGCAAAATAGAAGATTCTGATGTAGATATAATGATGTGATTAAATAATAAAAAAAGAATATAGCTAACTAATAAATATGGAATAAATCTATATTTCAAATATTTTTAGCCTAACTAATTATTAAACTATTATTTATCTGCCTTGATAGAGTTAAAAATAGACTTCGTAGCCTTGTGGGGGTGTCCTTTTCTCTTCTCTGCAACCTATTTCTCACAGAAAAGATGTTGTGAGTTTGTCTCTGCTTTATCGTTATTTTCATGGCCCGTGCTCGGCTTAGCTCCATTCTATGGTTCCCCCTCGCCAAACTTTCACAAGAAACACCCGTCTAGCAGAAAACAGTATCACTAATTTCCCCCCCTACTCTTTATCTGTGCCTACACCTAAACGGAGAGTCCATGAACAAAGCTTCTTTCTTAGAACTGCACGCCTAATGGAATTGTCTTCCGTCCGTTTTTTTCTGCTTTCCAGCTGACTACAATATGGTTGCCTTCAAGTCTAACGTAAACAAATTTTTGATAAGCCGTTCCATATAAGTTAAAAAATTTACCGAATCTCCATTACTAACGGTTACTATATTGTCCAATTTCTACAGTACACATTTTATCCCTTATCCTCGAGTGGCCTCTTGGCCTTGATAAGTGCTGATGCCTATGTAAAAAAAAAACAAAAAAAAACGATGTACACTATTTTATTACGGTTCAATAAAAAAAAGACATGCATATTTTATTGATTACCCTATCTGGATTTAAATCAGCGTTTGACGAAATTTCTGAGTGTATATGAATGTAAACCGCTTGAATTTGAATCCTTGTATAGTGTGTCTTACATCTTTATTTTCCGAGTAAATACTTCCGGTATACCGTTGAATCTCATATAAATCGTTTCATTCACTCGTTTTTGTTAATGCGTTTATTTACTAACCCGGACCTCTTTTATGTCCGTCTTCCGTTTCTCTAAATACCATCTATTTTCTCTAGTGCTAGTCTAGTTTTATTTTTACTTTAGTCATTGCTTATTTCCTTATTTTATTCATTCTTAGCATTTTCGATTTCATTAATTCTGTTTACTTTAATAGCTTCTTGTTACACTTCATTTAGTTTTATCAATACAGACATCATACTTTTCATCATTTCTCAAATTCTCGCCATTTACATCTCTGCTCTTTAACAAACTGTTTAATCAATACAATTTCATTCACAAAAATGCAAACAAATTTATGAATATATTAATATTTAAAGGCGAAAGACGCGTGCTCGGTTTATTCACTATCATTTCCATTTTTTTTAATTTAATTCATGTCCATATTAATCCTAACTTATTTTTCAAGAGCCTGATTTGCACATATTTCTCCATTCCATATTTTTACATGCGTATACAAAAATATTAATTTGTTTGTATATGTATTCCGTTTATGTAGTTCTCTTTAAATTCTAATAGGTCGGTGCAAAAATAATGTCGTTTTTTGTGCCATTCAACTTCAACTCAAAAAACGACATTATATTTGCACCAATCTGACACTTATCTCGCTTATCTGTTTTAATTCATGAAAATATTTTATCACGCAGAGTAAAGTTCTAAGGACGAACATGTGTGTACTCAAAAGGTAAAAACTCGAAATACTATCAAGTTATATTTTACCCTAAACGTTAATTTTAAAAGGGCGAAAAACACCCGTCTAGCTGAATCAACTGTGAAAAATTCCCCCTACTCTTTATCTGTGCCTAAATCAAAACGTAGATTCCATGAACAAATTTCTTTCTTAAAACTGCACGCATGTGGAACTCTGTTCCGTCTGCCTGCTTCCCACCTGACTACAACTTGGATGTTTTTAAGTCGAACGTTAACAAATTCCTAATGAGCCGCCCTCTTAAGTAAACACGTCATTAAATTTCCACACTAACGCACTGTACTTGCAATAACCCTTTTCCCTAAGTGATCTTTAAGGTCAAAGTTGGAGAGAGAAAATGAGTTAATTTTATTTATATAGATAGAAGATAGAATAGAAAGAATATTAGAGGTGTAGTAATTAGAGTTGGGAAGGTAAAAAAAAATATTGTCAAAATAAGCGATGGAGGAATTGAGAATGAAGAGAGACAGTGGGCAGAATATTTTTAAGAGAGCGTGCATGGCAGCTATACGCAAGTATCGAGCCGTGTTCGAAATGACGTCATAGTGAGGAAATACATTATAAAAAGCACTTTCCGAAGCATGTTCAGGAACAGCTTAGAAACGGCGTTCGAGAGGACTCACATAAAAGAAAAAAAGCATGATAACGATTATGTTGATAATTATAATAAAATATGATATCTATTCGGTAGGTTTTAAAAAGTGTTAAAGTTAAGCAACGATGAGCCTGGCCAATATCAGATGGGTAACCATTTGGGACTTCCAGGTGCTGTATGTGCTTTCCACTTATCTCAGCATTGTTTCCAATCATCCCGGGGGTTCTCCTTGCCAATGGACTCAAACAGTGCCGATTCAAGAGTGGTGTGGTTGAATATTGCGCAGCCCTTGCCTAACCATTACACACGTAGCTGCCCCTGTGGGGGGCACTATTTGTCTTCCGAGACGGATCGGAGACATCGGCATCGAAAAAGTGTATGTATTTGAAAGTAATAAATCGTATGGACTCAAAATGTATAGTGTAGAGTAAAAAAAAATCAAGACAATATAATTCCTGCTTGCATTGTCGCTTCCGTCTAAATTATATATGTAGATTTTAGTTAAATTTCGTTTATATTTATATTAATTAACGTTATCATTCTACCTACAGTTTCTAATAGTCTGCTAAAATTGCATTAATCCTTTTTACTAGCAGTTCTAAAACATTACAAATAATTGTCTTTCAATTGTTAAAGTTTAAAAATGTTATATAATTTTTAAAATCGTGAAACCTAATTGGATGGAGCCTGTTGACATATCAGTATAACCTGACATACGTCACACAATCTACATGTGACCCAATGTATATAATGAGGAGTAGTTCGCATTCTAACAACTACTCACCATTCTTGTTTATGTTTGTAATTAGCTTAGGTAACAAGAAAAGTCCAAAAGATATGCTTTCAAATTTATTAGCTCGAGTTGATCAGAATGGTTGCCAAAATGCATGCTTATGATAATTGAACATCTGCATCTATTACCTGTAGTATGATCTCTCTGTTGCAGATAGTGATGGTGTAGATCCCTACAATAGATGCTGTCATATTTAAACATTAGAACAGAGAAACATCATTAAATTTCTGGCAAAATGCAAATAGAATGTGTGTACGTATGTAGCACCAAAATTGAAGAAAAAAAAATACACACGCTCATTTTAATAATACTATTTCAATCCTTGTAGCCTTCAAATATTATTAAATTAATAAAGCAGAGTTTTTACTAGGGGAACGGCCCTTATATGAAAAGCTTTCGCTCCAGACGCCTATATGCGGCTAATAATCATAGCTGGCAAAACAGCTTGAAAATGGTGGTCGGTATGTGGAAAGGAAAACTCCGAGGCATACCAATCGCACATTTATATGGTACCACATTCGTCTTAGTAATAGTAACTAAGACGAATGTACATTTTGGCGTGAAAACAGAGGAGACTAGTTCTTATTTTTAATGGCCCATTGTGTACCAAAGCAGCATCCTTACGCCTATGTATAACTAATGTTCACAACTGTAAAATTTCCATTACGCATGGCGATGACTAGGGCTGTGACAACAGCACATATTAGTTTCATTGTTTGACTGTTGAGTATATATCCGTTAATATATTATATGTTTGTATACAGACAGATCTGGCTCTCGGTTGATTAACTGCGCCTATGTCGGATATATACCCGAGAGTCAAAAGAATGAAAATAATGTTCTGTTCTCAGAGCCCTAAGAACGAACATGTAAAAAAAAATATTCCGGAGAACTGAAGGTCGTGCATTTGAATTGTGCTACTCCTGTTTTCGTAGCTCTTAAACCTTTTGTGTTAGAAATAAATGTATGCCTTTGTATTTGGAACTATGTTTATTTAATTCAGCAAGATATTTATAAAGAGAAAATCCTTGCCCGTTGAGACCATCACACAATATCTATATTAATGCCTTTGTAGTAATTGTCTGTATTTTTGAGAAGAGGTGTTTTCATTGATTGAGATTGTCGGACTGACTTCCTCATCTTGGTTGTTGGTGTCGCAACGTTTCGGCCGCTTTGCCCACTTGCCGAAACGTTGTGACTCTAACAACCAAGATGAGAGAAGTCAGTCTGACAATCTCAATAAATAATGCATTTGTGTTTGTATTTTACAGTTAAATAAATTAAAGTGAGAGTTTTTAGCAAAGGCTTAACCACAATTGAAATATGAATCTAATAACTCTTCGATTTTTCTTGTTTAAATAAGTGCGCAAGCTGGCAGGTCATACAGGAGCTTATATAATGAGAAATAATAGAGCTTCAATAAATATTATTCAATGAGGTAATAAGCGATTACTTCAACTCCCTTCTTATTCATGTCATCATTTCAGCGAATATTTTTTTGCTGATTCTTTTAAACTGTCTTCTTTTATTAAATCGTTAACGTAAGCAATGAATGTGAATATACAATTTCTGAACTAAAAAGAAATTAAATTTTCCATTCAGATAGAGTTGATTGGGAATAAGACATCGTAGGCGTTAACTTAGAGTTGCTGTATGATGCATTAACAGGGAAGCAGTTCCGCAAAGCTGCACATCCGTTTCTGTTTAGGTGCCTTTATTGTCGCCAACGATAAAAGGATTTACAAAATGATTACGTTCCATCGAATGTAAACGTTTCGTCACTTAAGTAAAGCAGATAACTGAACATTGGAAGCGACGTAGATAGGTGTTCGTTAGATGCGGCCATTTAATTTACGAGTTTCACGATTGAAATATTATCCGAAAAAATTGCATAAGAGATTAGAAAGAGGCGCATTATGTCTTAAGGATAGAAGTTGGAGCGTAAAAATATTTACTCGTCCCCCGACAAAAGGGTGATTGACATGTCAATTCACCAGTGTGTTCGCTCGTTTGTCTGTCCCTCTGTCCGCATTTTCCCAAAAACTACGCCTTGGATTTTTTGTAAATTTTGCACAAACATTAAAAATGATATGAGTAAAAAAAATAACAGAACTGATTTTCCGATAAAACTAAGAACGCCTTTCCCCATTAGAGGTGCCTTTCGCGTTAGAATTGCTAAAATTGTCAGTTTGGTGTTTATTAAAAATATGATGCCTTGGATTTTTATAAAATTTCCTGAAAGGCTGTAACTATCTGATTTCTATATAATTTTGTTTGTCTATACTTCGCGATAACTCTTTGTTGTTGTATAGGGGCTCTTTTAAGGCTAATAAACAGCACTTTTTTGACTATTTTACCATATTTGTCCAAAAAATCTGTGTATGGCGATTTTGCAGCTTTGCATGGTGCTGAACTGAAATTGAAATATGTTGCCTTGAGGGCATTTTGGGCTAAATTGTGTGGGGAGCAAATGGTGAATTTAGTCATTTATTTTTATTTTATTTTTTTTTTTTTTTGCACGGTGCAGAACTCAAATTTACATATGTCAAGGCCTAAAACTGCACCGTTCGTTAATTTTCCCCAGGATTTTACGTAACCTGGGGATTTGGGGACTAAATAGGGGGGGGGCAAATTCTGAACTTTTTAAATGTTTTTTTAACTGTGTATTCACGGGGGACCAGGCATGCTTCACTTGTTTTAAGCAAATCCGCCGTAGGCTGATAATGTGGAGATTACAGACATCGGTGTATTTTAATGATTTAAAACCAAGATATGCATACTTCTTGTGATATTGAATAAAAATACCAATTTACATATTATAAGTAGAAATCTCTACATTGTGTGTGTGTGTCTGCGTTTCTGTGTGTGTTTCCCTATGTACTTCAGAACGACCGGATCGATTTTTATTTTTTATACACAGATACTCCTTCATTATCTGGAAAGGTCTTTAATAAGATTTTGTATCGGGATGCCTCTGATAAGTATATAAAATTCTTCATCGATAAACGGAAAATCTAATTAAAGAAGAGGCAGTACTATTTACAACAAAGTTATCAGCTTACAAAGCCTGATATCACAAGTTATTGTATAAGTTTGATCACACGACACGCAGACTCCTCCGACGTATAAATGCAACTGTATAATATTTAATAAGAGAGGGCCGAGTGGAATGATCTACACATACGAGAGGCACCATAGTAACTATTGAATATGTGTTGAAAACAGGAGAAATACTAATTTTGGTATATTTTTTGGTATAGAGCACCTGTCTAACACCGAAACGTGATCAACATGTTTTATGATTAAATGTAGTTAGAATTTTCAGTTACGACAATTCTGTATTTACACAAAATTCAATATGTAACTGCTTGTTTGGTATTGTCAGCGTAAGTATTTCGGCAGCAATTGGAATTTTGATCGTAACTTGATTGACATGATGAACTATTAATTCTAATTTTAACAAAAAATGTATGCATAATTTATGTTTATATGAACATTATCACTTACGAATGAATGCGTAATTCGTTTTTACAACGTGTGTTGATTACGGTGAATAATTTAAATTTCTAATGTGCGGAAATTTGAATAGGGGTTAGAGTTGGGGTTAGGATTTAAATAGAGCCTATTTGAGGTTATTTACAAATAGTCTGTTTTACACTATACGATCTGTTGTGGGTCTGAGGGGAGACGAGTTCTTTCAGCTCGAGAATTTGATACTAGTAAATGATTGGAGCTGCGATCTACAGAAAATCTCAATGCTTCTATGATATATTTTTAATCATCTATTTAGCAAGCGCTTATATTCAACCCCTTCTTTCTTACATTAAAAGTAAACTTAAATAATAGTTTAAAAATAAGCACAAGGAGATGCCCAAATTTTACACTGTTACATATCTCTCGGGGTATTTATATAACTTCAATCTCTTAGCAACTTATATATATATATATATATATATATATATATATATATATCTTCAGACTTTTTCGTCCCTGTCGTTGGGGCATTAGAATACGCCGACTGACCCCCTGCAGAGGGTAAAAGTCCCTCAATGAGGGTCCTGGATATGACCTTAAACTATATCCAGTGGTAAGGCCCCAGCGTGTGGGCTTTAGGGAGTGTGGAGCCACCCTTTAATTACCATTGCTCCCAGGTCCACTCTGACCCGGAGTGGTAGTACCAGTTAGGGGCCCAACTATGGGTTAAATAGAAACCGACGTGAAAACAACAAATATATTCCATTAAAAAAATTTTTCTTCAAAATCTTTGGATTCGGCATTAGATAACCCGAAAAGGGTTGATATGCCGTAAAACAAAACAACCAACCAACCAATCAGTCTTTTTTCTTAAAGTGGTGTTGTCATCGCTATAGTTTCTATAAACTATTATCATGGCGTGTTCTCAATAATTGTCTTATGTAGTACCCGCTTTCTTTTGTTTCAGCTCGTTAGTCTTGTTGGTTAAACTAAGTCGCTGTTTTGATACCACTTTTCACACCGCGTCTATTTCTAGTACATTCTTACCAAGAACGCGAAGCTTGTAAACGTTTCTTATGTTAACTATCTGTTGCTTTAGTCGTTTAATATTGGTCAATATAAATTTCTTTCTTTTTAATCTTGTTAATTAACTTTGTTCCTATTTGTATCTTAAACCAAGCAGCTTTACACCTTGTCCAAAGCAACTTAAAAACTCTCAATTATTTACTCTGCTAAATGTCGTTTCATGTCTACCTTCATGTATATCAATATGAAAGCACAATACTTGAAATATTAAAATGAAATATGAAATATAATACAATTAAATGCCAACAATATATACATTAAAATAGTATATAAGATAACATTAATAAAATCATTAGCTACTAGAAAGTTAAAATATCTATATAAGCGTTCCTAGAGTATACTTTTTTGTTAATTCCAAAAATTTTCTGGAACTTTTTCCCGCATTTACTGTAAATAGAATTATATGTGTTTGTAAAAGAAGCATGCACAATAGATATTCGTTTGAACAACAGACGTTACAGTGTGATAGACGGGTGCATTGATTTGTCATACCAGGTCCGCGATGACTGAGCCACTTAAAAATTCAAGAGATCAGACATTAACATACATAAAAAATAAAGTAAAAGTGTTAAATATTAAACTGCGCAAACACATAAAATGGAAGTATTCAAGATTATACTTTTGAACAATTTAAATGTCAGCCGTATACGAGAAAGAGAAAATTTAACATTAGAATTTCTAATTACTTGACAAATCTCCAATAGACGTCATATTTGGTAGAAGTAATTTAATTTTTTTACAGCGAAATTATACAAAGACAGTATATAGACATTTACTAAATAGAAAAGGGAGAAGTAAAATTCTCAATTGCGTCTATACGTGTATTGAAAATATAAAAACTAACGAATATAAGGTATTTTAGTATATTTAGCATATATATATATATATATATATATATGTGTGTGTGCGTGTGTTTGTGTGTGTGTGTGTTTCTCCTATACATATTGATACCTAATCTATGAAATCATTTCTGCAGAATAATAACCGTAATTACTGTTTGTCATGGATAAAACCAAGTCAACAAAACCAAACTTGTTCTTACTCTCGGCTACCAGGAGTAACAATTTGATAGACAATTATCAAAATACTCCTAGAGAAATCTAAGAGTGGTTGTATTAATTGCCACCCACAAATGTATTCGAACAAATTGTTTCTGTATAGACATACCTTGAGTTCCTTATAGTACGTCTTACATGACGTACAAAGAAAAAATGGAAAATGAAAAAAAAACTCACACACACAACCCCCCATATATATATATATATATATATATATATATATATATATATATATATATATATATATATATATATATATATTGGTTTCCTGTTTTAAAGATGTTGGTTAATAGGAAATTTAATAATGAAACAATACGTTTAGAACGCCAACAGACACAAAGAATAAACACTTTAAAAGAATGTTTAACAATATATTTCGGTGAAAACAGGCCTTCATATATTTTTTCTCTTACGCCCCATATTGTAAACGTGACAAGTCCGTTTGTTGTTGTTCAACAGTGTTTTTCTTTCATACAAAGTCCACGAATCTACTTAGGACGTGCGGTGGGGAATTTCTTATTAGTGTCCTGTGATAAGACGTTACTGAATTGGAAAATAAATAGAAATACGTACGTAAAAATACGTTTGAAAAGCAATCAAACGCAAAGAATAAACACATTTAAATAATGTTTTCAATATAATTTGGAAAAAAACTCGCCTTTATCATTTTTTTTTCTCTTACGCCGCATGGTAGACTGTTAGCGGGACAAGTTCCTTTGTTGTTCAACGAGTTTGTTTTTTTTTTTTTGTTTTTTTTTTAGTCTACGAAAGCATTTGGCATGTGCGAAAAATGAAATATTTTACTGCTTTCCTGTTTTTAAGAAGTTATTGAATTAGATATTAAATAGAACTAGTGATGCAAGAATACGTTTATAAAGCCATCTAACGCAAAGAATAAATCCTTTTAAAGAATGTTTATCAATATATTTTGGCAAAAACTCTCCCTTATAAGAATTTTATTCTCTTACACTCTATGCTTGTAATGTTAGCGGAACCAGCCTGTCTGCTGTTATTCAACGGTGGTGTTTATTATAGAGTCCAGGAATGCATTTGACGTGTGCTGAAAATAAAAAAAAACATCTGGAAAGATTAGTTTTCGCAGAAATAAATTGATAAACATCCATAAAAAAGCTTGTTATTTACATTAACGAAACTTATGTACGTGTTTCAACGTCTTTCAAACAAAACAAAAATCCAATATTATTTTCAGCCCACACTAAATAGTTATCGAACCTGTGTGACAAATTCGATTTCGTTGTATCTAATAAAATAAGTTTCAGAGAGGTGAACATTTAAAAAGAGAGATTTGCCAGTCGTAATGTAAATATACGTGGTTTTCAATCAGTAGTATATGTTAGGGGCAATATGGTAATTGATGATGCATTCGCTCTATGAAATCTGTTTGAATGAAAATAGTATATTTAACCTTATTTCCGACACATATATGAGAAAGTATAAAGCAGTGAAAAACGCGGAGAATGTAGTCCCCCTAAATAAATGTTAAATAACTAATCTCTCTCAAAAATTGGACGGCCAATGATTATATACATATATCTTGAGAAATAAACACAACGACCAGGCAAATTTCCAGTTTCCTTTTAAAATGTATTTCATTTGAGTCTGGTATGTTATTGTGATTATGAGCTAAAACTCTTAAAACAATATTTAAAAGATTAAAAAGAGATTTGTTTCAGGGGCTCATTCTTTAATATATATATATACATACATATATATATATTATATGAGAGAGAGACAGAGAGAGACAGATAGACAGATTAGGCAGAATGTTTTCCTTGAAGCAAGTTAATTGAACAACAGGGACAATTCCTGTGCGTTTCTCTTACACTCGTTTTTCTTTTTTTTTTTTTGACGGGACAATGTTTGAACATTGTGTTCGAGTGTGAAAAAATGTGCGGTATTTGTGAACGCTTTCGACTTCCATAAGTCGTTTATCTTATATAACTCGCACAGAATATTCTAACACGGGCCTACCAACAATAAAACAGGAATTATGCCTGCTCTTCAATGAAACATATATATATATATATATATATATATATATATATATATATATATATATATATATAACTACTTCATTTACTCACATAAAATAATTATACGAAAGTATAGATTTATACGTAAACTTTAAGTATTTACTTCAAAAGTGCTCAATACATAGGTAGAGTTAGTTAGTAAGTTATAAAATATATATGGCGATTAAGCTACACTGAATATTCGGCGTTTCATCCACTATAGGATTCGTCAGGCTTATGCGACAATCCTGTGGTTGTTTCTCGTTTTTTATATATGTTGAGGATTTTAGTTAGCCAATCAGCTTTCTAGTATCCACTGCGCCCCTTCCTATCAGCCAATGGGCATGCATTTTATCGAACAAAGGATCTGTTTAAGAACTAGGTTAGTGGTTTAAGGCAAACGATTTTCCTCATGTCTGCTCTTTTTTGATATAAATATACATATGTGTGCACATATACATGCATACATACATATATATGTGTGTGTGTGTGTGTGGTTGTTTATGTATATCCATGTTTATTTGATTTATTTATTTGTTTGTTTTCAGTTGTTTTTGTTAGTTTTAAAGCTATTTTGTATCGCTATCCTAGAGTAAGTTTTATTTTGTGAACACAGTTGTTTGCTATTTCTCGTCTACAGTTTAATAGATTTTGGGGTTCTTTAAAGTACAGAATAGCAACTTTTTAATGAAAGCATAATTTACATGGTTCGTCTCAATGTCTGCACGTGGTAGCTTGTCTTATTATTTTCCTTCGACTACCGGCGAATGTCCGCTTTCTTTGAGTTCCCAGTATTTATTCGCTAGTGTTGTTTTTATACTGTGTTTTTTTATTTTTTTATTTTTATTTTATTTCTTTTTAAACAACACTAGCGAATAAATACTGGGAACTCAAAAAAAGCGGACATTCTCCGGTAGTCGAATGGAAAGTAATAAGACAAGCTACTACGAGCAGACATATAGACGACCAATGTAAATTATTCCTCCATGAAAAATTTGCTATCCTGTACTTTAAATAACCCCAAAATGTATTAAACTGTAGACGAGAAATAGCAAACAACTGTGTTCACAAAATAAAACTTACTCTAGGATTGCGATACAAAATAGCTTTAAATTAACAAAAACAATAGAAAACAAACAGATAAATAAATCAAATAAACATGAATATACATAAACGACCACACACACACACACAAATATATATATATATATATATATATATATATATATATATATATGTATGTATGCATGCATGTGTGTACACATGTGTATATTCATATTAACAATGGCGCAGAAATGAGGAAAATCGTCTGCCTTAAACCACTAACCAAGTTCTAAAACAGATCCTTTGTTCGAAAAAATGCATGCCCATTGGCTGATAGGAAGGGACGCGGTGGATACTAGAAAGATGATTGGCTAACAAAAATCTTCAACATTTCTAAAAACGAGAAACAACCACAGGATTTTCGCATAAGCCTGACGAATCCTATAGTAGATGAAACGCCGAATATTTAGTGTAGCTTAATCGCCATATATATTTTATAAATTATCATATATATATATATATATATATATATATGTGTGTGTGTGTCTGTGTGTGTGTATATGTATATATATATATATATATATATATATATATATGCATATATATATGTGTATATATACTTGTGGGTATGTATGTGTGTAGATAAAATGTGTCAACTTTTGAAAACTAATGTATTTTACATTTCATGCATATTTTTATTTATTTAATTGTCTCTTGAAATTTATGGTGGTTTTTATTGTATATGCGCGCATTGGAAGAATAAAACAGACTATACTTGGAAAATATTTCGAAATAGTTGAAAAATTCCACAAAATATGAATGAAATAAAACTATGTTTTGACATATAATAAAATCATTAAATAAAGATTAGCATTTAAAAAAACAAACGATTATAATCTAATTGTGTTTATTGCGTTTTAAATTACCATTATATATATATATATATATATATATATATATATATATATATATATATATATATATATATATATACAAATATTATTGAATAGCACGGAATTATTCTGTTTTACAATTTTCCTTTTTATCTTCTCCAATCTTCGAATATTCCTTTTTTGTCTTCTCGAATATAAACAACACGCCTTGTAATGAAAAGCAACATTTCGCAAACGAATGACCTGTTGGAAAGGACCAATGTAGTTTACAAATTTAGCTGCCCAATAGGAGATTGCATCTCCAATACTAGGACCTACGTTGGTTCAACAACTAACACATTGTCGCGAATATTGTCTCCTCACCTCTCTGACTCTAGTTCCATATCACCACATTTGTAAGGGGCATGGCTGCCAACATTCGGAATTTCGAAGAATTATGGTAGAAAATACAAGAGTATTGCAGAGTTGGAGAAATGTAAATTGGCTAAGAATACCCGGAGCATTGTACATTAAAACAAAGAAGCCTCAAATAAATAATATAAATTATGAGTGCAGCGGGAAGGTCTTGAAATGTTTGGGATAAATGTTTAAAATGTATATATGTGTTTGTATATATAAATGTGTTTAATATATGTAAACAAATGTCCGCCCACCTAACTTGTATCAAATTGCCACGTGACTAGGAGAAATGCACATATAAGTTAATTAAAAAAGCAATATCTACATATATTTCTACAATATGCCTGAAGATGATAGAAGTACTTCTGTCGAAAGCGCTCACGATTATGGATACAACATATACAATTTCGAGAAGAATACAAAAAGGACTATTCGGAGATTGGAGAAGATAAAAAGGAAAATTGTAAAACAGAATAATTCCGTTAGTCTAAATAAGAAAATGCTGCCTAAATATACACAATATATTTATTTATATATATATATATATATATATATATATATATATATATATATATATATATATATATATAGAGAGAGAGAGAGAGAGAGAGAGATACAAGAATATTAGGTTATAGGCCTATCATATTCATCCCCGCGAAACCACTTTTAAAAATCGAAATAATTATATAAAGCTATAGATATAAAATGCTGATTCTTAATGCCGAGTTGGTTGATGTAATTTTATTTAGAAACTTAAATATATTGTTTTATTATTGAATTGATTATTACGACATGTTTCGTATCGTAGGTATTGTCTTTTATAATAGAAAGCTGAATCCCTTTTCTTTTTTTATAATTTGTATTAGATGCTATGGTATAGTACTGCTTGCCCTATCAGTTTTACCATCTAAAATGAAATGAAATTAAACTTATATGCTCCGCGTCGTACTGTTTGCATTGTTGAGTATATGTTTATACACATTTTTTTTTAATTGCCTCTTGAAATTTATGGTGGTTTTTATTGTATATCCGGAGGCCCCACCAGACACAACTGCATGGTCCAGATCCATTCACCAAATGGCAATACAGCAATCCCAGTACTTTGCGCCTGCTGATAGGACAGCCTTCTTAGTGGTTAATCCAAGGTTCGGGTCCCTGACTATCAGGCGGATAACGTCAGCCCAGACAAAACGTTTACCTCCAGCACCCTTACTAGTGACATGGCCACAAGGACATGCATAGGGACCGAAAAATTTCCGACATCTCAGCCTACTGGTCACCAAGTACTACCGACCTTAAAGCAGCTTTTTCTTCACCCTTTGTCAGAAAAATCACTCATTTGAATGAGGACTGAGGGACAAAAAACGAGAAGCGAAAGTTACTGGAGCTGCCGATAACACATCCACGGTATTCTCTACTCTCTATTAAAAAAAAAAAAAGTTAAGAGAAACAGGGAGGAGGGGAATGGGTACAAGGGACTTATTTATATCTAAGTAGTAAGTCCGGTGTAAGTTATCAATTCACGACACTTTTGAGGATATTTTAATGCACACCCACACACCCACACACACACACAGACACACACACACACATATGTATATATATATATATATATATATACATCTATGCATATATGTATTTCTATAGAAATATATTATCTTATAAAATATACCAATCCTGATTTAAGAAGTTCAATGTAATTACAGAGAAATATAGATAATAAATAACACAAAACTATATTCCAAAATTCATGATGTTGAGCATCTTATAATGCATTCTTTTAATGCAGTTGACTCTTACAGTTCTTGACAGTGTCTGTTTCGTAGCACAAAATCAATCAATTAATTACTGTATTAATCAGATTATAGTAACAGATTCACCGATTGATATAATTATCAAGTGATTGATTTTGCGCGACGAAACAGACACTGTCAAGAATTGTAAAAGTCAACTGATTTGAAGGAATAATTACTAAGATGTTCAACATCATGAATTTTGGAATATACTTTGTAAAAGTCAACTGAATTAAAGGAATAATTACTAAGATGTTCAACATCATGAATTTTGGAATATAGTTTTAGGTCATTTATTCTCTCTCTCTCTCTCTCTCTCTCTATACATATGTATATATATATATATATATATATATATGTATATAGAATGTGTATATATATGCGTGTGTGTATATATCCTTGAAATGAAACGTACTAATGTGTGCATGTATAATACATATATAAATACATGAAAGATGTATATTTCAGTGTAGAATTTCCAATTTATGACAACAAAAAAAGAGAAAGAGAAAATCGAAGATCAGAAAATATCTTTGATTTTAATAAGACGTCTGATCTTATAATAATTCTAAAAAATAAAGATTTGGGATTAAAATCTTTGTTTAAAACATTTTTCATAAACATTTTAATCCGTAATCCACAAGCCGATAGTGTAAGACGTGTTTTTGACTGAGAGTAATTTCACTTATATAAAACATCCTCGTTTTTTTTGTTGTTTTCTTTTTCTAAATTTTATCAAACAAAATAAATATGTTCAAATGGTTGTTTGATTTGATTATCAGACTGAATGAAAAAGTAGCATTTCATGAAATTTAGATTCGTCGAGGAAAAATACAAGTTCATCTTCATCGTGAGATGGGTAATGATCATTGATATATATATATAAATCGACATGTTTGTGTGTGGGGGTGTATATGTGTGTATTTGGTCACGAATAGGCTCCTATATGGTTGACTATTTAAAAAAAAACTGATAACATATAATGATAGAAGATGTATCGAGACACAGGAATGGGTATCTTTGATCGGGCAGATCCGTGGTCCATTAAAATTGTGGGGTTTGCGTTCGCGCCTGGTCCAGAATGTAAGGAAATTAAAATATTAAAAATTAAAAAAAAAACACGTTTACAAGTGTGTTTGATATAGATGTACATAAGAATACTTTGATAAGTATGTTTTAATTTAAATTGGGATGGTATAATAAAATTGTGCGGTCTGCGTTCGCGCCTGGCCTCAATAGAATGAAAATAGGCACAAACTTTAATACATACATTTCATATCTCTCCGCATAAGTATACTTTGATAATTATGTTTCAGTTTGAAGAAATGTGGTATAATAAAATTATGGGGTGTTCGTTCGCACCTGACCTCCATAGAATGGAAATATGTCACAAAGTTTTACAAGGTTTTTCTGATATAGATCCACATGATATTGTGATAAGTTTTTCAGTGTGAACAGGTATGGTATAATAAATTCTGGGGTTTATCTATTTTATTTTTACTTTCATCATATTTTGCTTTGGTTTTGATACCCCCAAATTCAACCCAATTTTACAACCCTTCTTTTTCATAATCTATCATACTTTCATAAATCAGAGTCCATTTTCTGTAGGCTGTTTTGCACCTAGTCAACGACGGGTACTTTTGCTAGTATATATATATATATATATATATATATATATATATATATATATATATATATATATGATATGTGGAATATAATCATTGTGGACAAACAAAATTGAATAAAATTTGTGATAGATCATCTGGTCGCGTTTTCTTACGTCTATCGATTAATCCTTCATCACTTAGTGTCAATATATATTAGTATTTTTTAACACTGCGTATAAAAAAGAAATATCTCATTCCTAGTACTCCAACGAATTCCCTCAAGTCTTATATCTGTAGCTTGTTCTGACAGGTGAAAATGTATGAAACAAATACTGGCGGGCTTTCAGACTTACGTTAAATAGCATTACTGAAATATAACTACTGTTTACATTGGACTCTTAGTGCTAAAAATATCTGATACAGAACCATAGCAAAAATCTTGGAAAGCTGTTCAAGTTCTTCCTAAGAAACAAATAGTATCCGAAACATTGTTAAACGTCGTTATTATTCCTAGCATTTGAAAACTCATGAGTATCAGTCTTGTTACATAGGTGATATAACGGTAGATTAAACTGATAGATATTATAAATCTTACCTGTCTCTTCAAATGAAGGTAGTGCGTGTGTATCTTTTTATGTCTGCCTAAAACTTTCGAAAGCAGTGACGGATTTTCACGAAATTGGTATCGTTTTTAAAGTTCGACCATTCGGACGACAAATGCCGAAAAATTAGCAGACAATTAATTCCTTCAGTCTTAACTGGGCATTGTTTTTACAAGGAGGGGTGGTTATCTTGCAAATCTGTTCAAGTTCTTCCTACGAAACAAATAGTATCCGAAACATTGTTAAACGTCGTTATTATTCCTAGCATTTGAAAACTCATGAGTATCAGTCTTGTTACATAGGTGATATAACGGTAGATTAAACCGATAGATATTATAAATCTTACCTGTCTCTTCAAATGAATGTATTACGTGTGTATCTTTTTATGTCTGCCTAAAACTTTCGAAAGCAGTGACGGATTTTCACGAAATTGATATCGTGTTTTAAGTTCGACCATTCGGACGACAAATGCCGAAAAATTAGCAGACAATTAATTCCTTCCGTCTTAACTGGGCATTGTTTATCAAAGGAGGGGTCGTTATTTTCGTCAATATTTTCGAAATTCATACTCTTTTTTCGATTGACTAACCTTAATTTGAACCTTAGCCCCTTCACGTGTTACGCTGAACGCAACGACAAATATGTCACGTTGTTTTTTCTTCACGTTATTTTCCCCTTTCGCGGTACGGGTTCGAGCCTACTTATGCGCTTACTGCCACTTTTTTTTCTTTGCTCAACACACACCTTCAAATTCTAAGGCAACGCTAGGCACACAGACTAGTCTTAAGCAGAAAAAAAAACACTACACTGTAAAAACCCATATTGGTTCATTGATGCGAAATCTTTTTTAAAGAGATAAGTGTAATATAACACATGCCAAAGGAATCAATTGACGAGGTTGTGTCTCTAAAATAATAGATCTGGTCACGTTAATGACAATTCATGGTGTCTTGCATAAATGGTTGTTTGAAAATGTTTTTATTTACTGTACATACTAGTACAAACAAACGGAAATCAGCGAGTAGATAAATGCAAACACTTATATATTTTCTTAAGTATGGTTTTACTAAGAAGGCACTGTTGCATACAAAAAGTACAGTATAGAGATCACGTCAAATGTTTAACGAGTGCATGGGCCTTAAATACTGAGTACCGATTTGTAGAAAAAAGATATATTAACGAGGGCAAAGCTGATCACGTAAACCTTTTAAAATAGTACTGGAGCGAAATGACGTAATGTAATTTGTAAAGATATAGCACACCAAATTGGATATTTCCTCTTTCCCTTAGACGTAAAGGATAGCGAGGTGAACGTGGCATTGCGTGCCGATAATCAATTATCAAAGTGCGTGTGCCCCAATCATCTATCCTGGGCTCAACTATCTACATGACCTATATTCCCAGAAATTAATTTTGATATCGTTTCTTGATATTCATGAAGATAACACTAGCATCTATTGCAAGACTTCAAAAGCTAGGAATGACTAAAGTTTTCTGAGATATTTGACCACATAGAGAAATAAAGTAAAAATGCCTCGTTTAATTTAATCCACCCCAAAATCAAGATTCAATCCTAATACCACTGTCGCACCGATTCCTTCTTCGCCCCAATTCGGTTTCTCTTCTTTTCAAAATAGCACTTGTTTGTTAAGCTGCTAAAACTGACCTTTATCTTAAACCTAAAACGAAAAACGTACATTAAAGATGTTTCCAAGCTTGTTTCCAATACGGTTAGAATAATCTATGACTGTATAAAGATTTTCTTTGTTTGTAATGAAATTAGTTGTGTAATATATCACAAGATAGAGTAGCTTCTCACATTTAGGAAGAAACTGTTAAGAGGACTTTTTATTTTCTTTGTCAGTTTTAAACACAGCCTTTGAAATCTATTAAGCTTAACTTTTTTTCATCTTTACGAAGTCTTTATCGGTATTTCATGTTTTGTTATTCCTAAAAAAAAACAACACTGTCAACAAATTCACCCACTCCCTATCTGTGCTTAACCAATTCCATGACAAATATACTGTGTTTAAAAACTTCGGCTGATTTTCATTTGACTACCAAATATCATTTTCAAGTCACATGTAAACAATTAAAGAATGTATTTTACTGCTAGCGGTCCAAATTCATTTCAATCTTAAATAACACAAGCATGAGTGCCCGGCGTTGTCCGGGTGTTAGGAGGTATGTTGTATATTATAGGAGATTATATAAACAGAGAGATATTAAAACGTGTATGTGAGGTATTGGTCTTTAAACGGACAGATAATAAACGTATTAATCGTATGTATGTTGTTTAGCCAAGAGGATATGATATTGGCGTGTAAACTGAGTCATGTTGTATCAGACTTATCACACAGAAATATTCTACATTCATATATAAGAAGAATGATATATGCTCCATACCTTATTTCTTGAAGAGTTCTTCTACCTTCCTGCTGCTCCGTGACGAACCATGAAACAACCAGCACCATCCAGTTGAGACATCTGTTTTTACTTGTGAAACAACGAAACAACTTTTTATATTTTTATAATATAAATTTATTACAGTTGCCTCAAATGGTTTTCACAGGATCTGCAGTTCGTCTACATTTTCTATTCTTACAGCCCGGCCCTAGCTGTCTTTCCAACCCTGTCTAGATCGTCTGTCAGCTTTGGTGATCAAACCTCAACTCTCTATATCTCTACAAAACCAACTACATCACGTGTTCTTTTACGTCCCCCCATTACGTGTCTCCAACACCCCTAATTACCTCATCTAGTTATTTGTTTATCCAAACCCTAAACAATGTTGACATTTATTTTCTATTTTCGCATTCCTTTTGCGATTCAACCTCAATCATCTCTTCCCCAATTTAATTATTTATTAGTCTAAGCATAATAACTGATCTAGAGGCCATTCGTCGCTGAAATTAATTAATTATTATTATTATTAGTAGTAGTAGTAGTAGTATTAATAATAATAATAATAATAATAATAATAATAATAAAAAGAAGAAGAAGAATACTAATGTTTTGACTTTTGGTCCTGCTTGCCACAGTTAACATATATAATACGCTATGATCACATTCTCAAAGTGTCCTAACATTACAGGCATATGTTGAGCAATAAAGAAATGAATAAAGTGGTAGTAGGTAGTAAGGCTCGAACCGGAACTGCGTAGGAGGGAAATAAAGTGAAAAAAACGTGACGCATTAGATGTTGCGCCCATCGTCAAAACGGAAGTGGCGGAGGTTTAAATTAAGGTTAGACAATCGAAAAGAGGCGATGACTTCCGAAAATATCGGCAAAAAACGTAACCCCTCCCTGTAGAAAAGTGCCCAGTTGAGGGTGGAATTAATGTGTTGGACAATTTTTCGATATTTTTCGTCCGAAGTGCCCAGCTTCGAAAGGATACAGATCTCGTGAAAATCCGTCGCTACTTTCTAAAGTTTTGCTAGACACACACTCATATATACATACATAAAAGAAAACAGAGAGGTGAGAAATAAAAGATAACTTTTTTTCTGTGTGTTAAATATTCTTGTTAGGGTTGTGTTGTATAAAATAATGTGATTTCCTTTTTATATGCTATTTTCAGATAACGGGTACATTTGCAGCATAATGTTTTGCATCCTGGTAACCGGCGCTTCTATTATTATATCATTTAGTTTTATGTTTCTGGCAAAGTAGGTTGAATTGGGGTTTCCGTAACACTAACACCATAGCTAGATAGTTTTATTTATCTTGAAGTTAATTTATAACATTTTATATCCATTGGGTGAATCCATTATAACAGATAAGTTATGAAGTTAGAATATTTACCAGTTTTACTGATGCCAGCTAAAGAGACGAACACATAAGCATGTTGCTCCTTCGTTTGCTTCGCTTTTGTTTTATTATTAACAAACATGTGACTAAGGAAGGAATATTCTATTATAAAAATGTACCGATATTGATTTATACCATACTTTTTCCAATGGTAGAAATATTTCGTTTTTTCTTTAATGACGTCTATTGTGAGCATTCTATCCCCATTAGCCTCTTCTTAGGTAACAACTTTTATTTGATTCTTTATAAAACAATTGCAGTTTAAGTCTTAATGCGTACGAAAGCACAATATTTGCATCATTGATAAAATGACATGCGTTGGAATAATTGACAATAATAAGACATGGGAACATTATTTCAATACGTTACACAGAATACCATGTTTACACACACACACCCACACACACGTATATATATATATATGTATATATATATATATATATATATATAAATATATATATATATATATATATATATATATATATACATATATATATATATATATATATAAGAGTAGGTAGAGTAGTTTGCTTGGATCATTGTTGTTTTTTTTTCCGCCATCTTGTATCCACTTTTGTCCTTTGAAAAAGAGAGGTCCCTTTCTCTCGATATTAATGAAAGTTCCATACCACCCACGGACTTTATATACACCGGACATACCAGCAACTTGGTGATACATAATTATACATTGAGGTGAGGAGAGATAGACAAATAAAGGCTAGACACTCCTCTAATCAAGCATACCCGTCTACATTTGTTTGTTTGTTTTTTTTTTGTTTCCTTTTTTTACTTTCATGAATCCGGCCTTTGTCTTTGGCTTAAAAAAAATTATATATATATATATATATATATATATATATATATATATATATATATATATATTACTGCATAAACTTTGTATAAAATTGTCATCTATTAGTATGTTTTTGGGGGGAGACTGTCCAACTTGGTCTAAGCTTTAAATACGCTTAAATATAATATTCATTCAGATTTCGTATCTAATATTATACGGTCAATTCTCCATCAGTTACTTCATAGTTTCAGACTGAGACGTTTTCCTCTGACCGTTAGTCAGTCCGATATTTAATAGCTAAGATTTAACAAAAATTAATATACTAATGTATATATATATATATATATATATATATATATATATATATATATATATATATTTGCGCATGCATAGAGACGCACTTTATTCGTACTTACGCTTGTAATGCCTATAATGAAGTAGTAAAGTAATCGTTAAATTAAGTAGAATTTGATTGTATATAAAGACGACTAAACATAAACTTGTTTATATTTTATTTGAGGGCAAAAGTGTTGTGTTTAAGCGGGAAACATGCCAGGGAAACAGTGTTCCGAAGACGTCCAGTTCTGTTAACGAAACTTTGTTCATGAAATTAGCGTTTACATTTGAACAATGATAGAAAGGGGGGTATAAAATTGTAACAGTATATTTATTTGTGAAGCTTTACAGCGTGGCCCAAGCATGAACTACTCTTCAATACAATATTAATTCTGATTCCGTATATAATATTATACGTGCAATTCTCCATCAGTTATTTCATTGCATTGTCGGCATTTGGCGAAGTGGGGCGACCTTCGGTCTACTATGGGGTACAGTTTCAAAATGAAGATAGACAGGCAGATATAGTAAGATTTCTAAATGATTTTTTTCTCTCTTTAGGTGTAAATACTCCTTTAGTTGTACGGGAAAGACGAATATATACATGTTTCCATAATTAATTAATATATTTTATTTGTATTTTTCAGGTAAGAACATTTGTTTTGGCTTTCTATTCATCCGCAGGATTTGCTGAGATAAGTATATTTCAGATCTATTAAAAAATGGTTGTGTTATGTTACGTGATCGCATTAATTGAGATGAGTACCGTAATTACATAAATAAACCATGCCTGTTTTTCCTTGGGTTACCACATATCAAAGTCCGAAGGCCACTCGAAAATAAATGTTTATGCATGTAAAATAACAATAAAGTAACCGATAAATGGGGGGAATTTCTTTTTTTTATAAAGACGACTTAACGTGAACTTGTTTACAATATATTTGAAGGCTAAATTTTTTTTTTTAGCCGGGCAAGCTGCCAGTGGAAAAGTGTTTCAAAGACCGATAGTTTTGGTAAACGAACTTTATTCATGGAATTTGCGCTTACATTTAGGCGCAGATAGAGTATGAGGAAATCATATGTAGTGGTTTTAGCTAGTGGAGTGCTTTATATGAAAATATGGCAAGGAAGGGGCATACATTATCGTTCAGACGAGCACTTGAATCAATATGTGTAAATATGTGAAAAATGCCATGTGATCTATGTTAAATAACTGATATACAAATAATTATCACATATATTGGAAATCACTGCTGTAGATATATGTATATATTTGTAATAATGGTGCATTCATATCATATTGTTGATGTCCCACTAGTAGATACACCCAGATTTACTCGGGCCCTATGCATTGTTTATAAATTTATGTGCATATATATATATATATATATATATATATATATATATATATATATATATAATCGGTTAAGAAATCACAACGGGAGAAAGATATATATTTAAATAAGAGGGTGGTCACCAACAATCTGTATATCTGTATTTTTTAACATTATTCTATTATTCCGTGTGTTTGTTTTTCATTGAAAATTATGCTTAGATCATTGTAATAATTTTTTTAAATCATTGAAATTGTTTTTAACGCGTTTCAGACGTTCTCTGAAGCGTCCTCTTCAGAAAGTATTTAAAATGATTAGAATATATTCAAGACGTGTTAAAAATGTAAGAACATTTTCGTAGTTCACTTGAAATGTTCCGAGATGTGGAAACATGTATACACGATTCTACTTTTCATGCGTATGTCCAATTTTTATTACTGGTTAATTAGGCTGGGCTGATGTCTTATGTTTCTCTCTCTCACTATATATATATATATATATATATATATATATATATATATATATATATATATATTAAAAAGTTTGACTCATGTCCAGGTAACCTACCTCTAAATTTTCAAGTGTTTAAACCCAAAATGTACGAAAGAGGTTGGTAGAGTCTGCAAAGGTCAACTTTTTAAACCTTGACCTCTTAGCAGCTACATTTTGGCCCCAGTCTGTTTAAACAGCTTGCTGCATGTCTGAATTCCCTTTATGTACAACTTCAAATGTAAAGACCATAGTTTAATAGAGACCGCAAAGGTAAACACTTTTTACTTTGACCATTTGGTAGCCAAAGTTTTGTCAAAAACCCGATTAAAAAGCTTGCCCGATATCTGAATACACTTATGTTAAATGTTAAGACACATATTTAGCTGGGAGGCCATGTTATTTTACTTTGATACCAATTTTAGTCCCTTAATATTTATTGTTTTGGGCTCAAATACAGGTTTAAATATTTGATCCATGTCCATCTACATCTAAAATTTCAAATGTTTAGATCCAAAAGTGGCGGAGAATTTGGTAGATTTTTCAAAGGTTCAATCGTTGAACTTTGACGCCTTGACCGCCAAATTACTGACTGATTAAAAAGATTGTCCCCGCGTCTTAATATCCCTTATGTCTAATCTCGCGTCTGTAAACTGAAAATTGACAGAATTATTTGTTAGGAAAATGTATACACAAACACAGACGCACATGCATGTTCTCTTTTATGGATATATAGGTTCATCCACTAATTTGTGTTATTCTTATTTTTTTTAATAATAATAATAATAATAATAATAATAATAATAATAATAATAATAATGATAATAATAATAATGATGATGATGATGATGATGATGACGACGACGACGACGACGACGACGACTATTATTATTATTATTATTATTATTATTATTATTATTATTATTATTATTATTATTTACTTACAATTTAACAAAAATGTGTAGTGGACAGGTTTTTTTAAAAGGATTCTTTGGGTATGTAAAAATGCAAGATATTCAATTACAGTTCTAAATACAAATGTGCAAATTAACCTTAAACACACACACAAACACACACACACACACATATATATATATATATATATATATATATATATATAAATATACTGCGTTAAATATACACATTGATGACATTAGATCATCGATCCTTATTGTTTTAATGCCAATACAAACATAAAAAAACATAAATTACTCACCGAGAGAGAATCTAAAAGTAGTAGCGATCCAAACATACACCGTCAAAACATTTTAGCTCACATTTACTGCGATTATCATCGATTATTATGATCCCATTCGCGACATAATATAAACTGTCGCAGGAGAAAATAGCCAATATAATCACAAACTATTTCATCGGTTACACCAAAAAGAAAGGTGGTTTACTCAATCCGGATCTGTGACCCGTTAAATTGGTTTTTGAAATGGTATCAATACGCTTAAAGACGCAGAGCTACTCGGCGACCGAGGTCAGGTGTTTTCAATATTCTACGTCACGTAACGTCAGGTCGCATACCATATAATACACCGTGTTTTATAATTTGAAATAAATATTGAGGTAAATATTCCGTATTCTGTTATTTACGCAATAGATGAGAACAAGAGTTAACTATTCCTTTACATTTAATGAACGTAATGAAATTATTACTTAATAGAGAACATCTGTTCGACTTAAGAATTTGAGATGAAGGGATGAATTAATTCTCAGGATTTACTAAACGTGACTATTTTACAGTACACAGTATTTAAATGTATACATAGACATCTGATACATTTTATAAAAATATATGCTTTTTAAATTTTTTTTTAATTACATTTTCACCCCAAACAAGGCACATTGCCACTTTCGTGTAGGGGGCTACTATCAGGGGTAACATTTACTGGGGTACTATGTGGGGAATTGGGAAGCAAGATATCTGTTCACGAGACACTTGAACTTCTGCACGTCAGTACAGTTGTGGAAGCATGGACCTGGAATTAAATTCCAAAGTCTAGCAGTTTTGGGGAAGAAACTACTGCAGTAGAAATATCTTTTACATCTAGGGATCTCTACTGTGTTGGGGTGAGATTTAGCTGTCTGACGAGTTTGTCGAGGGTGTTTACGTCGTGGGGGTACAAGTGCTTGCAGTTCGTCAGAGAAGTCCCCATTAAAATACTTGTAGAACAGGCAGAAGGATGCAACATTTCGTGGATTGGATATAGGCTGAAGCTTAGATGCTAGTTCAGGGCTTATCAGATTAGTGAGTCTCTTTTGAACCTTGTTGAGGAGCGAGAGACTAGTAGTAGATCCACCAGCCCAAATATGACAGCAATACTTCATACATGGGCAAATGGTGGCCTTATAGAGGTACAGGATATTTCGGGTGTTAGTAATTTTCTAGCACGGTAGAGAGAGCCTACCTTCTCACTTATTGCGTTGATTTAAATATATATGGGCTAAATGGCAAATGTTAAACAACATTAATCGTAATGAATCAAAAAGCAAAAACATTTAGCCTGTTGGAGATGGAAAGGGCACTAACCATATGCGGGTTTAACCAGCTTCCGCCAAAAGAGGAAGTTCTGTGGGAGTATAAAATTCACAAGCGATCCCTATTCGCATGTATATTTCTGCAACGTTATATTGCAGGCCTTCGGGCCAAGATCAAAGTGTAGTATCTGTTCCGGCAGATGCTGCACTTAAGATAATTTGTACCAGTCAATGGAGGGGAAACCCTCTATACTGGGACAATTATTATTTTTTGGTAACCAGAGTGCCCCCTATTTGCCTACTTTTAGGGGAGCTGGTTTTTACCTCACATTAAAAACGGCCTTGTGCCTAATTTGCTCAGTGGGGGAGCAAATAAATACCATCTGTTCCGGCAGATACTGCAAGCTATGACTAGCTATGACTAGCTATGACTAGCAAAGACCAGATGTGGGGGCAACCCTACATGCCTGACCTTTAACCAGCTCCCATTTCCCACCTCTCGGGAGCTGGTCCCCTTTTTCCCTTCCCCCTCCCGTCACTCCCTACATTAAAAATTGGCCTTGTGCCTAATTTGCTCGGTGGGGGAGCAAATAAATACCATCTGTTCCTCAGATGTTGCACTCAAATTTCTTGTTCTCTCTCAGTGGAGGAGAAATCCTAAAAAACTGAGACAATATAAAATGTTTGTTCCTTTTCACCACGTTAAAAAACGGCCCTGGTGTCTAACTCTTTACACTTTACTACGATGTGCTGTGCAGTATCGCACACATAATAGTTTACGATTACTTGCTATCGCAACAGTCGTCATAAAAAGCGCGGTAGATGTTTCCATTATTCTTCAGTCAGTATTGTTTGCCTGATACACATACGAACTGACAAAAAGGTGTGAATTACTAGGTCTCATTTCTTCATAGTCGAAGGACCACTATTTTTTCTGAATTTCGGGCAGATATTGCATTAAATAAATATGCATATAGGTATAAGATAGAAAAATTATAGACATTGTGACAAAAATATGACACAAAATCCAAGAAAATTCTCCGACATTAAAAAGAAAACAAATAAGAAATGGTCAGTCTTGATTATATAATGGGATTTCCGGAATAAATATGTTTAAAGTTTAGAAATACCTATTAAATGACAATAACTATTTCATTAACTATTATTTGACAGAATATGACGAATAATATTTTCAACTTTTACTGGTGTACTGGTATATATATATCGATGCCTAACATGTGGGGAAGATTTCTAGAATAATTTTTTTTTAATGAAGCTTCATTTAGGATATAACGTAACGGGCAACCAAAACTGCACCATGGTTCCTTAAAAACACTTAAGCAGGAAGGTCCGAGAGAGAAGGGAGGGATAAGTATTTTTTGACGGGGTCTCTCTTTGAAATTCGACCAAAAAGCATGTAATTATCCAACAAGCACGAAATGCTCACCGTCAAGGGTAAAATGTACTTTATTATGGTATATATTTCATTATCGATATTTATATATTAGCTTTATTTCAAACCCCCTTTCTTTTTTTTGTGGTTGCGAATATGCTTAAAATAATCAGCCGCAACTAAGCAAAATATATTGTATTGCGAGGAAAGAGACGATTGTCGACAAAACCAACACAAAAAAGAACAACTCCGCACGTATCAGATTTTAAGGTTAAAATTCACAATTTTGAATCAGTTCAATTTTTCATCTGTTGTTTTGAAGGGTGAAAGTCACTGAATATCTTACTAATAACTATTCTATCAAATTACCAATATATATGCATATATAGATGTGTGTGTCTGTGGGTGTAGGTACACATTTTTATTTGTTTTATGAAAACACCTACTGTTAAATCTTTGAAAAATAAATCAATACTCTTTTAGGGAGCTGATATACCATTAAATAGGACATACTTTGAAAACTCGATACCAAAAAAGAAAAAAAATCTTCAATAATTGCACATTTTGTTAAAAATATAATAAATATTTCAGTAATTTGCGTTACGTAATATTTCCTCACCTATGTTCATATTTTTTTAAATGAGCGTCACCACTTATCAAGGCCCGGAGGTCACTCAGGGATAAGGGTAATTGCGTGTACAGTAATCAATGAGGTAGTATTGTAGTGCTCATTAGTATTGGAGATTTGATAGAGTGTCTTCGAACTCCCGATTTGCAGACCATAATGGCGTACACACAATTGATCATATTTACAAACAGTTATCCCCCTCTTTTCTATATTTAATGGGACTTGTGCTTGGCTTTGGTTAAATTGTGTGGGGATTCCATCTACCACATTCTCTCGTCCAGAAACGCTTGTTCGTGCAAGACAGGGTCAAGGAGCTCAAACGTGATACTATATGCAGATATTGTCTTCAAGACATACGGCGCCTGCCATTTCAAATATGGTAACCCATCTGGTACTAGCCAGCTGAATCGTTGCTCAACTGCGATGCTGATGGAGCCAATAAATATGTATCGCTTATGACAAAATTAAAATATTATAAAGTTGATTCTTCACTTAATCCTCAATACAAAAGTTACAAATACACGGAAATTTACAGTAGTAAATGACTTCATTTTTAAGGGAAAAGCTACCGTAGTTTCTTTAACATTACCGTTTAATTTTGGATGTTTAAATTTCACCACGCGAAATCTATAGAGGTAGAAGATATATTTTAAATTCAGATACAGATGTGTTAAATTAAGGTACATATGTTTTAAATTCAGGTGAATATGTTTTAAATTCAGCTACATATGTTTTAAATTCAGGTGAATATGTTTTAAATTCAGGTACATATGTTTTAAATAAAGGTACATATGTTTTAAATTCAGGTGCATATGTTTAAAATTCAGGTACATATGTTTTAAATTCAGCTACATATGTTTTAAATTCAGGTGCATATGTTTTAAATTCAGGTACATATGTTTTAAATTCAGGTGAATATGTTTTAAATTCAGGTACATATGTTTTAAATTCAGCTACATATATTTTAAATTCAGGTGCATATGTTTTAAATTCAGGTGCGTATGTTTTAAATTTAGGTGCATATGTTTTAAATTCAGGTACATATGTTTTAAATTCAGCTACATATGTTTTAAATTCAGGTGCATATGTTTTAAATTCAGGTGCATGTTTTAAATTCAGGTACATATGTTTTAAATTCAGGTACATATGTTTTAAATTCAGGTACATATGTTTTAAATTAAGGTGCATATGTTTTAAATTCAGGTACATATGTTTTAAATTCAGGTACACATGTTTTAAATTCAGGTACACATGTTTTAAATTCAGGTACATATGTTTTAAATTCAGGTACACATGTGTTAAATTCAGCTACATGTGTTTTAAATTCAGGTGAATATGTTTTAAATTAAGGTGCATATGTTTTAAATTCAGGTGCATATGTTTTAAATTCAGGTACATATGTTTTACATACTGTTTTTGCATATTCTTATAACAAATAATCATAAATCTTAATTAGACACACACTATTTTTAGCATATAATTAATATTAATTTGATCTAGATTGAAATGACCGATATATTTATGCATGCTTTCTCAAGTGATTTTACCGCTTATGTTTGAAAATCATAGATTTATGGCGAGACCGAAAGTATAAATTATTTTTAATGGAAACGTTTAAGGCTTTATTTATACAAAAGTTTAAATAGCTCCGTTATAACAACATAATATTTAAGTACTAAAGGTTTCGCTTTCCGGTCATGGATTTTTTTTTTGGGGGGGGTAGGAATTATTTACTAGGTACACAATAATTCCAATTCCTCAAAGTACATTAGATTGGAGATGGTTTTATGGTAGGACAAATTCTGCAATGTTTCATTTTGTTTAAAAATCTTACGATCAGTTAAATACGACTATCCGACAGCCTGGTAAAATTATCTCTATTTGTGAGATACCGGTAACCAAAATGGCACGAGAACAATAACGCTCTAGCAAACGTAAAAGAAATATTCATGAACTTGATCGTGACTGTGTAAATATTTACCTACAAAAAGTAAAAAATATTTTGTTATGAAAAAATGAAAAATTTCAAACACCAATGAACTGTGGAGAGATAACCAGATTGATATCTTCAGAATAAGAAATGTTTTCAGTTTGAGTATTGATTTTTGAAATTTTCGTTGCTGTTTTTTTTAATTTAGTTTTTGTCAGACCCTCATACGTTTGTGTGCATCTCTGTTTGTTTATTTTTAATTTCGAGCAAAAGAATAGTTTACCTACCCCAGAACGGGTATTACACGTATGCAATGATTGAACCTTACCTAGGATATGTAAAATTACAGGATGTATATGAAAAACTGTGCCGTTGCGAGGACGAGTAATATACAACACATATTTAAAATAATATTACCTACCCTCGGACGGGTAATTTATATATATATATATACATATATATATATATATATATATATATTTATAAAACAAGAATAGCAAGAACTATACATTAAACTACTTTGAATGGACGATGTAAATCAAAGCTTATCAATTCGACTTGTTCTATAGTCTGTTACTAAACCAACCTTTCTTTGAATTATCTATATAATTTGCTTCATATCCCTTGGCTATTTTGTTTACATGTAGAGAATTTGTTCTATAGCTTCTCTTGAGAGAGTATAGATTTTTTAAAAATAATTCTTGTATGTTATTTTGTACATATGGTTTTCCCTTAGGTAGTGGCATTTGTATAAATTTATAGCAGTTTACTTCATATAATTGTTACGATATACATCTACTTGCGTATCGTTATTTTATTACTGTACGTTGTTTCTATATATTAGTCGAAAGATGCTTCTCTCTTACTTTCAGAATAGTTGATTGGTCTAAACTTTTTTCAGTATAGCCGTGACTGCATATTTTCGTTTTTAATCTATACACTATCTTGCATAGCCCAAGGCCTCGCGGTATGACGTTTATCTTAGTGTTATTTGTTCAATATTTTCTTTGGTGTAAATTGTTTTATTCTGTTATATGTCGTCTATTTTATTGACTGGAGGCAAAATCGATACTTGCAAAGCGAACACTGAATGTAAAGGCTCTCTGCTAAAAAAAAAGTGTATCACAAGTAATGTCCTCGTGATTATATTCCGCGCGAATGGATCAGAGGGATTGCAAGATACATTGGTATTATTCCTGAAAATGTTATCCTAATTTTGCTTATATTGATGGTGTGAGACTCAGAGAAAAGAACCCTGTCAATTGCATGCTTCAGAATCAAACATGCATAATACATTCCGAATCGAGGAGTTTATGTAATTCCTGGGTCCTTGTTTAGTGGATAGGGAGTATGATAAAAATCACTTTTAACGTTTACACTCCTGAAGAGAGAACAGGCTCTGTCCTCACTGAGGATGAACCAAAATACAATTGCGAATAATCTTAAACCTATTCATGGCCGGCAGGACTATAACATTCTACCCTATATTACAAGCGACTCACCCTATTTGCTAATCGAAAATTAGATTAGGCGAAAGTCTTCAAAATATATAGACGATTGCGTCTAGAAATGACGCGTTATAAATTCAGCCAGGAAGACATTAATAGCGAAAGACATGTAAGAAACAAAACGCGTTTTGGACATTTACGGCAACTTTTACAAAAGAGACTGCCAGAAGTACACTGAAAATTGCGCTTATTGTAGAATATATATATATAAATATATATATATATATTTATATATATATATATATATATATATATATATATATATATATATATATACAAGCAAAAGTACCCGCCGTTGACTGGGTTCAAAAACAGCCTAGTGGAAATGGAATGTGATTTATGAAATTATGATAGGTTATGAAAAGGAAGGGTTATAAAGAGATAGCTTCGAATTCGGGGGTATCACAACCAAAGCAAAATATGATGAAAGTAAAAATAAAATAGATACGCCCCATAATTTATTATACCATACCTGTCCACACTGAAACATTTATCACAATAATTGTTGGTTCTATATTAAAAAAAAACCTTGTTAAACTTTGTGACATATTTCAATTCTATGCTGTCAGGCGCGAACGAACACCCCAAAATGTATTAGACCATATTTCTTAAAACTGAAGAATAATTATCATAGATAAATATAAAAAAAGTCTTTATTAAAGTGTGTGCCTATTTCTTTTCTATTGAGGCCAGGCGAAAACGTAGACCCCACAATTTTAATTATATCCTCCCTATTTAAGTTAAAACATGCTTATCAAATTATTCTTATGTACACCTATATCAAAAACCATTGAAAACGTTTTTTTTTTTTTTCATTTTTCATACTTTGTGGGCCAGGCGGGATCCCAGATCCCACAATTTTTATGAACAACCATTCTGCCAGATCAAACATGTCCACTCCTGATCCTCAATACATCTTCTATCATTACATGTAATCAGTTTTTAAAATAATTAACAATATAGGAGCCTATTCGTGACCACACACACACACACACACACACACACGCACACACATACGTTCAGCTTTATATATATATATATATATATATATATATATATATATATATATATATTAGGAACCGCCAAAAATGGCCGCAAAATCAAGTTGTTGTTGTTTTTTAAAACTAAATTACATTCATTAAAATCCATTATTTCTGAGTAACTTTTTTTTTCCAGAAAGATAAAACCCTGAATTTTATCATATAGAAAACAGAATAATGTAAAACTTTTTCTACTATTTTTAATTCAATTTTAAATGTTAAATTTTCCCAAAAAGTTAACAATTGTTATTTTTTGTCTTGCACAAAAAACGTACTTAAATATTTAAAAAAAAAGGGTTTTTGAAATAATTTATTTATTCATTTATTGTCTAACTAAGATTTAGGATGATTTTCTAAGAGAATATGCAAAAATATTATAATATAAGTACCTGAATTTCAAATAATTCCACTTATTCATATATGTAACCAGATATTTCGCGTCGCCGAAGAGTTCAGATCGACTCTGTTTACGTTTTCTTTCGATGAGACGAAAACTATGGAAGACTAAACAGGCCAAAAAAACTTATTTTTCAGTGACGAAAATTTCAATGTATTATTAAGCTGAGGCTGGCCAGTACCAGATGGGTGATCATTTGTATGAGTTTGGTTTTTAATGTGTATGTGTGTGGGGGCCAGGCTCCCCAAAATGGGGGGAGGGGGCAATTTAAAGCAGAATTAAAAAAAAATTATTTCAGCGCTTTTGGTCCACCGTAGTCGAAAGGCGGCAAACGTTTTCAAACGAGATCGAAAAAAATGATGCTATTTTTAACACAAAGGGCACAATATTTATCGAATTTTTTTTTTTGTATCGATTATTCAAAGCATGCTCTGTTTAATAATGGTCATGCATTATTCGGCTCGCTAAAAAAAAATTGTTAATTTATTTATCAAAAATTTTAAAATGGCTTTTTTCGTATAAATATAAATTTTTTTTTTTTTTTTTTTGCTTAACTTAAATTAATTATTTTACTTAACATATTCACCGAATTTCACACTTCAAAACTCAAAAGCGGGATAATTAAACACAATCGAAGTTCTGATATTCAGACGTCAAAATAAGGTATGCAAACAATTTTTTTTTTTTTTTAATCTATAATTCTGTCCCTTACAACAACACAATATGTTTTGTTCAGTTTCAGATGATTATTTTAAGCATATTTGTTCCCACTTCAAAACAAGGGGGGGCTTGTAAGCAAAAAAATATATATATATAAATATCGTTTATGAAAAATAAGTACACTGTTATAAAGTTCATTCTTCTCCTAATAATCGCTGAAAATTTCGTATTGATCGGATAATTACCTGATTTTTGGTAGATTTTTAAAAAGACGGTCCGTCAAAAAGTACTGACCTGCCCCCCCCCCAGTTTTGGCGGTGCCTAATATATATACATAATACTAGCTTGGGTGCCCGGCGAAGCTAGGCGATGCCTGGGTGTTTGGAGGTGTATGTTGAGCAAAAAGAAAAACAAAATTGTAGTAGGCATCACGCTCGAGCCCGTGACACAAAAACGGAAAAGAAAATTAAGCTGGGAGAGAGGATGTTGGTTTAGTAAAAATAAAAAAAAAAATTAAAAAAAAGAAAATTGACAGCGCAAAAAAAAAAAAAAAAGTAAAAGTGTAGTAAGCCGGCTCGAACCCGTAACGCGCCAGAAAAGTGCTTTATTGAGAGTTAAAAAAATTAATGCATTTTCCCAATTTTCGATATCTTTCGCCCGATCTCGTGAAAATCCGTCGCCTCTGTCGAAAGTTTTTGCAAGATATACATACATACATACATACATACATGCTGGTGATGATGATTGCAACGTCAGACGAGTGCCACTTCCTCAGACTCTTCAAGTCCCTGAACCAAAAAAATGACTTCAATCGCCACAGGACCATTTTAACAGACAAATAGCTGAGGGAGTATCTATACACAGATTATGTTACAGAGTCTTAGCTTTGTACGACAGCTAAGTCTCTCCCTCGGTTCAACATGCTGAGATTCAACAACAAGCAAGACCAAGATACCCAGCAAGAAGTTAAAGTGCAGACCAGCTTAATGCGGGTACTGGTCTCCCGCTTTACGTTTTTTTTTTTAATCAGAGATTTGCTTCTCCTAGAAACGTTGTCTTCACTACGGCTTACGGGAGCCCTCTCAACCCCAACACACACACATACATACACACAAACACACGCGATGCTAGTTGGCCGTTGACCCCGAAAAAGGGTTCATTCGCCCTTTGAGAGGTCGTGTTTTTAATTCTTCAAGGAGACATACATACATACATAAATTCATACTGTATACATGCATTTAAACAGACAGGTGAGATGTCTATTATAGATGGCATTCGTTTTAATAGTCGAACTATTGTCTTCGTAGCTGTTCATTTTAGTTTTTACTTTAAATTAGACGTGCTAACGTTTGGAACCACCTCCGTATGATACATTGTAAAAGAGAATTGCTAGAGAGATTACTGTCAATTTTTAATCTTCTGCCATTCAATGAAATACATGTAGAATGTGTCAATAACAGTTAGTTTCTCCTTTGTAGCTGTATACCATAGACTTATGAAAGGCCATCTCGTAAAATCTCCTCAGCAATGTTCTTTTTTTATTACATTTTCACCCCACACAAGGCGCATTGCCACTTTGGTGTAGGGGGCTTCTATCAGGGGCAACAAATACTGGGGCACTATGTAGGGATTGGGGCAGCAAGATGTCTGTTCACGTTGCACTTGAATTTCTGCACGTCAGTACAGTTGCGGAAGCAGGGACCTGGAATGGAATTCCAAAGTCTAGAATTATTAAGAAAACATTCGAGATATGCAGATGAATCTATTAAAATGTCACACAAAAATACATACGCCATAAATTTTGTTTAGTTTTCCTTTATGAAATAATCTCATTAATATGTTCTTCACTGAAAGAAATAGACACCGATGTAGAGCATTTCTTCAATTCTCTACAATGAGAGTAGTATTACATTTTTTAATGATTAAATAGTATTTTACAGCGAAGACGATAATTGATGAACACAAAATAACAATTCCATTTCCTGTAAAATAAGAGCAATCGGATAATAAATGAAGGAGATATAACATAAGTGTACACGGGACCCATTTTTTGGGTTACCCTGTACTCATCTCCATAATGAATTCCAATTAAATACCTTGTGTTCCGTTAGTAGTTGACGACTGCATTTTTTAAAGCACTTTCTGCAAAACTAAATTCTATAAAAAGATATATACTTTACATTTATTGTGGGTGTTAGAAGCACTCATTTGGGGGGGGGCAAAATGTACTTTCCTTAAGATAGGCTATTTCATTCGGGGTAGAGTTTCTGCCGGTTTAAGGAAAATATTTAATTTTCTGTTCTTATCGCAAGAATAAGGAATTGGTGTTTTAAACGAAAGTAAATTATCCTCCTTTTTTATTCGACTTTTGTGTCGTTTTCTCGCGTCTTTTTAGCTTAGCCACTCTACTTCTCAGCGTATAAGCTCACTCGGCATTTCTCGGGCAACGTTTTCACCTCTGCCCGGCATAGCTAAGTGAAACTGACTAAAAAACGGGATTTAAACAGCAGAAGTTCCAAATATATATGAAAACTGTTTTATTAAATTGTTTTTTATAGATAATGAAATTATCACCAATGATTGGCACGAGGAATTAGTGGATTGGCTGCGTAAGGCAGATGACGCCAATAAGTGATCAGAATGTATACTGGCTTTATTGATAATGAGATCGTAAGAAGTATAGTGATAAAAGACGTGAAAATTGACTCCAAATGTTACTGTTAAATCTTTGCGGAATGTGTGTTTGAAGAATTTATAATCAGATTAAGCCAAGCGTAGATCTATTATCTTTATGCAAGACAACGCACCAAGTACTGCATTCAATTTTAATAAATCGAGGTTGAAATAAAAGCGATGTGTGGAATATTGTTTAATGGACTGGTCTTCGAATAACGCTGACCTTAACTCCATTGAAGACATTGTGGATCGTTATCAAGAGAGTAATTTATTATAATGGAAGTTAATTCAACCGAAAGTCTGATATTTTGGAGCAAGTGAACGTTGTTTAAAACAATGTATAAGTCTTTAAAAATGCAAATCTGTTGTTAAATGTTGTTAATAGGCTGTTAAGCTTTATTTATAAAAATGGCATTTGTACAATACAATTTTAAAACGGTTCTTTTTTTTGACAATATGTCTTTTATTTTTTTCTCTATTTTCTTTACGAAATTGAGATGGACCTTATATATATATATATATATATATATATATATAAATATATATATATGTATATATATATATAAATATATATATATATATGTATATATATATAAATATATATATATATATATATATATATATATATATATATATATATATATATATATATATATATATATATATTAACCTGGGTTTGACAAGCTACAGGAATGGGAAAATATGAAAATGAATCTGTACGCATAAACAGTCAGAATACTCAGTTTTGATGACTAAGATTTTTTTACGTTTCGGAATGGTTTGAGATGGGGAATGATTTTTCTATTCTTTGATTCCGCGGACTACTTTCTTCACCTTGTGTGCAATTTTCCGAAGGCATCGACTGATATAACCTTCCGTGTATTTTGTCGAACCCGGAAATGTTCTTTGTAGGAGTCGGTAATCTGAACGGGACATTTTATATATATACTTGTTCCGTCCGCCATGACTGGATAAACGCCCTAGGTAATTTGAAATTGTTTTTTTTTCCGAGTGCTCAAACTTAACATAGGCACTCCATCTGTTAGGATATTGTTATTTTATAATTTAATTTTTCCAAGTAGTCTAACCACTTTGCCATTAAATATTTACAACTGGATGTAAAATATGCTCTATCAAAATACATATCTAAGTTAATAATGAGTATAATATAACACCCGAATACGTGTTTTATCATTAAAGACTAAACCCAATATGCCAATTCATAACTTATATATAATTTCTAGATGCAGTATAAATACAACAGTAAAGAAAGCTACGTATCAGATACATATTAAACAATATGAATTATTCGCTGAATAAAGGAGGATATTGACAAAATATATTTACATACTATCCGACATTTTATTTTTAAATATAGGAAATTTTTGAATGCGGTAACTGGTTTTTGGCCAATTTTAGAAAGTAGAAGACAGAACTGAAAGCAGAGTGGAACGTTTTATGAAATAACTTCTACATCTATCAAGGTAACAGGTTGATTTTTCTCTAAGCAAGTTTCGCAAAAAATGAGTGTATATGAGAACAAAAACAATGTAATTATACAGTGTAGATTCATAATAATTAACAAATGTCTACATGCCAAAATCAAAGAAAATAAGATAAATCATAAAAAGCGAATGTTTGAAAATCATTGACAATGTTATTAATACTTCTGTGGGCACATTATTACAAATGAAAATAAACCTGAGACAAATATCATAGAAGGTACTAGACGAGAAAATATTATACAGTGGTATTCCTTTACGTGGATTTTGAAAAGAATAACACAGTCTACTCGAATAAAACATCTCCGACATTAGAGCTAAAAACAAAGGGAAAATATAAGATTAAACTGTTTCACTCCTTGCATCCAAAATATGCTTTACCAGTTGATAATAATCTAGATCGACATTCATCTGCCAGTTTAAGTAACATATGTGTCCTGAAAGGGGCATAAAAAACAGTAAATAGGACTAGGTAGCTATAACGTAGAACACATACGAAGCATGTGCTTAGAATATAATAAATATATAATGCATAGTAATGATACAATAATGATAGGGGGTTTCTAGTAGAAAAGGAAACGTAAAAATGAAATAAAAAGAAACTATAAAATAAGGAAATACTAAAAAGAATTAAGAAAACGCGACTACATCAGCGGAAGGAGGAGAAGCATGTGTGAGAAAAAACATACGTAAAGTCGAAAGAAAAAATTGCGTAACTTTTGTAATTACGGTAAATGGAGTTGGAGTAACAAATATTTCGGAATTGCACACACACACATATAAATGCATATATATATATATATATATTCATATATATATATATATATAAATATAATTATAAATATAAATATGTATAAACACACGCACACACATATATATATATATATATAAATAATAATAATATGCATATATATATATATATATATATATATATATACAGTTTTTTAGTGGAAATGGTAATTAATAAAAGCTGAAGAAAGTGGTCAATACTGTTGTAGAGCAAATATGCGTTTTATTTTTATTACCGTATCTTTCTCATAAATTACATTATTGTTTCAGCTACTTGACCATTTTTGGCGGTCTGTAGCTTCCTCAGACTTTTACAGAAATGTTCGTTATTATGGGATGAAAGAGTGAAAGAGTGACCCCATTCATTCTTTAACTCTTTCATCCCATAATAACGAACATTTCTGTAAAAGTCTGAGGAAGCTACAGACCGCCAAAAAAAGGCGGAGTAGCAGACACAATAATGTAACTTACCAGAAATATACGGTAATAAAAAACGTATATATATATATATATATATATATATATGCATATATATATATATGAATATATATGTATATATATATATATATATATATATATATATATATATATATAAATGGAGATAAAATTTATTAGAAAAAAACAGAATTAAGTTTTCATCCCTATAGTCTCCAATAGACCCCTGCTATTTATAGAATTTATTTACATATGAAGCTTCAAATATTCCATTATCAAAATGTGTTCTTTTGATTATCTTATTGACCGAATGATATTATACACTTTATTTAACTATTATTCCTCATCGCTTTCTACTATTTAAGAATTGTGTTTATTACCGGGTAGGCTTTCTACTGTCTTAAGAGATTGGCTTCCTAAGACAATATTATATTAGTATACGTAAATATATATATATATATATATATATATATATATATATATGTGTGTGTGTGTGTGTGTGTGTGTGTGTGTGTGTGGTTTTCTCTTCCTACCTTGAAACATTTGGGGCAGTTCACACTTCGTTAAAGGTCATGTGTCAATATTGAAAAATAGCGCTAGTGATGAATTCAATTGTAGACTGGAAAAATCTGTCATAAAGTACACCAAGTATAACATAGACGGTTCTTTGCAAAAGTAATGTTTCCTTTTTAATGCAAGCCAATAGATCGCATTGTTAGGATTAATATACTCATGCATTCATGACATAAGAGTTTCATCTTCTATTGCAGATATGGACAACGTAAATCTCTATGAAATAACATAATAATAATATAACCTGGATATGCGTCACGTGGCGAAATTAGGCATAGAATATCTCCATGTAGAAGAATCTGTACATATCAGCATTCACCGTAAGGTTTACAAAGCCAATTTAGTTGATACCAACACAATTATCATCGATTTTGGAGGAGCAGAATAGATGAGTTCACGTCTGATTTTACCATCGAGACACCAAAACGGGCTTGATAAATAGTTTAGATAAGTTTTTGACTATGTGGAAAAATAAATTCTAGAGTACAATAGTTTGCCTGTTTTAATCGTACAAAATTTATACTCGTAGCAATTTGTGGTGTTAGTTTTTTTGTTGTTAAGAATTGAGGCTTCGAGTTGGGACGATAGCCGTATATATCAGAGTCACAACAAAGTCCATGAGATTTCAACTTCAAAATAAGGATATAAAAATTTTTCGGCTTCAATAGAAAAAAATATTGATTGAAATAAGCAACATCAGACTCCGCAGTCGTTTGCCAACGCAAAACCAGTATATTTATTCCAATAGGGTAAAAGTATTGTATTCTTACGGACAAGAAGTCGCTAAAAGTGCTTTTGATATAACTTGGATTTTTGAAGAATTTCTCACGCAGAAAGTTCTCGAAACGCTTGAAAAAATAGTAGTTAATAGGTAAGTGTTCCAGAGAGTATGGCGTATTAAGCAGAGTTTCTTAGCCAAATTCTTCAAATTTGGCAGCGTGGGTTTAGCTATGTTCTATCAGGTATTGTCGTGGAGGATAATAAGGCCTGTTCTGTTGACTAATGCTGGATGTTTTTGTCGAAGGTTCGTATGAATTTAATCAATTTGTTTACAGTAAGTTTTCACCATTATTGCTTCGATTGCCCCCAAAAAGCTGTGAGGGATGAGACCGTTCGCAGACCACCAAACAGTTAGCTTGGTATTCCAGCTTCGGTAAGTGTCGTGGAGTTTTGTCAATGTCTAAGCACTAAGCTGAGCTTCGCCTGTTGTAAAGAATACCCTTTTTCTCGCAAGTCAAACCTCAGTTGAGAAACAGGTTATTCTTGTTGCGTAAAGACGGGAATTATACACTTCAAAACGGCATTTGTTTTGTTCTCGTTAAATTCACAAGGCACCCATTTATCAAATATTTTGTCTTTCTAATCTCTATCAAGTGGTTGGAAATCATCTTATATATTACGTCTACCCGACAACAAGCTCGCAAAAAGTTGCTCAAGCAGTTGTGCGTAGATTAGCGTTGATGAAGGCTCATGATCCTTCGTTTCCAACAGCCGACGGCCGACTAATACGCCCAGGTTCTTAAAGACTATCGTCGCCACCACGAAATTTCTTAAACCACTAATGTGTTGTGCGTGCAGTAATGATCCTATGCCAATCACTTCTTTGATATTGCGAGCTGTTTAAGCCGCTTTTAGACCTATCGTAAATTGAAACAAAAAAATGTCCGAGTTTGCCTTTTTATCTTGTATTCAACGTTCTGTAAAGAAGCCATAATTGATTTAAAACGATTACAATTTAAACGGTTAGATAGAGCGAATACCACTATTTATATTATATATGGAATAAATGTATTATAAGGAAAATTTATTTGAGAATGCATCATATATATATATATATATGTATATATATACGAGCAAAAAGTTAATAAAACATGTTAAAAACACTTTGAAATGAGGTAAAAACATATTTAATCTGAAAAGGAAACACTAGATAAGTAGATAGTCCTTAATCCGAGGAGTTTCGAAGAAATACTTTCCTTTTCATCAGAGGGTAGGAATTAGCTACATGCAGGACCCGATTTTTCATGCAAAAGTATTGGATATCTATCTATATATATATACATATATATATATATATATATATATAGAGAGAGATAGAGAGAGAGAGAAAGAGAGAAGAAGGGAAAGAGAGAGAGATAGATAACAATGCAGACATATATATATAATTATGAAGACACATATATATATATATATATATATATATGTATGTGTGTGTGTTTGCGTGTGAATACCGATATTGTATTTTTAAATAATTAATTCAAATTTAAAATTGTTTTTGTAAATCTATGAGCAAAATGCGCTGATCTTTTATGTCGTTTAGGTCGAATATATACAATTATAATAAGCATTAATATTTTAACAAGAATATATGAGTGTTTACAAAAAGCAGGTGTAAAAAAATCTAATAAAACTCGGACGATAATATATATAAGTAGAAAATCTGAGAAAAAAAAAACTATAAAGAAAAGTTAAAGATCAAATACCATAGACGTAAGAAGGAACAAAATAGGTGCGGAAAATTGACGCGAATTTTAACGGAGCACAAGGTGATAGACATCCTGAAATCCTGGAGAATGAATGAGAGCTTGGGTGAATTTATTCTAATGCCAGAATTTTAAGTGTGTATAAAAAGGTGTATATGAGTTATTAGAAAACGAGCATCAATTTATTATTCCAATGCATTACATTGCCTCCACCTGTAGTTAACCCTACGTTTTTAGTTTTCATTATTTAGTTTAATGGGTGAAGGCGAATTTATCTTTGTATACCTATATATTATTATAATTTTATTTTCCCGTCTCTCTTATGTTAAGCATTTAGCTAGGAAATGATATGTTCTTTTTCATACGCGTCTCATTTTTGTCCTTATTGACCTGTGCTATGTAAGGAAGCTGATGCATTTATTGTCAGCGCAATTACAGGAGAAGATCGTTCAGTTTTGGAGGAGCGGCAGTGATGGGATGTGATGACACGTCGCAGTAAAGATTCTACTGAGACGTCAGAAGAGGCTGTCAGGAAAAAATTGAGAAATAAGTCAATATGTAGAAACATAAATTCTGGAGCGCAAAAACTTTGTCGTTTTAGTTTTGGTTTTTAAATAGGTTTCAACTTGAAGCGACTGTCGTATATATATATATATATATATATATATATATATATATATATATATATATATATATATATATATATATATATATAGTAGGTTATAAAATATATATATAACGATTAAGCTACACCGAATATTCTGCGTTTCATCCACTCTAGGATTCTTCAGGCTTATGCGCATAAGCCTGAAGAATCCTAGAGTAGATGAAACGTTGAATAGTCAGTGTAGCATAATCGCCATATATATTTTATAACTTACTAACTAGTTCTATCTACGTATTGAGCACTTTTGAAGTAAATACTTAAAGTTTACGCATAAATTTTTACTTTCGTATATTAATTTTATGCGAGTAAATGAAGTATATATATATATATTTATATATATATATATATATATATATATATGAGTAAATGAAGTATATATATATATATATATATATATATGTGTGTGTGTGTGTGTGTGTGTGTGTGTGTGTATATATATATAAGAGCACTATAAACGTGGTTGACGAATATTTGTGTAAAATAAACATTTGTCGAGGTTATTTGCAGGCACCGCTCTCGTAGTCGATGGGAATAACTGCGGACTTTCAACCAGATGGTTCTACACTAAATCCTTGGCTTGGGAGAGGTGCTAGTTTAACCACACTGATTAAAGTGATACAATGAAACAGGAGTGTATGCCGATAACTACACACACACAAACACAAACACAAAGACACATCCACAAACACGCACATACACACGCATATATATATATATATATATATATAGTATATTAAAAAAAGTATTTACAATTTTGAAATTTGTGTGTAAATCTACGAGAGAAAAATTCCAATCTTTAAGTCGTTTGTAATGTTTATTCTAAGAATTCTCTTTCATATATGTTTAGATTTATTAGCAAAATCGATGCGCATGGCAACTGCCTGTCTAGCCTATGAAAGTCTAATAACTTCTAGCACGCTTTATTACTTAAAATTGTATCATCTTCTTTCCAAGTTTAATTAAATATAATTGATTATTTTAGATCATTAAAAAATCAATTACTCAAAATAAGACAACAGTGTATTTTGCTTTTATTTCGAAAGAGAACATTTTCCTTGATTGGGAAAATACATTGCATGCTTTTGACTTTTATATATATTTGCTTTTTAAGAATCAATATTAGTGATGGGACGATTCTCACATTTTTCAGATTCTTATGCAATGATAGATTTCCATATAAATCTGTACTTCTCGTTAAATTACCAATCCCCATTCTTTTTAATCCTCTATGTTTGCAGGTATAGAATTACACAGGGGGCCGTATTATTCAAAAATACCCGGCAAGATATGCATTTATTATGGAAATCTAAAGACAAAATACAGTTGCGGGTGCTATCTACTGATTTTACTTACACTGATATTTAAAAATCTATTATTGTTTATCAGTTTATAATCGATATGAAAATGGAGAAATCCGTTTTTATAAAAGACAAAAACAAAAATTAGTTTTTGCAACGGAAAATCAGCATACAATTTTCTCTTTTCCGATTACCATAAAATTAGAGATATTTAAATGGTCGATTCCGATTACAAAAAAATAACGAGCACGAACAGTTTTGCTTAAAACATTTGGTTACTAGTTTGTTAATTATTTCGATTTTATTGCTGGATATTCTGGAAGAAGCCTTCCTTCAGTCTATAGTGTTATCCTAACACCATACTTTTATAAAGTCAATAGCAACAGTCGTTATAGAAAATGTTATGATGTAATAAATTTTACAGCAAAATGCGTGAAGCATCACTAATTGTACTTTTTGCTCGGCATGATACTATTTTGAAAGCCAGCAAAAATGTTCCTCATAGTCGATTGATTATTTGAGATACTACATATGATTGAATCGCCTGTGAAATTTCAACAGATTCTGCTTGTCATTATTATTATTATTATTATTATTATTATTATTATTATTATTATTATAATTATTATTATTATTATTATTATTATTATTATTATTATTATTATTGCTCAGACGGAGCTTTCGCACAGGTCATCAAAGATCTCTCCTTGGCAAAATTTGTGGTGTTCCCTCGAAGCTGAGTGAAAACAAGGCTTCTCAGATTTCCAGTACTCTTGTTACATGATAAGGGATGTCCCCTTTTCATGTAAGTATAAACATAGAGAGATTAGTTAAAATGAAAATAAAATGAGAGAAAGCAGAAATCGAACCCTGAACATAAGTTTTAAAGAACAATAGGTTTAAATGGATTCCTAGTAAATTGTTAATCCGGATGAAATAAATAATAGATAAACTATTCAATTGTTAAAAGAATGGGGATAATAAAATATTGGTTAAATGAATTAGATATGTAGGTTGAGTTCCTTTGTAAAAACATCAAAGAAAAAATATGTTATTGGGAAATCATATGTCGGAAATGTGCAAAGTCACGCATGTTGAAACACGTGAATTTTGATCACGTGGTCAGACATGCATGGATATCTCAATACAGGAAGTGAGAGTTAGTTAGTTAGAGAGACAGTCAGTGCGAAACTCAGAGAGAGTCGGGAGTTTTAAATTCGAACGTCTAGAAGCGAGACGATCACTTTTAAACTTAATATGTGAAGCTTTGAATTATTGGTGAGAAAACCACGGCCAGTCGTGAAGAAATAAACCCATTATGTGTTTTGATAAAACGTCGCCTTGTGTTTGTGATTTTTTACAAAAAGGTAAAGTGAATTGTTATTATATGTTTGTGTTATAAAATGTCGTGACATACACATCTCATATCCACAATGTGAATCTACATCTCATATCTACACTAAGACTGTCTGAACACTATCTCCTCACTCTAAGAGCTTTCTTCTTCTACACGGCTGAGGAATGAACATTTTATATATAAGAATCGTAATAACATGCACAATCTCTTATAACATGAACAATCTCTCTAAGTCTCTTACAACAACATCGCATTATCTCTAAGACTCTCTTTTAATGAAACCCCTATATGTAACACTCTCAACTTTTCGTTTGCTAAATAGATTTTCTTTTTCCCAACAGCCGTTTTACATTGATTTTCCGTTGGTAGCAGTCATTGGTATCTACCGAAATTTGAGTGGTAATAAGCCTTCTCAAGGCCCCAGCCCTTTTCGTGCTTATTACGCGGAGGTCTGGTCAGTTCTCCCTCTTGCTCTTTCCATCAACCTTGACCCTTCTCGGCTATTTGGTGTCACTCCTTTTTTGAAGGGGAGTGATTGGGCAATAAGATAGCGAACTAATGCCTATGAAGATTCAATTTTGCTGATTCCATGTAACGCTTCATCGTGTTTTTTTCTCTGCAGTAACTCGTCTGGCTTACGCATATGGATTATGTGTATTAGTTCCCGCTCTCAAGGGGGTTCCTTAATATATCAGCTGTTTTCATTATTGTTATTCGTTGTATCTTTTTAGGCATTCCTATGGTTCTAATTTCACTCATATTTTTTTCCACGCATTTATCGGAATTCTTCCAAGTGCACACAATTATAGGTATTATTTTGATTTTTTTTTCATTATCCGTATCCCTTTCAGCTCTCTGTGTATTTCCCTCGTCTCTCCTTTTCTTTGATATTTGTCTTGCAGTCAGCTGGAGCAGAAAATTCTTTGATTTGTCAGGACTTTCTTTCTTTTTGGTCATTACGGCATACGGTCTTCTTGCTTGGATGGGTTTATCAGTTTGTATATCCATGTCCCATAGGATGTTGTGATTCTCGTTTCTAATTACTGTTACCGGGGTATGCTTGTATGACTTGTCTATGCGTTTGAGATGCAGTCGTTTGCATACTTCCCAGTCTATTGCCCTTCCCGCATGGTTGTGCCTGTTATTGTATTCCTTTTATGCTAATTTGTTACATTCGCTTACTATATGGTTTATTGTTTTCTTCTATTAATACACATATATATTTAGTTCTTGGTGTCATTCACACAATATTTTACACAGACGAGTCCTTATGCGCGTTCATTCCTTTTTACGTAGAGTCGATCAATCTCTGGGTGTAGTGCGTTGTGCGTGGTCATGAGTTTCCTCGTCTTCTCACCCAGCTGTTTCAGTTCTTCTTTAATCCAGTCAATGAACGGTCTAAAGTATATTATTATTATTTTTATTATTATTATTATTATTATTATTATTATTATTATTAATAATAATAATAATGATATTGCTGTTATTATTATTATTATTATTATTATTCTTAATGTTATTGTCGTTGTTGTTGTTGCTGTTGTTGTTGTTGTTGTTGTTGTGCGAAGTCTCTTTTTATCCTTTAATATTAACTGTCCTGCTTTGATAGGGTTCAAAATAGACTTCGTGGCCTCGTGGGAGATATCCGTTTCTCTTCGCTGCAACCTCTATCTCACAGAAGAGATGTTGCGAGTTTGTCTCTACTTTATCGTTATTTTCATGGAAAGAGTTCGACTGAGCTTCAATCTATGGTTCCCCCTCGCCAAACTTTCAAAAGAAACACTAGACTAGCTGAAAACATTATCAATAATTCCTCCACTCTTTAGCTGTGCCTAAACCTAAACCTAGATTCCATGATCAAAGCTTCTTTCTTAGAACTGCACGCCTGTAAAATTGTCTTCCGTTTTCCTGCTTTCCAGCTGTCTATAATATGGTTGTCTTCAAGTCAAACGTGAGCAAGTTTCTGATGAGCCGTTCCACTTAAGTTAACAAATTTACCGAACTTCCATTACTATTGATTACTATATTGTCCTGTTGACTACTCTACACTCTTTAACCCTTATCCTTGAGTGGCCGATCGGCCTTGATAAGTGGTGTTGACTATGTAAAAAAAAATTAAAAAAAACTGTTTAAAGTTTTAAGAAGATGTCTTGCTTGTTTTGGAGTGTTTTCAATGAAAAATGTTCCAGACAAGGCGTAAACCAATTTACATTAACTAACTACAACTAATCGCTAAGAAAAAAATAAACCTATTGGTGTAGATCCTTAAGATAGTTAGGGTAACAGAGTATGCATGGAAAAAAAAACAACAACATCTCCGAGCCTGTGTTTGGGGAACTGATCTACTTAAATAGGAGCTATATTACGCTGAGCTATTAGATTACAAGTGTATGCATACCTCTAGACAAAGAAGTAAAACAGGGGAAGGCGAAGGAAGCAAATGCGTGTGTGACTATGCCATAATAGTATTTATAAATAAAACTAAAAGCAATTTATAATTTACCACCATCCGGCGTGTCGCTGAGACATTGTAGAGTCGGAGAACCACACGTTGGCGAGAGAAGCGGGCTCGTAGAAAAGAGAGGACAGATCCAACTTCGACCCTGGCCCAGGCAGAGAGAGAGAGAGAGAAACGCTACATCTGCAGCAAATATGGTAAGTCCCGTGGCTCCGGGATCGGCTCGCACGGCCACACCAGAAGCTTCAGCCTCCGACTAAATCAGGACGCGAAATTTCACCATCTCTCGAGATCGACGGAGCCAAAAACAATTTATAAAATAGCTAAGACTAGCAATCGCAAATTAGCGAAAGAGCTTACACACAAGAATGAAAAAGTGTTTCCAGTCAAATTATATGCGCACTATTGCACCTTAGCTCGAATCCTCAGATGGAAAAAAAGAGGCATCAGTTTAAATATGGTAACAGTGTCCTATATGTAGCGCGATAGTTAATTTGTATAGATAGCGTAATGTCCAGATGTTATATAACGTGTTAAGCGATTGTGAAAATCGAATTTGCAAGAAGTAGAAATAATAGAAGATCAAAAGTATGAACTCCTAGATGGAATAGATGATAAAATTACCAAATGGTTTTAGAATGGGTTTCCCATTTACGAATCTTTCAAAACATTTCAAATAATAAGGATGAAGCTAATAAAACGGCCACAAGTATTTTAGCGACAAGATAGATACTTTCTGAAAAAAATAGATATAAATCTGAGGACACAAAAAGCCAAAATAATTCCGAACGGATCAACAAAAGTTCAGGAGACCAGCGGTTGAGCAGAGCAATTATAACTGAGCCAGGATTGAACGCCCTCGCATTCGTAAGGTCATATCAAACCATAGGAACCATTTTTGGTAGCAATGATGAATAAAAACAATCAAAAGGAAAAACTAATATTCACGATAACATCGGGAAAACTAACACCAGAATCCCCAAGACAACAGCGAGAAAGTAAACAAATTGATGATACTTTTTCCATAAAAGAGTAAACACCTTCATTACTATTTATATTAGGAGGGATATTAAATTTACTATTACCCACAAAATTCTTTTAGATTGATTTACACGAGAGTCAAAGTTTTAGGATGAAATGGAGTAAAATATATTTGAGACAAATGTTCACAGAATGATCCCTTGCAATCATTCAAGTACAGGTTCTAAACATTCAAATGAACCCAAAAGATCATGATGAATGCAAACATTTCGATTGTCAGTGGCAAATACACAAACAGATAAACACTAGGAAATAAGAAGCTGATTAAAACTTACGATAAGCATTGATGTTTAAGATTTGAGCGTACTCGGTCTATTTTAGGAATACTATTTGTTTTCTTGTTCTATATATCTTCAAATATTTATTCATGGTGTTTGGTTTGATTGTTCTGTGGCGGAACACATTTTGGGGACAAGAGAAAAGAAAGACAGTGTGACTGCGACAAAAAAAAGAAAGAGGAAAGAGGAAAGACCGAAGAAAGAGGAGTTAATAAGAGACAGGAGGAAAGAACAGAGAAAAATGAGAGAAAGAGACAGAGTAACAATCTAACAGAATAATAGAAAAAGGAAAAAGAGAGTAACAATATAGCTGAAAGAAAAAAAAAGAAAAAGGGAGAAGGGAGGAATGTGTAACGTCATTAACAAATACTAATGATAGTAAATTAAGCAAGGTGCAAGAAAGATAGAAACAAATAAAATAAGAAAGCTTGATATAAATATAAATCATTCAATCAGTAAATATCAGCATTTCATATTTTCATACTGCATAAAAATTCGTTATTTCAGCATGTTTATCTAATATTCACCTTAAATAAGTAACGTTTACGCGGAGAAGAACTAAAATGACAAGGTCGTAACTTAATAGTTGTTGCCTATTTCTAACGGCGAATGACACGTATTTCGCTTCCACCACAGAAAAAAAAATTGGCAGAAGTTTCGGAAGGTTAGATTGAAGTATATCCTGGACAGCCAAAACTTTTGGGGACACCGCGACAGTCCCTGTGTGCCACTTAAACTTTTCAAATAAAATAAAGCCTGAGAGTGCTGCTTCGAAAACAGAACAACACGACAATCATAACGTATTTGTCAGGGAAAAAGACATTTCAAAAATTGCCTCCATTTGATTCCATACATACGGGCAAATTCCTGAGTGCATTTGTACCGTTGAGACACAGTCACCGTGATGGAAATTCCACAAGCAAGCGTGATGCTAAAATAAACTATTATAGAATATTGGTGTTACAAAAAGTGAGGGGGGTTTTGCTATTCGTGTTTACTTTGAGGGTGTATAATTAATTTACATTTAAGTAAATTGCATTGCAATACTTGTAAAACAAGCACATATTGTTGTGTAGCAGGGGAGTCACATTGAAAAGATGCCGGAGACATATATAACGGGTACAACGATAGTGATGTGAGGGAGAGAGACATTTATACCGTTCTGGAATGTTTCTTGGAAACATATATTAGAGAGGAGAGAGATGGAATGATTCGCAGTTCTTATATTTCTTATAACACATACAGAGCGGAGGAGGAGAGATTCATATACTTGGAAGGGTTACAAAGTGTTCATTAAAAATGGTAACACATTACTTTTATGGTGTTGGAAGATGACACATGACAACAGTTACTAAAGCACAATGAGGGTTCTTTATTCATTGGACCTATCAGATGCTGGTGACGTCAGGAATTAACATTTGGATATACCCTTCGCTTCCAAAGGGTCAGCTGACGACTGACTGCCAAATGACTGACTCTCAACTCTCTCTTTGACTGACTACCTGACTGACTCCCAGACTAACAAACTCTAGTTCCTATATTGAGAATCCCCCTTTGCTATGACGTCAGAAGTGTGTTTTCCAAACGTGATTAATTCAGGTGACAATCTAGCTGCCTTTAACAGCAACAAAACACTCTCAACATATGACTAAACGATTTTTAACAATATGTTTTTAATTTATATTGTTCATTATTTTTGGCTGACCTTTTTAACATTCCGATTCCAAACAGCATGAGCACTCAATTCTTTTTTACGATATAAACAATACCTAACTATTTCGAATAGAATTCATCAATAGACTTATTTCTAACATTCCAATTCTTAACTTTGCTTACAAGGTTCGAGTCTCGGCTTATCGTACTTTCATTTTCACTTATCTAATAGTCCGTTTTCCATGGAAAGGGGACAGCTTTTTCCTTGTAACACCATATGTAAAAGCCCGACAATAATAATGAGCCTTGGTTGTATTATGTTTTGTTATAAATTCCAATTGGATACATGCTACATATTTTCCACGTTTCTTTATTTTCATTCGTTTTTCAGTTGCACATCTGATGTCTTTAAAATAAGATAATGTCATGAAATTACGGAAGATGCTTTATATTTACACCAGAAAAATATGATAACACAAAACTTAACATTTCTTTTTATTTTGCAGAATAATATAATTCTCTCAAAAAAGCGAATACCTGAACATTTTCTTTATTAATATTTGTCCAACATCTATGAAACTGCGCATTTTAATTATTTCCTCGATGCAAATATTGGCGACCTAGAGTAAATTATGAAAGATAGCGACAAATTGGCACAGCTTTCATCTCATAATGCACGCGAAATTGTGCACTCATTTAATTTTCCTGACTTTAAAAAATGGAATTATGAATTTGATCAATAAAATCCAGATTAAAAAAAAAGTAGGATGAGAAAATGGTATAATTCCGTTACATATTAGGTTCTGTTGTTTTATATAATTCAATTTGGATTGATCTAATCACTTTCGTTATGACCTTATTTCACCTAAATCCATATATGATTTATAAAAAGATCATCTCCATTCCTACATCTTTATTTCTATTGAATTCCGATATATTTTAATTGCGATACGTTTTTTCTTCCATAATTATTTTCTTTTTTGTAAATTAAGAAATTATCTAGCATGCATTGTCCATGGATTGAGTAATGAGCGTTGGGGCGGGGAGTAATTTGATATAGCTTTTAGAGATATTATGTGGGAGACGAATCCATAATAATGTAACCAAATTCAGGGCATTCGAAGCACACTAAAAAGAACATTAAATTATGATGTTAATAAAGCAAAACCTCGTACGTTCTCGGTATCGTTGTCTAATTTAAATTCCAGCCTAAGCATCGGTTATAAAATTAACAAATTTCTATAATTTTAACTTGATAAATGCAAATATACATAATTATATTTGAAACTTTAGTTGTTAAACTGATTAGATTTTAGTACACTATTCACGGGAGCGTTTTGAATCGATGTTAAATTTGGTTTTTCATCACCGCATCTTTAAATAGAGACTGATAGTTTGGGGCTTAACACAAAGATAATGTTTATGGACGCAATTCTTAGAATAGTTGTGAATAGAAGCAGATTATAAAACAATCAAAATATGAATTATTGAATGTTGTAACAAGGTGTGTCATAGATTGGATTCTTATAGCACAAATCTTTAAGATTAAACCCGAAGAAGTTCAAGTAAGTACGAAGAATTCAGATTGTACAAAACATTTCTCTCGATCTATCAAGTTAGATTTCTTTGAGCATAGTTAACACCAAGGTTAAATTTATTGTAACGTAGTTGTTATATATCAACACTCAAGATTTGCACGTTGTGGGTATATATTCGCAAAGAAACTAAAACAATGAAAATATCTCGATCTATTTTTTTCAGTTTAAACAGTTGACATTTATTTACAGGTACTTGCAAGTTAACATATATTCTCTTGTTCAAAAGTTTTCTCCTACTACAATGTGGTAAACTATAATATGTCATATCTAAAACGTGATAAAGTGTTTTTGTCCACCAATGTTTAAGACACGTTATTCCTTATTGTTTTTAAGTCACTTGTCTCATACGTCTATTTCGTTCATTTACGGGTAAAGTTTCGGTTATTTATCGTTTATTTCCTTTCTACTTTGATGTGACGTTACTTTTCCCATGAATCAGGCATTCGTATACATTTACCTTTGTACAATTGCTGCTGCTATACGCACGCCCGTGGGCTGTAATACTATTATGCTGTGGTTAATTATGCTACGTGTAATTTTCTATTTGTCTATCAAGTGTACTTTTAAGAATATCTAATTTTAGCGTAGTGTATAATTGTCATTAAGACTTAAATTTGTTTAAAATAAATTACCTTATAATTGTATGATGTGCATTGCAATATTATTGTTCTTAAGGACATTCACAGCACACTGAAGGCAATTTAATTATAATGTTAATATAGCAACAATTTGTACGTTTTATATATGTATAGTTGTCAAAATCAAATTTTAGATTAATCATCGGAATAAAATTAACACATTTCTATAATACGAACTTACTTAATACAAATAAACATAATTATATATTAAAGTTGTAAAATTTATAAAACTAAAGTTTTCAAACTTGTCAAATTTTAATAACTATTGACGAAAGCACTTTGCTGACCGTTTCTTAATAGATGGAACATCGTATTTGTGCTTTATTTACCGGATCTCATAATTCAGGCTGGTAATTTTCTGCATGAAACAAAGATAATTCTCATGGAAGCAATTTTTTTTTTTAATTACATTTTCACCCCAAACCAGGCAAATTGCCACTTTGGTGTATGGGGCTACTATCAGGGGCAACAACTGCTGGGGTACTATGTAGGGATTTGAGCAGCAAGATGTCGGTTCACGTTACACTTGAACTTCTTCACGTCAGTACTGTTGGGAGAGCAGGGACCTGGGATGGAATTCCAGAGTCTAGCGGTTCTGGGGAAGAAACTATTGGAGTAAAAAGATATTTTACATCTAGGGATCTCTACAGTGTGGGGGTGGGATTTAATAGCCTGTCGGGTTTGTCGATGGTGCTCACGTCGTGGGGGCACAAGTGATTGCAGTTCGTCAGAGCATTCACCACTAGAATACTTGTAGGAAAGGCAGAGGGATGCAACATTTCGTCGATTGGACAGAGGCTGAAGCTTAGATGCCAGTTCTGGGCCTATCAGGTTTGCGACTCTCAATTCTTTGAATATTAGTGAATAGAAGCGGGTTATTAAACAATGAAAGAAGGAAGTATTGTAGGTTGTATGAATATGTGTTATACATTCAATTCTTATAACACGAAGCTTGATGATTCAAGCCTGAAGTTCCAGAAAATACGAATGCTTCAAATAGTACAAACGCTTTTTCTGGACGATTTTGTTTGCAGATTGTTAGGGTAAAATCATTGTAACCTAGGATTTGCACGTTCTATGCAAAAGTTCGCAAGGAAATTAAAACAAGGACAATATTTCGACTTATTTTATCAGTTGATATAGTAGACATTTGTTTACAAGTACTTGCGAAATAACATATTCTATCTTGTTCAAAAGTGTCCTCCTGTGCTAAACTAGATTATGCCGTATCAAAAACGTGATAAATTATCTTCGACCGGCAATGTTTAAACACACATTATTCTTATCGATTGTATGTCACGTGTCTCACACGTCTGGTTATGTACTTTTCGTGTCACGTTTTGCTTATTTATCATTTATTTCTTTTCTTATTTGGTGTGGCGTTACCTTGCACATGGATCAGTCATTCGTAAACATTTACTGTTGTACAGCTGCTGCTGCTGCTGCTGTTATACGCACGTCCGTGCTCTATTATACTATTACACTTTATTATAATGCTACGTGTTTGCATATCAATGTCTATTTGTCTATGTTAAGTGTTGAGGCATTATGTTGAACAAAGATGGCGGTCAAGAATCAGTACAGTCCCGATACTGAGTGTAAAGTTATTGCCAGTAAAAAAGTTGGCGGCCAGGAATCAGTGTAGTCCCGATACTGAGTGTAAAGTAATTGTTAGTAACAAAGATGGCCGCCAAGAATCAAATACGGCTCGTGACATAGCCAACGGCGTATTGATTGAATCCAAAATTCGACAATATTATAGTAACTTTGGAAGATTTTCATTAGTTGATTACAACATATAAAAACGATCGTCGAAATCATTGGTGTCAAAAACATTTAACAGTCTATCACGTTTAATTTTAAAAATACCTCATTTGATGTGGTGTAAAATGGTCATCGAAACTTGATTTTGTTCCAAGAAACATTATCTTCTCAAGGCATGATGTGCATTGCAATAGTATCGTTATTTTTCGCAGTTTATATGTATCTCTTTTAATCACTACAATATTACTAAGGATCTCTACTGTAAAGGGATGAGACTTAGTAGCTTGTCGGGTTTGTCGTGGGTAGTTACGTCGTGGGAGGTAAAAGTGTTTGCAGTTCGTCAGAGCATTCACCACTAAAGTATGTGTAGAACAGGTAGCGTAATACCCTGTTATTTTAGTAGTGGGTCTTCCGTTTTAGAGCGAGAATTAAGGCTGATTTCTACCATCATCACAGCGTGATCAACATTCCCGTGTTTGTCGTCATTTGTTGTACAGTCATTGGGAACCGTTGTCAGAAAGAGATCTAGAAGTGAGGCATGTTTATGTGTGTATTTCGTCTAGCAGTTATTTGTCTTCACGTTGTGTTTTTTTCTTTTGTTTTCTTTTCTTCAAAGGATCCATTGTTGGATTGTGTGATATTAGCTAAGGTTCGATTTTTTTCAGCACCCTTGTAGAATATCCTGGTCACGGCACGAAATCTCAATCATCTTTATAAGGTTACGTATTTTAAGATGATGGGAATTCATATAAGGGCACATATATAACGCTACTGATGACCATTCTATGGGGCTTCATATTAATACGGACTGAGAGATAGTTATACAACAGTTCTTATACACATTTACAGAGGAGGAGATACTTAACTTATGATGTTGACGGGGAGGACACATAATACTTGGAAGGTTTATACAAGAGTTCGTCAGAAGATGATGACAGCATATATTTTGCTTTTCTGGTGTAAAGAATGAAGAAACCTGACAAAAGTTACAAACACAGTTGTTTTTTTTTATTTTTCAATCGGCCGATCGGTGACATCAAGGATTCAAACTTGAATCTACATGGCTTAATATCCTCCCTTAGCTTCATTGGAGTTCTCCTCTCTAACTAACGCTCTTTCAACAATTCTTAACTGACCTAACTTTGAACCAACATAATCCTATATTGAGAAATCTCCTTTGCTTATGACGTAATATTTATGGTATTCAAACGTGACAATTTTTACGTGGCTTTTGTCCAAACACTTTTGGCACACAAAAGAATTCTCAACTCTATTTCGAACTTATTTTTCCAAATATTTTAACTCGCATTGTGCAGTCATTTAACTGACATATTAAATATCTAGATTTCTAAAAAAAAACGGACAACCCACTCTTTTTCCGACAGAAACAATATTTAACTATTTCCAATAAAATTTACAGCGGACTTAATTTCTAACATTCCATATTCTATTATAGTAAACACTTTCCTACAGTGTTCGATTCTAACCTTACCCATATATCATTTTCACTAATCTAGTATGTCTTTTTACTTAGATGACAAGCGACAGCCCAATCTATGAACTAAAATTTTAAGTTACTGATGCGAGCCGAAATTTATAAATTCGTTATTCTAAATAGTTATTTAAAGCTCAAGGAGACGCACCGCTGAAACTGAATTCTATATATTGTGTATAAAATCTGTTGTTGTCATGGCAAATTTTTTGTATTTTATATCATGCACACTTTTATTACAACCAGTCTTGCAGACATAGTTTCCATCATGAACCTATGTTTCGTTATGTTTTGTCATCGGTTTTGTAACTTTTGATATCACGACAAAGTACAATATAATATGAAATATATATTTTAAAAA